>NW_024081921.1:0-448944 GCF_003009895.1 Hyaena hyaena
GAAGGCTCTCTCAGTGGATTCTGCGTCTTTTTTCTCCCAATCTCTCAGGTTTTGTAAGGTTTCCAATGGCTTCAGATCTTTTCTGTGTGATGTATGGGCGCGAGTGCAAGTACGGAGCTCCTTACTTCTCCGCCATCTTGCCCTCTCCTCCCAACCAGCACTTTCTAAAGTCCTTTTCACCCTGGGTCCTTAGTTGGCCAGAAAAATGTCAGCCACTCCCTGTCAGATACTTGGCTTACTATACACTAGAGTCTGATGTCTTCAAATCACCATCTGAGCAGTAACCTTAAATGCTTAAAAAAAAAATCATTCTCTTGAATAAGATGCTCTCTCTCTCAAATAAAAAAAAAATTAACTAGAACTTGTTATCTGAGTTTTCTTGGGTTTCACTACTCTATAGGAATGATAAGCAAAGAGATAAAGACCAAACATTCCATTGGGAATTCTCTCATATTTATTTCTCGCCTTGTGCAGGGGTCCGATAGATTCTGGGTTGGAAGGATCAAAACTGCCTTCTCTTCATTTTGATTTGTTTCTGACCATTGTTACCTTGAAATATAAGCATGCCCCCTCTCCCACCAACAGGTCTCGGTTAGATCACCGCCCACGTACATACCGACTTTTATAAGACACCTTTCAAAAGATAAAACAAAAGATGAATGTTTTCAAAATGTGATCTATATTAAACTTTATAAAACAACATTGATTTGGAAATAATTCATCATGAACAAGCAAATGATCTTAGAAGGTGTTTGCCTCCTGATCTTGTTAAGGAATATTTTGAGCAAATTGGAGGTTGAAGTCAAACATGACTCCTTTTGGCTTTTCTTTTTTTGTCTCTCTTTTCCTATATGTGTGTTCCCTCTTCACAACTCTCCCTTATTTTTAAAAAAATGTTTATTTTTTTAAGAGGAAGAGAGAGAGAGAGGAAGAAGCAGAGTGAGAAAGAGAGAGAAAATCTCAAGCAGGTGCCTCACTATCAGTGTAGAGGCTGATGTGGGGCTTGAACTCATGAACCGTGAGATCATGACCTGAGCCAAAATCAAAAACTGGATGCTGAACCGACTGAGCCACCCAGACATCCCTTTCCTTCTTTCAATCTGTCAGTGTGGTCTGTGCCCCTGGCCTCTGAGCCAAATGCAGGACTCATTCTCCCACTTACTGCTTCTACTTCCACCTTTATAATGAAGGCATCCTTAAGTATGGCATCCTTAAAAGCAAGAAGATTCCATTCAGTAACAATCTAGTTGGAGAGGAAATGAATCCTCATGCTTACCTAACAAGGTTCGTTCATTTATTAATTCCTAAGCTACTTATTGAGGACCTACTCTGGGATGTGTAAGAGAACAAAGCAGACAATACGCATATGTGATACACAAGTCCAGTATTTAGGATATCAGGAGGTAATAAAAGCCGCGGAAATAATAGAGCAGAATAGGGAAGTTGGGAGTGTAAAGGGTAGATCTCATTAAGGAGAAAGGGAGAGAATGAGCTGGACAAATGTCTGGCAGAAAGGAATCTAGGATAGAGGAGCGAGCTGGTGCAGAGGATCAGAGGTGGGGGCAAGGGTGGAGCGTTCAGGGAAGAGGGAGGAGAAAGGTGCTCATGGAGTGGAATGTGGGCAGGAACACAGAATAAACTGAATCAGTGAAGTGTGAAGGCTAGCAGACTGTGGAGGGCCTTTTTGTCCATTACAAAGAATTTGGCTTTCACTGAGTGAAAGGAGAGGTTTGAGGAGAGGAGTGATTAAAAGGTTCATGATGATTTCTGTTCCAAAAGTGGAATCTGGAGGAAATTGCAGTAATCCAGGCAAGAGATGGAGGAGGCCTGGGCCACCAGTGAGGGCCATGACAAGGGGTCATGTCAGTGGGCCCCAAATATATCTGGAAAGAAGACTCAGCAAAATTCGCTGATGGATTGGAGGGAATGAGCTAGAGAAAAACAGGCATAAGGACACCTCTAGGGATTGTTATCTGTGCATCTGTAAAGACGGAGTTACTTACCATCAACCAAGATGATAAGGGTTATTGGAAGAGCAAGTTTTGGTGGGAAGAGCAGGAATTCAATCTTGACAGGTTGATTCTGAGACATCGAGGACAGAGTGGAGGTGTCAAATCTGCAGGAATACTTGAGTCTGAAGTTCAGGGAGAAAGTCTGCACAGCAGGTTTGCCAGTGTGTGATCAGTGTAGAGCTGATGTTTAGAACAAGAACACTGTTGGGGGAGCCCGTCGAGAGGTTATGACTGCTGGTTGACACTCAAGCTGGGAATTGGAGGCTCCCCACCGTTTCCATAACCAGAGGCTGCTCCGAGGACATACACTTGACAGCTATGTGGCACTGAGACCATCTGGACTGTATATGTGACTGAAGCCGGTTAAATTCTCTATACAAACTCATCAGATTTGGCAGGCAGGTGTAGAGATCTGTTTGTCCTGTTATTACCCAAGGTAACTCTGTAACTAAGTTCCCTTGCTCATTAAAAATACCAGCAACCACCTACCTTTCTGGAGTGGCCTGCCTCTTTCTTCAGCCTCTCCTTGCCTTCCATGTGCAGGGCCTGGTTTCAGATTATACCTGGGAAGCACCAGAGGAGGTTGGGAACCAATAGAAAGTGGACAGCATCACATGAGGAATGAATGCAGGTAGAGAAGAGATGTCCAAGGACTAAGCTATGAAATGATGAGGGGGTGGGAGGAGAATATGAAGGAGCAGCCAGTGGGGGTCCTGCAGGAAGATGGAGGAGAAGTTGCTCACCTGTGACAGAGACTCCTTCAAGGGAAGGTCAAGACTGAGGATTGACACGCTTTAGCAAGGACATGGGGGTAATCGGAAACAATGGCCAAAGCATAATGCCATTACAATCTTATCTATTTATTAACAAGTTGAAATTTAAAGAAGCAAGGCCATCCAGATTCTATAAAGTTATTTACCAAACAATCAAGTGAACAAACCAAACAAGAAAAAGAAAAAAGAGAGAAAGGATTTGAAGTTAAAAATGTATTTTAACTTATGCTGAATTGTCAACCCTTCTCCTGTGCTTTACACAGAGAGATCCAAATTTGTCTTTGAGGGAAGGGTGAATACCTTTTCCCTAGGGAAATTTTATGGTGAAAATAAGAAGTTGTTCTTTTGCGCCCTCATGGCCTATCTACTTTCCCTCTTGAGGATCTCATTTATTTGTCTCACAGACTTCATTTCATCTACACCCTGACATTGCCTGAATTTGTATGCTTAGCCTGAATGTGTTTCCTGAACTTCAGGAGCCAGAACCGCACTGTTGACCAGACGTCTCCAGTTATATGTCTAATAAATACATCAAGCTGATTATGTCCCACACCGAGCTAATCTTACTCCAACATCTGTTCTACTTCTGATATCCCCATCTCAACGAATAGTAACCCCTTTGTCCAGTTGCTCAGGACAGACCTTGGAGTCATCTTTGGCTGCTCGCTTTCTTTCACATCCCAGATCGCATCCATCAAGAAGTCCTGTTAGTAATAGGTCAACATGTATCCAAAATCCAACCTGTCTCATGGCCTACACTACTATCTCTCTCTCACCTGGACGACCACATAGACTCCTGATTTGTTCTTCTGCTTCATCTCTGGTCCTCCTTAAGGGCATTTTCTCAGCACTCATGCCATCCTTGGCTTGAAATCCTCCAGTGGTTTCCATTGTCTTACCGAGTAAAAATCAAAGTGCTTTTGGTGACTCATAGAGCCTTGCAGGGTTTGGTCACCAGACCTCTCTGACCTCAGCTCCTACTTTTCTGCCATTTGTTGCTCAGCTCAAGCCATGTGGCTCCCTGATGCTCCTCATACACCCCAGGCTTGCTTGATTTCAGGGCCCCTACACTGCCTGCCCCTTCTGCCTGGGTTCTACTTTGGCTGCTTATCAAATGTTCCCTTCCTGGTTGGCCTTCCTAGGACCCCCCTACCTGAAACTGCATCTCTCCAACTCTCTTTCCCTCCCTCCTCTGCCTTTTATCCCCTGCCTAATTGAAATGCTGTCTAAAATGTCTTATCAATATTCTTTCCTTATTTGTGTTGTTTATTGTCTTTCTTCTCTGCGAGGATGTAAATTTCACGTGGGCAGGTCTGTTTGCCTGTCTTTGTTCTGTTTGGGGCATTGTTGTACCTCCAGTATCTGAAGCAGTGATTCACACTGAAGGCGCTGCCACTAGCAGTCTGGGTTCAGCATTTTTCTCTTATAAGCCCTGTTGATGCTGAATTGGTGTACACAACCGTGATAATTATTAAAACATTGAAATATTTCCTTATTGATGAAACTTCAGCCCCCATCCACCCAAAACCCTCTACTGTACTCCCCTGCAATCTCCTCATAATCCAGAAACCACAAGATTCAGCCCAGCTCCTTTGCAGTGACCAGGGTCCTTGTAACTGGCCAGTGCCTACGTGACACTACTTCTGTCATATATTTCAAGCGTCACCTTTGCTCACACCCAATAAACTACATAGAGGCCTACCTAGCTGGTTGCTCATAATCTTAGCCAGAAAAACTCTGAAATAAATTCAGAGAGGAAACTTACCTAAAAAATTTTGGGGGGAAAAAGACAGACCACAGGACTTGTTCTGGATGACTTGTTCTGGGAATCATTCTCAAAAACAAAACAAAACACAAGCAAAAACAAAAACAAACAAACAAAACAAAACAAAAAACCCCAAAACCCACAACCAATTTTCTCTACAGATCATTTATTATGGGAAGTCTGATGACTAAATATTGGTAAGACCTCCAGAAGCAGTTTCTCACGGTGTGTCACCAGAAATGAATCTGGGTCTTTTGACTTCAGTACAGTGCTGCTTTTGTTACATGCTTCGGAGACTATGAATTCATTTTGTTTTAAAATACTGGGAAATAACTAATTCTCAATTAAAACCACAGATCTTAAATGTAGGCTAGGATTTGATAATAATATTCATGTATGTAATCACCAACCCAAACACCACTGAAAGCATTTCTTCTCAGAAATTTCCTCCCCCGCCTTTTCCCCACCAAATTCCCAGTCTCAAACACATGCTTTCCAATTTTCCGATGTAGGTTAGTTAGCCTACCATTGAGCTTTGTGGAAGTGTAATATGCAATATGTATGCTTCCACGTTTAGTTTCTTCTGCTTGGTGTAATTTGGGGACAGGGTGTTGGGCAGGGCGTTATTATTTCCTATTTTGCAACAAACTCAAACTTACTGAAAGTGATCTTTTTGAGATTCATCATGGTATTATATCAGTAATTCCCTTCTTTTTCATGGCCTTTTCGTTACCCATTCTCCTGGCCGATAGACACTTGAATTGTTTAGGTTTCAGTAGGTGAATATGGCTTCCATAAACATTCTTTTGTAAGTGTTTTGTGGACATGTACTTTTAATTCTCTTGGGGAAATACTAAGAGTGGAATTGCTAAGTCACAAGAGTAGATATTCCTTAACTTTTTGTTTTGCTTGTCAACTTGCCAAGATATAAATGTGAGTGCAAGAAAAAGAACACATTTTAAGTCTAAAGTTCGGTTAGCTTTGACAGATGTATACCTTAGGAGACCATCATCTCAATTCAGATATCATCCCATAAATTTCTTTTA
The DNA here is from genome assembly GCF_003009895.1 of Hyaena hyaena. Classification (NCBI taxonomy): domain Eukaryota; kingdom Metazoa; phylum Chordata; class Mammalia; order Carnivora; family Hyaenidae; genus Hyaena; species Hyaena hyaena. Next base: position 5,597 of record NW_024081921.1, read on the forward strand.
TTCTGCTTTATAGTTAATTGACCCTGCATCTCCCATTCCAAGTAATCATTATTTAACCTTTGCCATTTCAGAACATTCTAGAAATGAAATTATACAGCATGTACTCTTTTACACCTGGCTTTTTTCACTCAGCCTAATGTTTCTGAAATCCACTCATAGTGTGTTCTTTCTTTCTTTCTTTCTTTCTTTCTTTCTTTCTTTCTTTCTTTCTTCTTTCTTTCTTTCTTTCTTTCAATTGCTGAGTAGCATTCTATCATGAGTGTAGAATAGTATATCCATTTATATGGTACTGGTCATCATGAGTCTATGAACATTTGTGTACAAGTCTTTTTGTGGCCATACATTTTTACTTCCTTTGGGTAAATCTTTAGGAGAGAAATTTCTGGGTCACATGATAAGCAGTTACCAGAAGCTTCCAAACTCTCTTCCAAAGTCATTTATCAGTTGACACTCTTGTCAGAGATATATGGAAATTCTAGTTGCCCACATCCTTGCCAACACTTGATATCCTTAGTCTTTGTAAGGTCATGAAATGTGTTCTCATTGTAGTTTCAATTTTACATTTATATTTTTAATGTGTTTTTTGGCCATCGGTGTATTTTGTGAAAGATTTCACTAACTTTGAGTCTTTTTCTCACTTTTTAAAAATTCGGGCCATTTTATCACCTTCATCCTAACTGGGAAATTTATAAATTATAGATCCAAGTCTTCCATCAGATGTGTAAGCTGTATTTTGTCTGCATGCAGCTTGGTCTATTCAAATGATAATGATGTCCTTTGAAGGACAGAAGTTCTTATTTTGGTGCATTCTGTTATTTATTCTTCTTTCATGATTAGTGATTTTTGTACCTAGTCTAAGAAATATTTGTCCTACTCCAAGTAGGAAAATGATGAAGATTTTTGACTATGTAATTTTTTTTTACAAATATGTTCCATTCTGATTTTATTTTTATATATATTGTGAAGTAAAAATATATCTTCCATCCACACAGATAGCCAGTTTTTCCATCATCATCTATTGAAAACTATGCTTTCCCCAGAGATTTATGTTGGCGATTTTATCAAAAATCAATTTCTGTATGTTTAAGTCTATTTATGGACTCTTTTTCTGATCCTTTGATCTATATGTCCATCTTTTTTTTTTAATGCTTATTTATTTTCGAGACAGAGAGAGACAGAGTGCGAGCAAGGGAGGGGCAGAGAGAGAGGGAGACACAGAATCTGAAACAGGCTACAGGCTCTGAGCTGTCAGCACAGAACCTGATGTGGGGCTCGAACCCACAAACCGCAAGATCATGACCTGAGCCGAAGTTGGACACTTAAGGTAACTTTTAGAACTTTCACAGAAATTATAGATGGTGATTCTAATGCTGGGGAAATAAAGGCCACACTGACCCCAAAGACAGAAGAATATGTACAGGAACTAGGGGCGCCTGGGTAGCTCAGTTGGTTAAGCATCTGAGTTTGGCTCGGGTCATGATATCACAGCTTGTGAGTTCAAGCCCCACAGTGGGCTCTGTACTGACAGCTCAGAGCCTGGAGCCTGCTTCGGATTCTGTGTCTCCTTCTCTGTCCCTCCCCTGCTTGCATGCTGTCTCTCCCTCTTTCTAAGATAAATAAACATTAAAAAATAATTTAAAAAAAAAAGATGTGCATGAACCAAATAAAGAATGACAAATGCAGGCCAAAGATAATAAAAATGGTCATAAAGTACTAGTCTCAAAGGGATCTTGGTTGTAATTTAGTCATTTCACATATGCAAACACTTAAGACTGCTGGCTAGTTTTCATACGGCCAGCACTTCTGCTTCTCCCTCCTGTGTGTCTTCAGTTCACAGAGTTCCTTCTGGCTTGTACAATGCTCACTCTCTCCTTGGCCTCAGGAGTTCTCATGGGATATTCCAAGAGTAACTGACGCCTCACTTTACCGTGAGATAAAATAGAAAGGCCAGAGTTTCAAGGAAAAGATGTAAAAATATGGCAGAAAGCACATTGCTCCTGTTCAGATTCGTATACAAACCTTTCGTTTCCAGACCCCAAATTTCAGCCTCTAGCCGGTGGTAGGAGTTCATTCGACAAACATTTTCTTTCTTTTTTTAAAATATTTTTTATTTATTTCTGAGAGAGAGAGATAGAGACAGCATGAGCAGGGGAGGGTCAGAGAGAGAGGGAGACACAGAATCCGAAGCAGGCTCCAGGCTCTGAGCTAGCTGTCAGCACAGAGCCTGATGCGGGGCTTGAACCCATGAACCATGAGATCATGACCTGAGCCGAATTTGGACACTTAACTGACTGAGCCACCCAGGCGCCCCTCAACAAATATTTTCAAGCCTTTACTTGGTGTTTGGTGCTGTGCCAGGCACATGAGCTGTGTCAGTGGGCAAAACTCACACACAAAATCTCTTCCCTTCCGGAACTCATATCCCAGTGGTGGGAAACAGAACACACACAAGAAACACAATTCAAAAGTAGAAAATTAAAACCTGATGGGTGCCTTAGGAAAAATGCTAGAGCTGGGTAAGAAAATAGGGAATGGAGTGGGGGGTGGATATTGCAATTTAAAATCAACTGATCAGATACTCAAATAAATGCTTTGACACCAATGTCCAGAACTGCACTATTGGCAGTAGTCAAAGGTAGAAGCGATCCAATGTCCATGAATGAATAGATGGATAAACCAACCGTGGGACAGTCACACAATGAAATATTACTCAGCCACTAAAAGGAACGTAGTACTGACACATGCTTCAATGTAGATGAACCTTGAATACGCTATGCTATATGAGAGAAGCCAGACATCAAGGTACTTACTGGATGATTCCATTTATATGGAATATTCAGAAAAGGCAAATCCATAGAGGTAGAAAGCTAACTGGCAGTTGCTAGGAGCTGGAAGAGGTAGTAATTACTAATGGGAATGGGATTTTGTCTGGAGCGATGAAAATGGGAACTAGACAGAGGTGGTAGATTCACGGCATTGTGAATATTCTAAATGCTACTGAGTTGTCACTTTAGACTGATTAAATTTATAGTATCTGAATAGGAAAAAGAGCGATTCAGAAGCAAAGAAAAAGAGAACATTGAGTAGTCAAGGTAAGGCTTTTTGAGAAGGTACCACAGGGGCACTGACTTGGAGGAGGTGAGAGAGTCAGCCTAGGGGGTAACCAAGGAACACAGGGTTGGAAAGGAGGAACTGGGGAAGTGATGGGTAGCCCCAGGTTGTGTGGGACCTCAGAGCTGCTGCAAGGGGTCAGCTCTTCCCCTGGGTGAGGAAGGCCTGGATGACCTGACTTGGATTTTGACAGAATCTCCAGAGCCCTGTATTAGGAACGGTCTGATGAAGGGCACCATTGGGAGCAGGGGGAGTTAACAGGAGCTATCATTGAAGCCCAGGAATGAGACAGTGGTGGCTAGAGAGAAGGAAGTGGTAGTTGAGGTAGGGGGCACGGTTCTGGCAGGTAGGATGTGTTTGAAGGTGAGACCCAGAGGGTGTCCCAGTGGATTGTAGGTCAGATGTGTGAGGAAAAGAAGAGTCAATCACACAGGGTGAGTTCTGGCTTGAGCAACTGGAGAGACAGAGCTGCCATCACGGGGGTGAGGAAGACTGGGCAAAAGTGCTTTTCTAAGGGGCAAGGCAGGGAAGGAGCGCTGAGAGCTCCTAGAGTTTGAAATGTGGAGAAGAAGAATCTGCCCCAGGTGACACAATGGATGGAGCTGTCCCCCAGATCCTTCCCCCAAGACCCAGGCCAGGCCACCACACAGGGTCCACACCCCTCCGTTGTAGGCCCTATAAACACCCCCACTGGGAGTGTGGGAGGAAAGTGGCCTTCTAAATGTTCTCTAATAAAATTGGAAGAAGACTGCCCCTTTGCTTACTTCTTGTGAGAGTTACTGAGAGCCTGACCCACTCACATTCATGTATGTGTAATGTGACAAAAATGTCCTGGCTTTTGACACAGTTTACGGTAAGATCATGGCCATTTCTGGAGTGTGAGACCTACATCTTGATTTAATTATGACACCAGGCAAGACAAACAGAGGCGTCTTGCAGGATGACTGGTAAGCTATGAAGTAGTTGAGTGCCGCAGTCCAAATGCAAGTTGCTAGCTGTTATTCTGGAAATAAAGGTTTTGGGGTTTTGTTTATTTTTGTAGCAGAAACATCAGAGAGTTAGATTAGAAATCTGGACATGCCAGCTTTCAAAATTATAACCCCAAATTAGAAGAAAATTATGGCTAAACTAAAAAAATCAGAAAACAGTTATGACCAAATAAGGTTAGATCAATTTTAAAAATGGAGAATAGTTCTGAGAAATCTGAAGAAGAGGGTATTCGCTACAGAAACAAGCAGACATTGAAAGATTTCTCTTTAACTTGACAAAAACTTACGGGTGCCCCAAATCCCTGTTTATTTATTAGTTGGAAGCCTTTGCCTTTCACATTTTGTCTTACTAAGTTACTAGGAACTACTATACTTTTGTGTTGGATGATGTCTTGGTGGTCAGAAGCCAAAGTGGTTTAGTGATTTATAAAGAAGAAGTTTAGGGAAATCAGACTAGGTTATTTTGCTTAATAATCCACTCACAATTATAAGAAAGAAAGCTTTACTGCCCTCTTCTTTCTCTTTTTTAGCTGACATTCAAGAAAAAAAAAAAAAAAAAAGCCTTGGCTTTGAGGTTCAACAAGTTTGGTTTCAACCCTAGCTGCAAGTGGATGAGTTTGGTCTAACGATTTAACCAGTCTGATCCATGGGTTTTATTTTAATCTGTAAAATTTGAATGGTGTCGTTGATAAGAAGCATGTACTTTAGATGAAGTACTTTAGATGAAAGGACTTTATGTTCTTTTTTTAATTAATTATGTATGTATGAATGTATGTGTGTATGTATTTTTAGAGAGAGAGAGACAGAGACAGAGTGTGAGCAGAGGAAGGCCAGAAAGAGAAGGAGACACAGAATCCAAAGCAGGCTCCAGGCTCTGAGCTGTCAGCACAGAGCCCGATGTGGGGCTGAAACCCACCAACCGTGAGATCATGACCTGAACTGAAATTGGACACGTAATGGACTGAGCCACCCAGATGCCCCAGGACTATTGTTAAATGGATTACTTGATTATCTTACAATAGTCATTAGATTTTACTAAGTGCTTCTGCAAGTTTTCATGATTGTGTTAAAATTCTACTTGAAACCTTGTTTTTAGGTTTATTTATTTATTTTGAGAAAGAGATAGAGGGAGGGGCAGAGAGAGAGAATCCCAAGCAGACTCCATGCTGCCAGCACAACCCCGATGTGGGGCTCAAACTCACAAACTGCAAGATCATGACCTGAACTAGACCAAGAGTTGGATGCTTAAATGACTGAGACACCAGGCACCTCAAAACCTTATTTTGAACCAAGAAATCTTTTTAAAAAAATTTTTAACATTTATTTATTTATTTTTGAGAGAGAGAGAGAGAGAGAGAGAGCACAAGCAGGGGAGGGACAGAGAGAGAGAGAGAGAGAGGGAGACACAGAATCTGAAGCAGTCTCTAGGCTCTGAGCTGTCAGCGCAAAGCCCCATCTCACCAAGTGTGAGTCATGACCTGAGCTGAAGTTGGACACTCAACTGACTGAGCCACCCAGGCACCCCTGAACTAAGAAATCTTATTTGAAACTAGGAAACCAATGCTAACGTGGTCTATTCTTATGAAGAAATGCCTAACCTTAATACAATGTTTTGAAAGGTATATTAGTAGGCAAAAAGAAGCTCATATTCACATATTAGAACTTTCCAGTTCATGTTATTTTATTTAACAAAATGCTGCCTAGAGTTTAACCATGCCCTGGGCACTCTTCCAAGCTCACTTACTCCTGATTCTGTGGTGTCAGTGTGAAATGCATATGATCTTGATAATAAACGTTTGGACAACTAACAGGAGAATAGAGATAAGCAGACGCAATTCCCCGAATTTACACCAAACATCTCATGGCAAATCTCCTAGCTGTGACAGGACTTGGCATTTCTTCCTCTCAGAGCACAAGACTGATGTCCAAACTATGACTTAACCCCCAAGCAGGTAGGGATACCTGCTCGAGAGCTTTGCCAGCCACAATGTGGGGAAAGAAAACCCATTAGAACTTTCTATTAGCAGCACCTCCTCTCACCTTGCTCACCTTGGTGGTGGTGTGACCTGGTGATTAGGCGTCGAGCCTTTGGAGCCAACCTGCTTGGGTTCTATGTCTTAGCAATATGTGACTTGGCCAAGTTGCTTAACTTTTCTGTGCCCCAGTGTCCTTATCTGTAACAGGGGACTAATAATAATAGCACCTGCCTCCTTGGGTGTTGTGACAGTGAAGGAGTTAACACATGTTAAGTCACTAAGAACTGTATCTTGGCATAGAGCGAATTCTAGATAGAGCTTAACTATTATCATTATGTTATTAAGCTGGTCTGCAGTTAGTCCCTGAATCCTTCTGGGATGTGGTAGGTTTTAAAAGTGAGTTGAGGGGCACCTGGGTGGCTCAGTCGGTTGAGTATCCAACTTCGGCTCAGGTCATGATCTCACGGTTTGTGGGTTTGAGCTCCACGTCAGGCTCTGTTCTGACAGCTAGCTCAGAGCCTGGAGCCTGTTTCGGATTCTGTGTCTCCCTCTCTCTCTGACTCTCCCCTGCTCACACTGCCTCTCTCTCTCTCTCTCAGAAATAAATAAAACATTAAAAAAATTTTTTTAAAGTGAGTTGAATTTACTCATAATACAGCATTCCAGCTATGTGGAAAATAGCTAAAATCTAATCCAGCTAGCTAAAATCTAATTTTGCAATTAACATTTGTTTTACATGGAGCTGAAGAGTTGAAGGTTGTGGTCTTCCTTATCAGGCCCCTTGAAGAGCCTTCTTACTCATAATTTCTCTCTATGTCCCTGAACTCCTTAGAAAAACTTCCTTTTTCCCTCCAAGCGTAGATTCTTACAGGGATTTATATGTGGGGAGCCAAGGAGCTGGAAACTGTTTTTGGACGAGTCCACATCACATTCTGGACTGTAAGTAGAACATTTACAAATCTCCGTAACACCTGGCTTACTTCTCGTTGCTTGTCCTCTCATTTCCTTTTGGAATTCTGCACCAAAGCTGTCCAAACTGGATAGGCATGCATAGCTAGTGTCTGCAAATGAAGTGTCAAGAGATATAGGGAAAGGCAGACTCATGGCCTCACAATTTCAAGGTCATTTAGAACCAACTTAGTAGTCTCAGTGCAACAGGGGAACCTGGGTGACTCAGGCTGTTAAGCCTCTGACTCTTCATTTCTGCTCATGTCATGATCCCAAGCTTTGTGAGATGGAGCCCCAGTTTGGCTTTGCGCTGACAGCACAGTGCCTGTTTGGGATTCTCTCTCTTTCTCTGCCCCTCCCCTGCTCAAGTGCATGTGCTCTCTCTCTCTCAAAATAAATAAATTAGTTGAAAAAAATATTATTAGGGCAATAAAAAAAACAAGCATTATTTAGCTTGAGAAACTGATGCTAAACTGAGGGGAGATTATATGATTACTTCCTCTAAAGGGCTTACTCAGTGTTGTCATTATGTTTAAATATTTATTTACCAAGGTCAAGCATTCTTGATACATGATGCACCAGTGTTTTTGAACAAGTCATGGATTTTGGCAAAAATTACATTTCAGTGTGGGTGGAGTGAGGAATGGTAGGATGTCTTTGGGTACCTCCCTTTCAAAATAAAAGAGAGAGTTCATGCACCTGAGAGTCCTCAAGGAAGGAGCCAGAAGAGCTGGGAGCCTTTCTTAGCTCAGTCATTGACGTGGAGTCCATTCCCTTCTGCCCTTCAGCTTGGGTAAGTCTCAACTACTTATCTAAAGTTTATAATAACAACTTTTCCATACACATAACAAGAAAAGTATCAACGGTTGATGTTGACAGGAAATGTGCTTTCTTGAACTATTATATTAAGGGTTCTTGTGTCTGTTGCTCTGTTTGTCCATCTCTATATTAGTTCCATTCCCTCCCCTGACTTTTTAAGAACAAACCACCTAGTTGAATGATTCTCTTGCTGGAAGGAAGAAAGAAAAGTACATAATTATTTTTTACAGATCTTTGACTATTGTTAACATACCTTTAGTGAATCTTGGGGACAAACTGAGGCAGGGGTGCATTTTTGAGGGTCTGGTGTAGTGCCCAGGGCGATTACTTGATTAATGCGTTACTTGTCACTTCCCTCTAAGTTTAGCTGCTTTGTGATGACTCTTCGAATATGTGCCTGCAGGTGGCTTGTGCCTGTGTGCCAGCAGACCCCAGCCTGGGTGGAAATCTGTGGTTTTGTGTTACCATTTACAACACTGTGTTTTCTAGGGTCTGTTGAGTTTTATAGCTCTAATTTGTTTCACAAATGGAAACTAGTTTTCTTTCCTTCTAATTTAGCTTCTGCCAGTACATTCTCATGATACCATGATATATTATGATGACAGTAACACCTACGTGACCCAAAGGTTCAGTGGGAATAAGTGCAGTGTTTTGTGTCTGAAATGCTGCCATGATACATCTAATAAATAGCTGTGACCATTGAACTCTTGTGGGGGGTACTGAAATAGTAAAAATCTTGGCAATAAGTACTTTGCTTGTGATCTTGTACAATTTATGTTTCAGTTGAGGCAGTGAAAACGCTTTCCAACTAAAAATCTCAGGGGCCACCATCTACTTCTTAGAAGAGACCTTTACCATCGCATGTCACAGGCTCGCCTTGAACAACCTCAATAGCTAGTTACCAACTAGCTCTGGATTGAAAACCTGACAATGAGACTTTGGGGCTTGGCACTCGCCACAATTCTGGTACATTCCATGGCAGCTAAGTTTAGTAAGTATTGCTTTTCAGTGAAAGGTGTTAAAATTTGTGATGAAATGATCCCCAAAACATTTGCCTTTTTCCAAACCCGCTTGCTTCTGGTTGCTGCAGTTGAATTGGAACATGGAAAATTCATTAATGCTCTTCAGTCATTCTTTAGTACAAATCTAAGAGAATATAGCATAATTTTAGTTTTAAGTATTTAAATACATCCAAATGTGACATGCTGCCTGCATGTGGCAGGTGCTGCAAGCATTTGCTGACCTGCAGCTGGCTTTGTTAGAGGTAGATGTGGCTGCTCTCCACTGAAGGCAGCGTGAGAGGCTTAGCTCCAAGGTCATTCATCTGTCTGTGGTGCCCATTAAGACATTTCATAAAAGATCTTAATCACTTACTTATTCTTTGTCAGTTAAAGAGTCACAAAGAATGACCCACTTCTAAATTTAATCCTGCAAGGATAGAGTAGAGGAGTTAGAATATTTTTATATGATTACGTCAGGATCACATTTATGGTTTTTGTTTTGTTTTGGTTTTGGCAGGCAAATCATCCTGGGGCCTAGAAAATGAGGCTTTAATTGTGAGATGTCCTAGGCAAGAAAGATCTCGATACCCTGTGGATTGGTATTCCTCAACCAACAAATGCATCACTACCCAGACAAGAAATCATGTACTTGCCTCAGGGGAGCGTCTTAAGTTTCTCCCGGCCAAAGTCCACCATTCTGGAATTTACACTTGCGTTATCAGAAGGTACCTGTAGGCACCCATAATCTTTCAGCTTGCTCCCTTGTCTTTGATAGTTGATAGTCTGAGCTGTCCTCATTTTCTTTCCCTTCCTAGACCTTTCTGGAACAGTTGAATTTACAAAGTGATTTGAATAGAAGGGTACTTCTAGGGATACCATTGCGTTGGGGTTTGGGTGATTATGAACTATTTAGAGGCAGAATTGCAAGAATGAATTTGTAGCCCAAATAGGAAAAGATCTAGCTTTCCTAGTGACCAAAAGAATGGAGAGCAATCATTCACTTTGGCTGGAACAAACCAGCAGAAAGACCTAGTAATCTAGGTGTTGGGCATCAAGGAGGCCTATAGTGGGTGCAATAAGGCAGTTACCAGTGCCTTAAACTTGAAAGATAAGCTGAGGAGGGTCATGTAAGATTGCGTGCCTGCAAATTACTTACCTACACAGATACTGTTAAGTGTTTTGATCCTGTACCTTTATTTGGTACATACAATATGTCAGATGAACTACATCAGAATGCAGGATGTGTATAGTTCGGCACCTAGGTTCCAAGGTAGACCAGTTTCAGTTTCAAATATATGCTCTGACACTAGTTAGCTGTGTGACACCAAGTTACTTCTCTGTCCCTGTTTCCTGATCTGTAAAATACACATGATAATATAACGCACTTCAAAGCATCCATATGAGAATATGGTATAATGTTACCACCATTATATGCTACATATAATGCTACATAGAATGCTACATAGTAAACTCTCAATAAATACTAATTGTCCTTATAATATGCCAATTTTTGGCATGGCAGCCCGTAGAATGTATAAAGAAATGATGAGGGGGTCATTTTCAGGGCTACCACAGGGGCTATGTTTGCTCTCAAATGCAACACAAAGAGATTCAATACATATTTTTAAATAAGAAAAGAGCCATCTTATATCAATTGTTTGAAGAGCAAAAGTAACATTTAGTAAAAGCTAGAATGGGATGCAGTTATTTCATAATGCTGAGTAACTTTTTGAAAATCGGTTGGCTTTTTTTGATAGCCCTACCTTCAATAAGACTGGCTATGTGAATGTCACCATATATAAAAAACAGCCAGATTGCAATATTCCAGATCATCTGATGTATTCAACAACATCTGGATCAGAAAAAAATTCCAAGATATATTGTCCTACGATTGACTTGTATAACTGGACGGCACCTATTGAGTGGTTTAAGGTAAAAGAAAACTTTGGGGAAACAGATAAAATTACACAAAGTAGATGCAAGTGAAGAGTTACTGAAAATGGAAGGGAATTTTTTTTTTTTTAATTTCAGGATTGTAAAGCTCTTCAAGGACCAAGGTATCACCCACACAAGACATTTTTGCTGATTGACAGTGCAACGAGCAAGGACACAGGTGATTATACCTGCAAATTTATACACAATGAAAATGGAGTCAATTATAGTGTCACGGCAACCAGATCACTCACAGTGAAGGGTAAGCTACGGAATTTTTCAATTTAACAAAATTGAATGTAAAAATATGTGGAGAAATTGTGCCCTTCTTGTTGATTTCACTGTACTGAAGATCCCCTTATCTGCAGAGGATAATTCTGAAGCCCCCAATGGGTGCCTAAAACTAGGGATCGTACCAAAGAACCTTATATATACTGTTTTTTCCTACACATACATACATACCTGTGATTATATTTAATTAATAAATCAGACACTACAAGAGATCCACAACAATATCTAGTAATAAAATAGAACAGTTACAACAAAAGACAGTAATAAAAGTTACCATAGATCTGAGCAAACTCAGCATACAATTTTTTTTGTCTTTCCTTATTAAGTCGAGAACTTTTACCTTTTCACTTAAAGGAAGTACTTAATGGTTTCTCTTGGACTTTTCCGAATTGCCAGCATTGCCACTCTTGTGCTTCGGGGGTATTAAGTAATATAAGGCATAACTTGAATGCAAGCAGTGTCATGACCGTCAACCTCATAACCAAGATAGCTATTAAGTGACCAATGGGCATTTGGCGGATACAGTATGGATCTGCTGGACAAAGGGACAATTCACTTCCTGGGTGGGATGGAGTGGGGCAGTGTGAGATTTTCTCATACTCAGCATGGTGAGCAATTTAAAAGGTATGAGTTGTTTATTCATGGACTTTTCATTTTAAGCTTTATGGACAAAGGTGGACTGTGGATAACTGAAACCGTGAGAAGAGAAACCGGGAATAAGGGGGTGCTACTGTGCTTCACGGTCCTCCCTGAGATATCCTCCAGCTCCATCTTATCCTGCACATTCTCTGCAATAGCACAAAGAGCTTTTCTAAGTGCACTGTCAAGATTTAAGAAATTTTAGGGGGAGATTACATTACCAATCTAAAGCCAAACCTGTTCTCTCCTCTACGACTCAACTTTTCAAAAATAGCATGATCTGAATGCCAACTTAATGAACTGTTTTTGTGGGGGGATGGCAATACAAGTATTTGGAGAGCAAGATTAACTCTGTTTAATCTCTAATATAACTAACTAGACTAGAAGTTTAGAAGTTCTATAAAGAACTGTAGAGATACTGCTAGGTAGTTTTTAATTGTCAACTGAAAATTGTCAGAAGGCAGTAGCTAAGCAAGAGTGTTTATTTGAGATTAAAGAATTGCAATTTGGGGTACTCAGATCTGGGTAGCAACCAGCCTGGTGTCCCACTAGGGAACAAAATCAGGGCTTTTTAAAAAATTTTTAACCTTTATTTATTTTTGAGAGAGATAGAGACAGAGTGTGAGCTGGGAAGGGGCAGACAGAGACAGAGACAGAATCCGAAGCAGGCTCCAGACTCTGAGTTGTCAGCACAGACCCCAACGCAGGTCTCGAACTCACTCACAAGCGGGGAGATCATAACCTGAGCCAAAGTCCAACGCTTACCTGACTGAGCCACCCCGCGGCCCCATAAAGTCAGGGCTTTTAAAGCTGAGAGGGAATGCCTGTATACAGTGTTTACATAGATTTTTGATGGATATTGGTGGCAGAAGGCTAATCTTCACTGAATATCACTGGTTACTAAGGCTCTCACACAAGCAGTCTTTTATTGAACCAAGTGGCAGATGTTTGGGCTTCCTCTTGTAATATTTGTGGTTTGGTCAGTTTAAAAGTCCATGATTCCACCAGTGAGGACAGGAGATGCATCTCCGTAATGGCCTCCTGGCTCCATTTCAAAACCCCTTGACATAACTGATGCCATCCCACTTCACCTTTCACACAATCCTGGTTTGCAACTCATTCAACGTTATCAATGGCCTCAAGTTGCTAATTGGATCCTTAAAAAACTGGTTTTCAAATGTTAAAGTGTATAAAAGTCTATTCAGAGAAATCCCTCACCATCAAGCATGTCAAATCTATAAGGAGTCACAGTCTCCTTAGCATCGCTTGATCTGTGGACACAGGATGAAGTGGCACCAGTCAGTGTGGAAGATTTCTCACTAGGAAGCGATTGTGAAGACAAGTTTTGGTTGGGAGGTTTGTGATGCTCTCCTTATAAAATAAGCACCACTAGACCACATTTCTATCAGTGTCTCTCACTATGAAACACCGAAACCATGAGGGTCCTTAATCACACTATCCTGAAATAAATGAGAATCGAGGGGTATAGGAATGTAGTAGTGCTCCTTCACCTACTGAAGGCATCAGTGCCACAGAAGTTAGAATGTCCTTAAAGGAAGGACCACAGTCGTGGAAATCTCTGAGCAGAAGTGTGGACTTATGTGTTTATCATTTTCATAGGGCTTTTTTTTTTTTCATTCAACAAGCATTTATTCAGTACCTTATGTGTGCTAGTGTTTCATGCAGCTTTTGAAAGCTTCTTTCCTGCAGTGTTATTCTGTAGAATTATAGTTTTCTAGCAATTGCCAAGTCATGTAATTAATTTAATGTGTTAGATTAATTAATATTTGTTTTAATGATATAAAAGAGAATAGGAAATATGAAAGAATATCATAAGTAGTAAGAGAAAGTATTACTTGAATGTTTTCTTTTCATTTGTGTGTTTGTATTTGTTGCCATGGGTCATTGTCAGAAAAATGTGAAAAACATTGCTATGATATAAGATAGTAATAGGAAAACACAATCTTTATATTGATGACCATCTAATGCTATCCTAATATTTATTTTCTCTTTGTCTTTGATTTAAGCTGAGGAAGGCTTTTCGTTGTTTCCAGTGATTGTAGCCCCTCCACAAAATGAAACAAAAGAAGTGGAAATTGGTAAGAAAACTTGAAGAATGCTGTAAATGTTACCTGGAGAATCCTCTCATGTGACTCTTGGTCTGGATTGGCCAAGTGTGGGTCACGCAGTTAACACAATGGGTCTTGTGGATTAAATGAAATGTCACGTATAGAAACAGCCACCGGGCACCTGCTAATATTAGGGATAACCAGCAGTTACATTTGTATTGCACTTGTATCTCATGGTACTTCACACAGACTATCTTATTTCATTCTTACTTCGCTCCAGGAGGCAGATATTGTTCCCAGTTTATGCTTGTGGATACTTAGACTCAGGGAGGATCAACGATATGCCCAAGGTTGTAGATAATCAGTGATAGAAGATTGAGAACTCCAGCTTTTTGACTCTGTCCATCTCCCCTTCTCGGGCTCCCCACCGGAAATGAGATACAACCCAAGTTCGTGGTCCATAAACCAAGTCCCTTCATGAACTGGTTCTTACCCACAATCTGGCCCATCAGAAGCTATTAACCCCACCTGCCCCAGGGTCCTCACCACACCGACCATCTCACAGTTGTTACACCGATTGGCAGCATTTCCACATTCATTCCCCCATTTGTCCATGTTGTTTCTCCTTCTCACCTCTCAACACTGAGCTCAAATACCATTCCCCGTGCCACCCTCCTTCCCTGCCATGGGCACCACAGGAGTCTCCATGTAATGAGGTCCCAAGACACCATTTCTGTGTGCAGTGTGGCAGTCCAGAGAAGTCTGGAATGACTTCTTCTGTATTCCCATGTCATCTGTCAACCTTTCTATAGGACACTAGAATACCTTGTGTATTAGTCATTTGTGTATACCGTTATCACCTTCTGAGACACTCTGCATCCCTCATCCATCTTCAGATGCACAATTCTTGACCCCGGAACCAAGGGCTCAGTAAGGGATGCCCGAATGCATCCCCAGCACGAGGGCAGCCCTCAGGCTTTCAGTTCTGGGCAGAGGAAGTCTCAAGTACAAGGAGTAGAAATGGGGAGCACTCTTGAATGATTAGATACTGGGATTGTAGCTGGGTCAAGCAAAACAGTTTTACCAACAAGATGGCTTACAGATAGATACAGAGAATTTGGTAAAAGGAGGAAGGTGTGGAAGAAAGAAGTTAAAAAGAAACTCCAATCTATAGTAAAACGAAGCCCCATCTTATAATGTGGGATTGGTGAGACCAGAGTTATTCACCTCATTGCTTTCCACGGAAGGTGAGAGGAGCTTCCTCCAAACTGTGAGCGAAGTGGGTGGAGGCAAGGACATGGAAGTGCTAAAATGAGGAAGGGGAATGGAATCAATTCCTGGCACGCACCAGGCGTTCAGCGATTTTTTTTTTTTCACATTAAATGCAATACTATTGGCAGTGCTGAAGTTCATTGGTGAGTTTCTTCACTTCTCATCTAGGAAAATCAGCAAACATACCCTGCTCTGCGTGCTTTGGAAAAGGCTCTCAGATCATGGCCGGCATCCTGTGGAGGGTGAATGGAAGCAAAGTTCAGGACTTTGGAGAACCAAGAATTCACGCGGACCAGGAGCAAAATCAAAGGTATTTTTATTTCGAAGTTAAAACACCCCCGCCCTCCTCCCACACAATTTGCAACTGCAAAGTAAGCATTAAAAGTAACAGACTGCCTCCTTAGTTCTAGCAATGAGTTGACTTGTCTGAGCACCGTTTTAAGAATAGAGCCTGTGAGAGAAGAGGATTTATCTTCAGAGTATACCTGCCTGGCTATGAATTTGCACGGCTGGATACGGCACACCGTGAGACTAAAGAGGAGATGTCCAAGTAAGAAGCGTTTCTGAGACTTTAGTCACCGAGTTAGCTGCCTCAGCTGTAAGCTGAAATCGTTTTCTTAGAGGACAATGTGTTGGGGTGTGGTTCCAGGGGGAGTCTCTCGAGACAAACAAGCGGCCCATCTCATAAAACGTGTTTCTCCTCTTAAGAACATGGACCATTTGTAGTCTGGTGCCTAGTGGCCTCTCTTCTGTTCTCTGCCCCCCTCCTCCTCTCCCCTCCCTCTTCCTCGTATTTCTCCTCCCCTTCTCCTCTCCTTCCTCCTCCTCTCCTTACTTTCTTTTTTTCCTCCAACCTCCCTTCCTCTCCTTTTACCTCCTCCCTCTTCCTTTTCTCCCTCCTCCTTCTCCTCTTCTTCCTACTCCTCTCTCTTCTCTCCCCCTCCCACCCCTCCCCTTCTCTCCTCTCCCTTCTTCTCCCCCTCCTTACTTTCTCCTGTTGGTTCCTCCTTAACACCCAACTGCTTCCTTGGCCGTCCTTCCGATGATTTCATTAGCTCTCTCTGTCTCTGTATACAAAATACAACACACTAACAGTAAACTGTGAACATGGTCTTTGGTTCATGACTTTTATGACACGTTAAAAACATGTTCTCTTTTATCATTTTTTTTTTTTGTCACAAAGAAATTGTTAGTGAGGCTGCCAAAGTGGATAAAAAGGTCAAGTACTTAGTTACTGCCCACTCCAGTAAGAAAATCGTAGACACTAACTTTGTAATAAAGACACCACGTGCTATCATTATTAAATTTTATAAAATAGTAAATTTGCTTATTTATTTATTTACACTTACAAAACCTAGAGTGTTTACCCTTTGGTCCGTTCCAGAAAGAGTGTGTGACCGCTTCGTTCTGTCCCTTTAAGAGAAATGATTTGCGTGCTAACACTTTACTCTATCCCTTTAGAGTAGCTTTAACATCAACCCTGATTTTGGGTAGAGTGAGTCTTCCACTTCTGTTTTCATCAAGATTGCCTTGGAGATTCTTGGGCCTTTGTATTGCCGTATAAATTCTATTCAGATGTATTTTGATTATAAAGATGTTTTTATACAAGTTACATAGAAGGTTTTGTAGCTTGTTTTATAATTACTTAATGTATAATAGAAGTCTTCCCAGGAGAGTAAATGTTCTTCTACAACACAAATGTTAATGGCTTCACAGTATTCAGTTATACAGATAAACTATCATTTATGTCACCACATACATTGCTTAGCCACATGTGTTTCTTTTTCTGTCTTTTTGAAAATTTATGTATCTTTTTAATTTTTTAAAGTTTATTTTCGAGAGAGAGTGTGTGCACAGGCGCATGAGCAGGGCAGGAGCAGATAGAGAGAGGGAATCCCAAGGAGACTCCAGGCTGTCAGCAAGGAGCCCAACGTGGGGCTCAGTCTCATGAATTATGAGGTCATGACCTGACCCGAGCTGAAATCAAGACTCGGATACCTAACCAACTAAGCCACCCAGACACCCCAAAATTCCCCCCTCTCCCCCACCTCTGGTAACTACCAGTCTAAATACAGATGAAACTCATTTCTTTATTCTGTTATTCAACATGCAATTCAGGTACCACCTTTTACAAGGAGCCTTTCTTGACCACCAGTTTGGAGTATATATTCCTTCCAGGTATTTCTGTAGGACCCCATTTCTATCTCCACACTCAGTGCACTTACAACAATCTGTTTGAGAGTCTGCTGAACACAACTGTAGGCTCCGTGAGGTCAGGAAAGGCATCTCGTCCATCTTCGTGTCCTCCATCTGTAGGGCAGTGCTGGGTATCTACCGTGTGTTGAATGAATAAATGAATGCACACCAAAGTTATCAAGGAAAACTCTTTTGGTACATTTCTACTGCTCTAGATATAAGGTTTAATTATAAACAAAACAGAAGTTTACATTTACGGTTGTTAGGTTGAATAACCTTCCCAGTCACCTGGAAAGGCCAAATTATTTATAACTTCCCTGTAGTTTCATCTGAATCTAGCGTGCCTCTAATGACTTCATTATAATTTGATGCAATAAAATATAATTATAACAAAACTATGAAACTGACTACTCTTCAATAGATCATGATCAGACACTACATACAATCTTTTAAAACGTAACATTCCCTTTCACAAATAATCAGTGGCAATGGGGGCCAGATGTAGAGAATGATCGAATGAACTGTCTTGGGTATAGGGGACAGGAGGACACATTGTCTGTAAAGAATCCAAAACAGGAAGAAGACCATCTAAGAGTCATTGCGCTTTTTGCCGCCATCACCTTACCCAGACATTACTAATCTATGTCAGTGATGACGCACTCCTCCTCTCTGGGGCAGACTGTTTCTTCCTTCCACCCTGTAGATGTGTTCTGGCAGGCAATGATGTCAGCAAAAATAGTTTTACACACATTTCCTTCCTGAGCACCTGTCTATTTCCTCACTTGTTTACATTTCCAGGCAAAGACACCCTGTTTCTTAGATGATGCATTTAATCTGGTGTAAATGGGTGGGGAGAAAAATATATTTTTACACTTGTAATTCCATGTACAACTAAATGGAAGTTATTTAATGAGTTTGTCAAATAGCGAAGGGAGAGTTGAACCCTCAGTTTACACCCCTAAGTGGGATATAGCCCAGATTAATTTGGATAAACACAGAAGTACGACCTGATGGGAAAAAAATTGAGCGTGATGAAAAAGACCACCAATTTGATGTGTTTGTGGTAAGTCTCTGCCTGAGGTGGTGCTTTGGATTTTTGTTTTAATGTAGACTTCAACAAACTTCAATTTGTAAGTTTTTAAAATAAACAAACAGAATCATGACTAATGTAGCTGATTTTGAGTGCTATTGATTTCCATAGGGCTTCAGCTTTCTCAGTTGTAATTGAGTCCCCCGGGGACATATGGACAATGTCAAGATCACATTAGGGCAATGTTGTGATGGTATTGGGCACATTGCTTCCCCAAGGAAAGGGGAAGTCGCAGTCTCCACCCTGGCACTGCCATTGCATCATTATCCCTACGTGTGCTTATACTGTCTCTTCATGAATATTCTCTCATTACCTGTGTATTGGAATTGTTTTCATGTTACATGTACTTGGTGACTTTTTTCCTTCTAGTTTATTTGTTTTTTTCTACCTTTCCCCTGCTTTTCTTCAAATTCACATGGTTACACTCTGGGGGCTCCTGGCTGGCTTAGTTGGTGGAGCCTATGATTCTTGATTCTGGGGTCGTGAGTTAGAGCCCCGTGTTGGGTATAGAGATCACTTAAAAATAAAATCTTAAAACACACACAAAAAAAACATGGATACATTATGTTTTGACAACTGTGTAAATTAAACAAAAGCTGTTGCTACAGCAACTTATCACAATGAATTTCTCTCTTTCTAATCACAAAATAAATTACAACACTGTCTTGAGTTTTAAAAAAACCCCAAACTTTAAAAGCTTATGTTCCCATATTACTCGATGTGATTAAATAAATATTCGATACTCATAATAATAGTAGTACACATTTATTCACTGTTTCCTTTGGACCTGTCTAATTATGTTTCATTTAATTTCTCATTTATTTGACCAGTATTCCATGAAGAAGTGACTGTTACTACCATCCAATTTTTCAGAGAAGGAAACAGAAGGCAAATGGAAGTTGAATAACTTACCAAATATTATAGTTAGAGGCAGGATTCCAATTGAGATAGTGTTTTCCTGTTTATAAACACTTTCAGAAAGTATTTAGTGTTTAATCACTACATACAGAGGTATTTATACATGTATAAAGTCATTAGCAGGAAGATATTGGACTTCAACTTCCTTTGCTGTCTTGGTTAACTTCTTTCCTCCTGTTGAAAGCAGCCAGTCACGTGCACACTTACTTCACCGAAACTTCCACACTCCCACTAGGTAGGGCTTTTAGAGAGAGTGAACTGGTTCAGGGTGTGGACAATCCTGTTGAAATGCTTTACTCAGGGAGTGTTTATCATTTACACTGATGACGGTGCAGTCAGTAAACTCTCTGCCAATTTTCAGCAACACCTCCTGCTCCCTGGTTTTGAACCACTTCACTTTGGCCATTCTTCATTTCATGGTGCTGGATTCTTAGGAGGCTGATGAGCCAAGGGAAGAATTTGTGACTATGGATAAGTGATTGTCCATGGCAAGACTGGGAATCCGTGCTTTGAGACGTCAGCTGAAAATGCAGGAGAACCCTATAATAATTAAATCTCATGGGAGGTCCTTCTCACGTTCATCTTTCAGGGGCACTATTTGTAAGACGATATTTAATCTCCTCTCTAAAGAGAGAAGTAAACTTAAAATATCCAAGAATACTATTAATGAGTGCAATTCTTGTGTTCAGTGTGTATGTGTCTGTTACTAATGCTTGAAAATGGGAACCATCTTGCATATGCACCTTGTGCAGAAGTGAGTATAGGACCCGGTCCAGGGGTGGCTAAATGATGTCCACCAGGAGAAAAGAAAGGGGTGTGTTTGGAACCTAGAACCTCAGTAGTTTGACTTCTCCATCAATGATGTTTTAGTGGCTTACGTGGTTCTTGTTTCTTCCCTGCTTTCTAATGCCCCCAGCCCCAGATAGAGTAAGACCCCAAGACCTGTTGGTTCATTCTCTTTCATGCCCCAATGTCAGGTGTATCCATCCCTTTTTCATCATTATAGGAGTCTGAACCTCCTTATCTCTCACTTCAAGTATTGCAGAAACTTCCCACTAATTTTACTCTAAGGTCCCACAGTCTCTCCCACAGAAACAAATCTTCCTAAATGACTCATCTAGGAATGACTCAGCTGAATCTTGCATATAAACCCTTTTTGTTGTTAACACCCCATTCAACACTCTTCAGGGGCTCCCGTGACCTTCATGATAAAGACAAATACATTAACAGGAATCTCAAGTTTGGTCAGAACCTAGCCCTGACCCACACTTCTTACTGTGTCTGCCACTAATTCCTCAAAATGGATCACTCCAGTTCCTCAGAACACACACCACATCTCTGCCCCCAGGCTCACAGCATCTGCTCTAGCCAGAAATACATTTCATTTCTTTTTTTTACAGTTCTCTAAAACTTAAGAGAAGAAACTCCCTGCTCTTCAGGGACCACCCTCCTGTAGGGAGTCTTCGTTGCCCAGTCAAGCCTGGAGCAAGCACTCCTAAAAACCTCTGCCAGCCAAAATCGCACTTTTACTTCCTATCTTAGCTATGTTTACATTAACCTTGACACCTTTTATGTTCTGAGAAGCCCCTACAACGCCTAGCCTTGTACAGAGAAGGCGCTCCATAAATGTTCACTTACTGATTCTTAAAGCAGCCATGAAAATTCCAGCAACGCATCTCTTGTATGAATCTCTCGTACTCCCAATGGATGTCGGCGTGCATATATTTGTTTATTTTTCTTTGCTCTAGTAACAGTAATGATCACTTTTGTCTTTCCTTCATCTTTTGAATAGTTGACGATCAAAGCATCTACTACATGCTTACAGGATTTAGCATCTTGTTAATGCTAATCAATATCATGGTGATAATGCTAAAAGTGTTCTGGATTGACCTTATTCTGCTCTGGAGAGACCTAGCTAGACCTTACAGAACCAAGAATGGTAAGTGGCAAGTTTCAAATTCTCCCTCAAAAGAAAAAAAAAATCCCTAATGGCCAATGGTTACTTACTTGTTGATCTCTTGATAGCTGTCAACTAAACCCAGATTTTCCTTGTAAATGTATTAAGAGTAGATTTTTTTTTTCCAGTTCACTTAACAGCCATTTTCTATCCTTTTGTTGTTGCTCCTCATGGTTCTGGGATTCATCTCATCACCTCTGATTTCCTCTCCAACAGGATTGCTGTTCCTACTAAATCAATAACAAAATTGATTTAGAAATAGAATCTGCTCCAAGCCCAGAGTGGTTTAAACAGTTTGGAAAATGTGTATTGGTGAAATTTTATGGAATTCAAAATATTAACAAAATTGTTCCCATTTTCCAGATGTGAACAGTTTAGGAGGGACCATTAGAATGTGGGTGTATTTTACCAGAAAGCCCACTCCATAAAGAGTCTTATCTATTCACATAAGTAGATATATGAAAGAATATAATTGTGCCCTGCTAAATAAGAACACCATTCTTTCCTTTGGAGGCAGATATACTTCACATTTTCCCTACAGTCCACTCAATTAAGGCTAATTATTTGATTTGTGGGAAATGCAGATTAAAAAAATTCTACTTTAGCATTTTCATGTCCTGGGGTAAGCATGGGGCACATGCAAACAAAATATAAAGTTGAGATCTGGCCCAAACAGCAGAAGAACTCCTCATCCATGACTTTAAATATTTCTCAATAAATTATTAATCAAACTTAACAATATGATGTGAGCTAAACTGGACAGGCTCTTGCCTATTCTCTCTCATTCAGTGTGAGACAGTGAAGAGGTGAACTTTGGGATTAAGATTGACTTTCTGATGACTTTCTGGGGCAGTAGATTGTTGTCACCATCCCTGGACTCCAGAATATTTTGGGGGATGAGATACAATCACCACCAACCATAAAACTGAGTAAAGAATGTCTAATAAGAGTCAAATGAGAATTTGGAGGACCAAGTAATAAAGTTTTTTCCCTTGTTCTCATTTTCAGATGGAAAGGTCTATGATGCTTATGTTATCTATCCACGGAACTATACAAATAGTCCTGAGAGGGTCAGTGCTGTGGAGTACTTTGTTCACCAGATTCTGCCTGATGTTCTTGAAAATAAATGTGGCTATAACTTATGCATTTATGGGAGAGATCTGCTACCTGGAGAAGGTAAAGCTGTCAAAATACATCGAGGACAGGAGCACCTGTGTGGCTCAGTCAGTTAAGTGACCAACTCTTGATTTCGGCTCAAGTCATGAGCTCATGGTTCATGGGATCCAGCCCTGCCTTGGGCTATGTGCCGACAGAGATTGAGAGTCTTTCTCCCTCTCTCTCTGCCCCTCCCCCACTCAAAATAAATAAAATAAACTTTAAAAAATACATGAAGGTCAGGGGCACCTGGGTGGCCGGTCGGTTAAGTGTCTGACTTTGGCTCAGGTCATGATATCACAGATCATGAGTTCAAGCTCTGCATCAGGTTCCATGCTGCCAGCTCAGAGCCTGGAGCCTGCTCTGGATTCTTGTCTCTCTCTGCTCCTCCTCCACATGTCCTCTCTCTCTCTTTCTCTGAAAAATAAATAAACATTAAAAAAAAATTTTTTTAAAAATACATTAAAGACAGGAATTCACCTTCATCAGAAACCTAAGAGATAGGTGGTCTTCTCCCTGTGTTGGAGAGGGAATTGCAATAATTATTTCATTCCCTAAAACCAGAGCTTTTAAATATTTCTCCTGAAGAAGGAGATACTTATTCTCTGCTCCTCCTGCCCCCATAGCCAAACCGATCATGAGATCTTCACACGAATGGCAGGGATGTGAAGGCACAGTAAGATGTCTTTGTGATGTGGATTCAGCAAGGCACTGCCCCTACTTACTTCCCACATCTACCACTAGCATAACTGACATTTCTTAATTCTCTCTAGAAGAGTTGAAAGAACACTCATAAAACAAAGAATGTTGTTTTAACGTCCAGAGGCATTGGGTAAAATATTTGAAAGGACTCAGAGTCTTTATTATTTTCCTTGTATTGGAGAAGCATTTGCAGACATATATTCTCACAACAACAACAACTAGAGCTGTCTTCTGTCCCTTCATATGTAGTCAAGTGCATGTACTTTTGACAAGTAGTCATAATTCTGGTATTTCAGTAGCTGTTCTCCTGGTCTCTCAATATTTATGTCAAGTACATATGAACCCTCCTTATGGCCCTTCTCAAATTGCTCAGAGACCAGGAAGCAGGAGCATCATGAGGATAATTCCAATAAAGCAAATGCTTAGTAGACTGTGAATATAACCTGGCATTTCCACTTAGAAGAAGGATTCGGCATCTATAAATACAAAGGAATACATAGAAGGTGAATCTGGTTTGTCCTAGAATATTTATTTGGGCAATGTTAATCACCCCATTATGGTTTGGGAAGCTTCTAAAATGACCGATTCAGGCAAATGTAATCCAAGTTTCCTCTAGATTCTTTCTCCCTCCTCCGACTCTCCCTTCGGCTACTCATGCCAGTAAAGAGGAACAAGTCATGGTGCTCGAATGTTCCTTTTCATATGACACACCTGTGCAGGAAGCTGCAGGGACTCCCACTGTTCGTAATGTCACACCATATGCTACACCTGGCCACAAATTCATCTCTTCTTTCTCAGATCCGTTGACCTCATTGGTAGCTACATCTCTCTCCAACCAAATGTGAATGCCAGCTCACTGATGCTCAACCTTGCGTGGCCCACATTGTGCTGTTTTTCACATGGGAAGACTTCCCACTTACCCTCCCTTCAAGTATGTCTTCTGACCTTCAACTGAAGTATAATCAGATCCGACAAAACAACACCAAAACTTCACTCTTCCCTTAGAAAAAGTTCATGACTGCCTGCATCAGTGTATTTCTTCCTCTCCTAGTTACCTTCTGTTGGCTCCTTCAAATCCAATCTGCACCCCATTTCATCCAATGGGCCTGGGTGGCTGGTCATTATGGAATCTATCACACTCCTGTCCTCTGCTCCATGCTGGGTTTGACCAATAGAGAGCACTGCAGGGAGGTCAGAGGCAGGCATCTCGTGAGGTTGTCAGGGTGGCTGAGATCCTCTCTCCCACAGCAAGGGCTCCTGACAGCTGTTTTCATACTCATTAAGGTTCCATAACTGCTTCCTCCCCTTCATACCTGGAGGGCTGTAATGCCTCCCTGATTACTTCCAGTGTTGGGGGTTCTGAAGTATCTCTCGTTGATTTCCTTTGGATCTGCCCATATCTTTTATAAATTGACCTTTGATTAAACTTTAAGTCAGTCCTTTGAGTGTGCCGAGTTTTATGTTGGGATCCTGACCGACATACGGTCTCTACCTGGCACTATTTAACATTTATTTCCCTAGTTCACATTACACAAATTGGCAGTCTTTCAGCTGCCACCCTCTAAGAATATCGTGAGTGGTTTCATTCATGGTCATGTTTCTTTGATCATGCTGTTACCTCCTTGCAGTGAGAGCTGAGTGTTTTACATGTTCTTGCTAAGTCTATCCAGACGTTACCTGCCATCACCATGGAGTTGATGCTATATAAACTCTGACATGATAAGGGCATATGGTCTTAAGATTTTTCTAGTCTGGATTAAATCACTTTTCCCAGGAGCTGGGGAATTGGGAAAAGACATGAATCCAGGACTTCCCTAGAGACTTTAATCAGTTCAGAGAAGCAAGGGTTCCTAAGAGTTAAAGTTCTAAGGCCTATTAAACACATAAGCTAACATTCTAAGAGGGCAACATGTAGCTAATGAACTTGGATTCTAAGTCTCCTGCTAAATATCTCTACATTCCCATTTAGCTCCGAGGACTCTGTTTCAGTTAGGACCCATCTACCTGGGAAGGAAGAGGGGCTTGGGACTGATGTTCTGACAGTGAGAGGGAGAAGATGAACATAACAAGTTGTCCAGCCAAGCACGTTCCCACTTGCCTGAATAAAGAACGGATCAGTGTCAGAATCCCATGTCAGACTATAACGGTATCAGGTTTTCAGGCTGTTGTTTTTTTAAGTTCAGAACATACATGATCAAACCATTAGACTTAAAAATGCATCAACAGGAAACCTGATCCATGTTTTTTATCCCCAGATGCAGCCACGGCAGTGGAAACCAATATACGAAAGAGTAGGCGGCACATTTTTATCCTGACTCCTGACATCACGCACAGCAGGGAGTTTGCGTATGAGCAGGAGATCGCCTTGCACAGTGCCCTTATCCAGAATGACTCCAAGGTGATTCTTATAGAACTAGAGGCTCTGAGCAAGCGAGATGGGATGCAATGTGTGGAGCTCCAGGATTCCCTCAGGCACATCGTGGAAGTGCAAGGTACCATCAAGTGGAGGGAAGACTATATGGCCAACAAACGGTCTCTGAATTCCAAGTTCTGGAAGCATGTGAGGTACCACATGCCTGTGCCAAGCAAACTTTCAAGGAAGACATCCACTTTGACTTCCCTGAGTACCCAGGAGAAGTAGCGCTTGCTTTGATGGGCTGGTGCACGAGATTTCCTAGATCTGCATTCCTCCTGGCTAGATTATGCCCCCGGACCAGACACTGGAGCAGAGGCATGAGAAAGGGGCATTTCAAGGGTGTTCAAACTTCAGGTTTCGTCCAGAATTTACTTTCATTTTCCTGATTCTGGGCGGATGCAAAATGCCCCCAAATTTTGATCTTCGATCCCCCTCTCCTCACCCCACATTTCCTTCCCTTTCTCCTTTTGCTGGTCTTTCTCTATATGACCTAGGATCTTTTCACTATGCTTTTTTCCTTCTTTCACTCTTTTTCTTGTTCTACTGCCCCTTATTCCTTGTCAATATTCTATATTTTGAACAAACGAAAAGTGTTAGAGCAAAATTTTCATGTAACCATAAAGAACACTCAGATTCCCACAAGCAGAACATTAGCAGTAAATCTTGTTTGCAACATAGAAGAATTTATTATATTTGAATGGAGGCTAAGTTTTATCATCTCAATATTGTGGATACCATTGAGGTGCCTTACCCGATTGCCATTATAATCAAGCATTTGCAGTTCTAAAGTTGCTTTGATATCTGTTTATTCTCTTTAGAAATATTTTTCTCACTCTAAAAGTTACAGAAGGGCAGAAACTATCAAAGAAGAAAAGAATGAGTATTATCCATAAATCTATCATCCTAAAATAATGACTTTTCACCATTTTCGTAGGCTTGTATTTAAAATTTTTTTTACTTATATTAAATGTACTATGAACATAGCTGAGCCCCCACAGTGTGCAGTTTTTACATACTTTTTTCTACTTAACGTCATAATAAAAGCACTTGACATGTCACTTAAATTTTAACATTTTAAATATTCATGGAGTTCTATTTCGTGGCAGTGCCACAGCTGTCATGTCTAATTAGTTATTGTTGTATATTTGAGTTGCGTTGAATTTAAATAACCATCATTATAAGTAATTCTGCAATGACCATGTCAGGATATTTTATATTTCTCAATTACAATTTTTTAACTTAAAAAAATGTTTATTTATTTATTTTGAGAGAGAGAGAAGGAGAAAGAGAAAGAGAAAGAGAGTGGGAGAGGGATAGAGACAGAGAGTAAAACAAAGAATCCCAAGCAGGCTCCATGCTGTCAGCACAGAGCCCAATGCAGGGCTCGATCTCACAAACTGTGAGATTATGACCTGAGCCCAAACCAAGAGTTGGATGCTTAACCGACTGAGCCACCCAGGTGCCTCACAATTTTATTTTTTAATTTGAGAAATTGGTTTGTTGTAACATTTCTGAGAAATCAGTAGAGCATCTTCACAGAACCATTTGACAAAAGTGAAGTTAAGGTACACAGTCAAGACCACTCCCATCAGCTCCCTGAAGGAGTTCACAGGCCAGGCCCTGGGCCAGGGGGGTTGGGGCACAGAGCCCCTCAGTGGATCCAGAACTAAGCAGTTTCCTCTCAGCCTGAGAGTCCTGTCAGAACTCAGACTTTACAAGTGAATGGGGATTTAACCCTCATCCGAGCTGCTTTAAAAGTATATGATTTCAGATTTAACTACAAAAGAAAACTGCACTCCAGACCCTCAACAGCAAGTATGATTTTGAACTGTCACTCAATGCCTTATAGAGCCTTGTCTGAAAAGAAATCATATTTCTGAAAGGTTGTCTAAAGGATCTGCAGTTACCCATCCTTCTATGTACCCTATAACCTGAATCTATACTCCTTGGATTACGGTTGCCAGATAAATTACAAGACATCAGTTAAAGTTGAATTCCAAGAAAGAAATTTCATCTGAAGTTGATCTGAAATCCAAATTTAGCGGGGAATCTTATATTTTTTATTTGATAAATCCAATGATCCTCCTCTGGTGGGTTATTGTGCTTTTCTGTGGTGACATCTGATTTCATTGATTTAGTAAAAAAACAAAGTTAGCCTGTGAGAAGGATGCCCTATAGTTGATCGGTCAGCATCATCTCATTTAGAATCAACAATCTATTGTCTGCTCTCCGCCAGCTGTGTGACTAGGAGTAAGTTACTCGACTTCTCCAAAATTTAGTTACCTTAGGTAAAGTGGGAATAGATCATACCAAACTCTTTGTAATTTTTGTGCAAACCAAAAAGTAGGAGAAGATTATTTGGACCAGAGTAAGAATTTAATAAATGACAACATTTCACTGTGCTTTTTCTAACATGGATGGTATTCTGTGTCATCTCTCAGTGAGAGCCTCTCAGGGATATTTCTCCAACCTCCCCATCAGGAATAGAGGTGCTTTTAACCCTGCTTCCCCACCCACTTAGACTTACAGACATTTGTTTGGCCGATAGACCCAGGGAATTTTGTAACCGATTTTATGTCCCTCTTTGCATTAGCTACTTGAAAGCATAGAGCCCAATTTGGTCTCTTTCTACAGCAAGTACATAGGAAATCACAACAAGGAATTTATAATAATCTCTTCCCTGTTTTTGATACATTTTATTTTAAATGTATTTTAACTGTCTGTATTATATGGTGCTTTGCACGCATTCAACCTTTACATTTCCTGACCATGAGCTGAGTATCTCATTGAGAAGGGCAGGCAGAGGAAGAGATATGGAGGGGAATTTAGGTGAATCAGGCACACTCCTTACTCATCTTGGGAGGGACAAGGGAAACAGTTCACAGACCTCAGACAGGGTTGCTGCCCCCAGGGGCAACTCTGAGCTCTTTTCTGCGGCGCTTCCTTTCCCAAACTTACACACCACCTCCCAAGTCATCTGAGCGTCAGTTTCTGCAACTGAGGATGGAGAAGAAGAGCTCTGAGATCTTTCTCAGCTCCAATAGTCTGATTCCAAGCACATGCTCACAGAGAGACCGCAGAACTTCCAGAAGGTTGACTTCTGCTGCCGGCAGTACCACCGGTCTCTCAGTTCCTTCTTCTGTAAGAGTGACAGATGCTTCACCTACCACATGAAGAGTGTGCTTAGAAGGAATTCAGCCCAAACCAGTGGGGTGTCTACATTATGATCTGGATATAAATTCTGGTGAGTTATAAGAATACAAAGAATTGCTCTTACTTGAGTCAAATTTGCATACAATAAAATGCAGATCTTAAGTTTGATGAGTCTTGACAATTACACATACCTGTGTAGCTATCAGCTCCAACAAGATAGAAAACGGTCCATTACCCCCGGAAGTTCCATCCTTCTATTTCCCAGTCAATCCCTCTCCTTCCTCAGAGGCAAACAGTTTTCTGATTTCTATCTCCAGGGATTAGTTTTGTCAGATCTTGACATTTGTATCACTAAGGTTAGACACGCAGCATTGTGACTCCTTACTTCCACACAGCATAACATTTCCAAGATTCATGTATGTTTTGTATGTGTCAGTAGTTTGTTCCTCTGTATCACTAAGTGGGATTCTATTGTATGGCTGTACATGGTTGGTTTAACCTTTCTCTGTCGATGCACACATGGGTTGTTTCATGTTGTGCCTATTGTGAATATGGAGACTGTGAACATTCTTGTGGACGTGTGCTTGTATTTTTCTTAGCTCAATACCTAGGAGCGGTCCCTTTTAGGAAACTGTCAAATCAGCAAACTGTATCATTTTACATTTCCTCCAGTTATGTATGAGATTGCACCTGTTCCACCTCCTACCAATGATTGGTATTGTCAGGTTTCTTTTAACTTTAGTTCTTTCAGTGGGTGTTAAATGAATCTCATTATGGTTTAATTTGCAGTTCCCTGACGATTAATGATGTTGAACCTTTTTCATGCTCTTATTCACCAATAAGACTCATGTATCACTCAATGAAAGTAAAATCTTCTGCTCCTTTTTAAATTGTGTTGTTTCTCTTCATACTGTTGATGTGTGGAGATTTTTTATATATTCTGGATATGAATTCCTTTTCAGATAGATGCAAGGTGAGAATTGTTCCAGGCTAACCTCCTTACCTCTTCATTTTTTAATGAAATCATTGATTAGCAGACAATTTTTTTTTTTACAAATAGTTTATTGTCAAATTAGTTTCCACATAACACTCAGTGCTCATCCCCACAAGTGTCCTCCTCCATGCCCATCCCCCCTCCCCCCCACATCCATCAGTCCTCAGTTTTTGTCAGCATTCAAGAGTCTCTCATGGTTTGCCTCTCTCCCTTTCCCCCACCATTTCCGAATTTTAATAACATCCAATTGATCAAGTTTTATTATATGGTTATGTTTTCTGTGTCCTATGTAAGTTTTTTGGTTTTTGTTTTGTTTCTTGTTTTTTTTTTTTTTTTAATCTCAAGGTCATGGAGATATTCTCCTATATATCTTCCTGAAGTATTTATGGTTCCAGCTTTTATGTTCACTATGAAGACATTGTCCACTGTGAATTAATGTTTGTACATAGGATAAGGAAAGGGTTAAGATTCATTTTCCCCCCATACAGATGCTCAATTGCTTCAGCAACACTTGTGAAAAAATGTTCTTTACTGACATGGTGCCTTGGTCAAAAATCAATAGGCTGTAAATGTGTGGGTCTATTACTCTACTGGCTATTATTTTCTGTGTATATGTTCATGCAAATATCACGGTCAAGATTAGTATTGACTTATTGTAAACCTTCAAGTTGATGTAAGTCTTCTAACTTTGTTCTTTTTTCCTCAAGATTGTTCTAACTATTCTAGATCATTTGCATTTTCACATAAATTTTAGAAACAGTGTCTTGATTTCTTTGTAAATTCCAAGATTTGGATTGCATGAACTATATAAACTCTATAGCCTATAGAGTCTAAAAATGTATAGACTCTATAAACTCCAACGTTTGTGCAGAACAGATATCTTAATAATGAATCTTTCAATCCATGAATGTGATATATCCTGGTATAGCCCTCCATTTTTAGGTCTTTCATTTCGGCAACATTTTGTAAATTCCATCGTAGTGTTTCAAGGGATTTATACCTCAGCATTTGGTTTTTTATGGTATCATAAATGATAATATTAACAAATTTCATTTGTCAAATTTCCATTACTAGTATATAGAATTACACTTAATTTTTGTGTATTGACTTTTTATTCCATGGTTTTGCTAAACTCACCTATTATTTCCAGTGAAAATTTTTTGTAACTTTCAAAGGGAGATCATAAAATCACACCCTCTGTCAAAACCAGCAATTGTATCTCTTCCTTTCCAATCTGTGTGTCTTCTCTTTTTATGTCTTTACTTATTACAACAGGATTGTCCCTGATGAAGATGACATCCTTATCTTGTTCCCCATCTTAGAAAAATAGCAAAGTGTTTGTTTCAGTATTAATGATGAAGCAGGTTTCTAATAGACATTCTTTTTTTTATTTTTATTTTTTATTTTATTTTTTTGTTTTTTGTTTTTTGTTTTTTTTACATTCCTTATTCTTTTTGTTTATTTAATTTAATTTAATTTAATTTTTTTTTTACAAATAGTTTATTGTCAAATTGGTTTCCACATAACACTCAGTGCTCATCCCAAGTGTCCTCCTCCATGCCCATCCCCCCCCCCCCACATCCATCAGTCCTCAGTTTTTGTCAGCATTCAAGAGTCTCTCATGGTTTGCCTCTCTCCCTTTCCCCCACCATTTCCGCCCTTCTTCTCCCCCTTATTCCTCCGTCAAGTTCCTCCTAATCCTCCTATACGTGCAAACATATGATATTTGTCCTTCTCTGCCTGACTTATTTCGCTCAGCATAACACCCTCAAGGTCCATCCATGTTGCTACACATGGCCAGATTTCATTGTTTCTCATTGCCATGNGATCCATTCATCCGGTGATGGACACTTAGGCTCTTTCCATGTTTTAGCTATTGTGGAGAGTGCTGCTATGAACATTGGGGTCCATGTGCTCCTATGCCTCAGCATTTCTGTATCCCTTGGGTAAATTCCTAGCAGTGCTATTGCTGGGTCATAGGGGAGTTCTAATAGACATTCTTTATCAGAGTAAGACTGTTCCTTTCTATTCTCAGTATTCTTAGTGTTATTAATGAAGAAAGGTTGTTGAATTTTGTCAGATGCTTGTTCTTCTTGCATTTGAGGTAATTATATGATTTTTCTCTTTTATTATACGACGAATTCTTTTGACTGAGTGAGAACGATGAAAATCACTGTCTCATTAAACCTCTCCCTGTCAGCCATGGGTTTCATTCCTCACTTTTGGTGGAAAGACCCTACTGCAAACCAGTCTAAAAATGTATCCTGAGTTCTACCACACTAAAACCAAAAAACTAGACACACATGTTCTCCTCTGGCCTTCTTTTTTTCTAAACAACTTAAAATTTCTATTCAACCCCTCTGACCCCTCTCTACTTACTTCCCAAGAGAGAACCCCCCCCCCCGCGCCGCGCACAAGCAGAAGGCCTCAGCACAGATCTGAGGCTTGAGCTCTTGCGACAGTGGCTTCCTCCGCACCTTGGATGATCTCTAGAAGCCGTCCTTTCTGTTTGGGGCTGATACTCGGCCTCTTTCTTGTGTACAGCCCCCCACCCCCAGCTCCTTCCCCTTGACCACAGATGGTTGCCCGTGTGCCCCACGCAGGGTGACGTTACTCTAGTGCAAACCTCTCGGCGGCCCGTAGGGCGCGCAAGGAGCGGCACAGAGCGCCCAGGGCACTGCAGGTCCCTGGGCCACCGCCCACTGCCCGAGAGCTCCAGTGACCCGCCGCGCGCCACCGGGGACCACAGCCGACCTCAGTGCAGGGGCGAGGCGGGATTTTCCAACGGCCTGCGGTCGCGGCCGCGATCAAGCAGCTCCCGGAACTCAGAGGCGGGGCGCCCAGGTGGAGGAGCTCAAGCCCTTAGCACGCTGGGAGGGGCGCCCCAGACCAGGAACATTCTGGAGCCAGAGCATCTGGGACAGGGCGTGCCCCCCACAGAGGAACACCGCAGACTGGGAGGATACCCCCCAGTCCTTAGATCCCACCGGGAGCATCTTGGATTGGCGCAACCCAGACCTGGAACACTCCTCGCCATCCAGCAGTGCCCCACCTCCAGCACTGCAGACACCGCCGGGCAGCGTCCCACCCACCGCCTCCGCGGCGGCCAGAAGCTTTTTCTTTCTTTTTCTTTTTTCTTTTCTTTCTTTCCTCCAACCTTCTCTAGTTGCCTTATATCTTTAATCGCACTTGCGGCTCCTCGCTTTCGTTTCGTGTTTCACAGTGCCGGGGAGGCGGCGATTGAAGTTTCTCACCTGGTTTTTGAACTCTTGCCTCCGTCGCTGAGGCCACCAGGGTGGAGGAGGGAAGGCCTCCCCCGCGCCAGCCTCGGGGACTCCCCTCTGAAGGTAAGGAGCGGCGCCCCCTCCCCCTCTCCCTCTGCCACCAGCCTGCCTGGCAAAGGGCACCCCAGCCTTCTGGGGCAGGGGTTCTGAAAACAAGAGCAGCTTGGTATGTACGCCATTGTGTGCACAGGCCTGCCTCCACTTATGCTGAGGGTAGTCCTGAAGACCCAGCCTGGATGTTAAAAATACCGTAAGTCACTGGAATATGAACCTAATACACCTAATTTCCTGAACATCATGGCTTAGCCCAGCCAGCCTTGAAGATGCTCGGAACATATACAGTAGCCTGCAGTCGGGCAAAACGCTCTAACACAATGCGTAACTCACAATAAACTGCTGGGTATCTCCTTCGGTTGATCCGATAGTGTGCTGAAACTGAGAAACAATGGTTGCAAAGGTACAGAATGGCTGTAAGTGTATCTACTGTTCACTTTCATGATCCTCTGGCCGGCCAGGAGTCGGGGCTAGAGAAGACCCTAGGGCATAACACTGACTTGGGGGAAGATCCAAATTCAAAATTCTGGGTATGGTTTCCGCTGAATGCTTATGTCTTTTGCACCATCGTAAAATAAAAAAAATCGTAAGTGGAGTCACCATAAGTAATGACTCTGTGTGTGTGTGTGTGTGTGTGCAGATATGTATATAAATATTGAGTATGTATGTGTATAGATGTGCATGTGTCCGCATATACACACACCTATATATGCATGCGTGCTCACACACACGCACATGCACACACACATACACACACACACACTTCTGAATAGCTGGTGAGACAGCATCATCAACCTTTGCTGATAGTATAATTCTAGAGGTTAAAACTTTCCCAATTTTTTTTTTCTGAAAAAGTGAAAACAGCTAAAATAATTGGTAGTTTTCACTTATTAAGCTCTTGTCTGACATTGTGTAGGAAACTTTTAGATCCGTTGTTTTTATTTATTCCTCCTGTAGGCCAAATGAAGTAGGCACTATCATAATGCTTAATAAAAGAGGGAGAACCAAAGCACGGAGATGGTTAGTAATTTATCCAAGGGCATCCAGCTACTAAGTAATAGATCACAGATTTGTGCTAAAATTTGTCTCTAATTCCAAAACTTTTGCCTTTAAGTCAACGTGCCTCCAGGAGTCGGAACCCCAAGCAAGTTG
The DNA here is from genome assembly GCF_003009895.1 of Hyaena hyaena. NCBI lineage: Eukaryota > Metazoa > Chordata > Mammalia > Carnivora > Hyaenidae > Hyaena > Hyaena hyaena. The sequence continues at coordinate 39,715 of NW_024081921.1, forward strand.
CACTACAGATATGAGACAAATTAAAGACTCGGCAATCCCAGGCAGATATAGACACCTAATGGCATTAACTTCACCTTCTTCCTTGTTCTATTCCTGGGAACCTCCACCAACACTCATTTGGTGCTATGCAGCGCTGGGGTCTGGGGCACACATCTCAACCCCAAGGCCTTGGATTGCTTGGGAGGGTGTACATTTGGGAGAAACTGACTTTATGCAGGTTCTGGGAGGGTATGACCGCTCCCCGCTCCTGCCAGCACAAAAACACATAGAAAGGCTATGAACAAGCCGGGTGGGAACACGGAAAGACGGGATTTCTGTCCTCAGGGAAGTCCCAGGGATCAGGGATGAATCCAGGAATAATGGGAAAGCAGTGTGGTATGGGTGTGGACACAGGCTGTCTGGGGCACCAGCCGTTCGAGAGCTTCCTTGGGAAGGCAACCACTGAGCAGGCTGTAAGAACTACAGGAGGCCAGCAGTTAGAAGCAGGAAGGGTAGGCGCAGGCACAGGTGGAGGTGGGGGAAGCATACGGATCCCAGCAGACACCTATGGGAAAAAGACAACGAAAGAAATGGGGATGATTCTCCTGGCCCTGCAATGGAAACCCTAGTTCAACCGTAAATAATGGGCACACACGTGCGCACATGTGTGTGTTTTCTGTCCGAGATCACTTTTTCCTCTTTGCGTTTGGCGGTTTTGTCATCTCAAAGGTTTTGAACACTGTAGAGAAAAATTATTTTAAAAATCACTGGTGTTAAGATTTTCATCAAGGCAGCTTATCTTAGGAGGTAGTCAATTTCATTTTGCTAATAAGGGTGATTTACACCGAAGCAATCTACATCTATTGATGTGTGGCTCAGCATAACTTTCTACAATCTGGACCTGTTCACCTGAGCCAGTCTCAGCCTCCTTAGCAGAAAGAACTTTGAAGTGGCCTCACAAATGTGGGGTGTCTGTGAATTGTTTTTTTTCTAGAGAATGGTCCCTTTGCTTGGGGTGGGGTCTGTAAACAGGGCAGCTGGGCAGAACCCGGGGTTCAGGAATGAACATTCAGACCCTCTGCAGGGGCCCTGGATTGTACTACCTTGGGGGTCAGAGAGAACAGTGGGCTTGTATGTAACTGGCACCCGAAGTCACAATTTTTAGAAGAGGATCTTTTTCATTCAGAGAAAACTACATTCCATTTGGTTACTCAGGGGGCGTTTGTGACTATTCTTTGTGTGTGTGTGTACACATAGATACCCACTTATAGACGCATACGTATAGATGCACAGATACTTAATGTCTTAAATATTATTATTAAATATATATATTTGTGATATATTAAATTTACTTTTAAGTATACAGATAAGCCACCTAGATTAGTGTCTTCCTACCTTGGCTGCAAATTAGAATCACCCTGATGATTTTTACCTATCAGAAAGCCTAGGCTGTACCTCAGGTGTCTGGGTGAGGACCCAGGCATTATTATTATTTTTTTAAGCTCAAGGTCGACTTCACATCCGCTGTTAAAACATATTTTTCCAGATGTTATGATTTAAGAAGGGTTGCGAAAATTAAGTTATGTGAGGGTAGCGATGGATCAGATGATCACCTAAGATGCCAAGCTGTACATAGTTAATGAATCTACTGCGTTCATTAATGCAGCAGATAATAAACAAACACGAAATAAAGTGTGTCAGTTAGTGATAAGTGCTATGAATGGAAAAACAAAACAATGGAAGAGGAGAGAGGTGTGTGTGTGCGCATGCGCGCAGTTGCATATGTATGCACCTGAGCAGTCATACGGTTAGATTTCCACGGAGGGCTTGCAGAGGGTTCATACTTATAACTATGCTGTCAGCACACTGTAAAGCAAAGACAGGACTCTTTAATTATAGAGAAGCAATTAGTAGCTCTTACAGAAAAATAACTTACGTTAGACCTACTTTTCATACCAACCAAGACAATTGTTAACAGATAAAAAAGTTTAAATGTAAAAATAAAACCTGAAGCCGTAAGAAATGAAGGAAGTATACATTGAGTATACATCTAACCACTGAGAGGAAAGGAATGTGCTACATGTAAAAGTCATGGAAAAGCACAAAGGAAAAGAATGCTGGGTTTGACAGCATAAATGGGAAGTCTCCCATATATGAAAACAGTAAATGAGGAATTTAAAGGTAAACTAAATAAATTGAAAAACAGACACTAAAACATGTAAGAATTGGACCAAAGGTATAAAAAGGTAGTCCATACCCATGGGAATAAATTAACTAAAAATATATGCCTAATATTCTGCCTTATTTATACCATTAAAAAAACCATGAGATACTATTTACCAATTTGATCAGCTAATTACATTTAAAGAATGAGAATGCTCAGTGCTTACATGGGTGTGATAGATGGATATTATCTTCTGCAGCTGAGGAGTATGAATTATTGCAACATTTCTGGAATGCGGTTTTGTATATGTGTTTATCATGTTTAAAACGTATTCTTTGTGGTCCCCGGGTGGCCCAGCCAGTTGACCATTTGATCTTGATTTCAGCTCAAGTCGTAATCCCAGGGTGGTGGGATCAAGCCCTGCATCAGGCTTGACATTGAGCATGGAGCCTGGTTAACATTCTCTCCCTCTCTCTCTCTCTCTCTCTCTCTCTCTCTCTCTCTCTCTCTGTCTCTCTCCCTCTCTCCCTCCCTCCCTCGGCCCCTCTCCCTGCCCACTCATTCTATCTCTGTCTATGTCTCTCTCTCTCTTTCCCTCTCAAATACAAAGAAATGTATTCTTTGACTTATCCACTGTATTATCTCTGTTGTAACACCAAGAAAATAATAGGAAAGGTAAATACATAAAATAAGTAATATTTATTAGGTACCAGATACTTTGCAATAGTAACTCATGTAATGTTCCCATCAGTTCTGGGAAGTAGTATTGTTACTCTTTCCTGGATGAAGAAACTGAGGAGCAGAGACTATATGTGACTTGCCCAATGTTATGCAGCTGATAAAGAGTAGGATAAGGATTCAAATCCAGCCAGCCTGTCACCAGATGCCGTTCTCCAAGAACTGATCCATATGAACTGACATGAGAAGATGGTCATGGGGTTATTTTGTAACAAAATATATCTCATAAATTGTAATTAGACCCATATCAAGGAATATATGTAGCAATTAAGATGATGGTAATAATGAGATTTTTGTGACACAGGAAGGTGCTCATTTAATATGTGGAAAGTGAAGGATATGAAATTTCTTAAACATAATCCTAATTATTTGAAAATATGTAGGAAAATCACAAGGAAACATGTTAAATTATTTTGCGTACTGAGATTATTTTCTTCTTTTCAGTCTTCATTTGAGAAATGTCCCATATCGGGCATATAATACTTTAGAAATCAGAAAACTTCTTTTAAAAAAAAAGGAAGGAAGAAAGAAGAAGGACATTTAAAAATTATGGAAAGGCAAAATAATAATCAACATCACACATAGCACCAAATGTGACATTTCCCAGAATAGCTTTTCTTTTGGAAATGAGTTCTGTTATTTAATATCTTAATCTTTTAAACCCATAAAAGCACATTAAAATTTTTATGTTTACACACACAGAACAGTACAAATATCAGGTAATTTGTATTCTGGGTTCTTATCATGTTTTATATTGAAACTCAGGGTTTACTCATCAGAATGCTGGATTATTTCTTAATAACTTTATCTCTCAGTAGACCTTGAAATTTAACAAAAACCAAAACCAAGAAAAAAACAGCAGTGCCCTTTACAAAGCTGGGTCAACCTTCACCCGAGGAAACAACACTTTTCATTCCACTCAAGGGAATAGAATAGATAGTTAATAATAAATATGTGTGTGTGTGTGTGTGTGCGCGCGCGCGCGTGGGTGGGGGGTTGATTTCAAACCATAGAACCATAGAAATATTCTAATGTAGTTATTTTGAACACTTGGTACTTTCCATACGTACTTAACCCTTTTATCTTTACATGATTGATTATTATCTCTTGGAAATTACATCAGATACTTTGCTTTGTGAAGTTATTCATAAAGATTGAAGTAAAGGGCTTGACTGTGCAACCCTTAAACTTCATCCAGGATTTGGACATGAACTGTTTTTCTTCTTTCTGAAGTGCGGGAGGTGCACGGCCGTTAGTAAGAGAATTGTTTGGGACTGACAGGCCACTCTGCATCCAGAAAGCCTTAGTAAACATTAGCTCATCATGTCACTTGGTAATTTTGGTGACAGGGCTTCTCATCACTTCCGTTTCGGTAATGAGCAGGTAGTCTCTGCAACTTTTAGGTGGCCCGAACTTGTACAGCTGGTCAAGGCTCCAGCTGGAAATGCCAGTCCAGGTGTGCATGCCCCGGAAAGCAAGCTCTTCCACTGTGCTCTGTAGCCTCCACCCAGTGGAGCTCAGGATGTGTTATGCAGGGAACGTGGGATTGCTTATGAAATATTCACACTCGGTGTAAGGAAGATCAAAGTTTAAAAATTTAAGCCACAAAGGAAGGTCACGATGAGCATTTTGGTGTGATGAGAGAAAAAAAAGCACACATACACACACACACACACTCCTACACGAGCAAACCTGCCGTACATATCTTGGTATTTCACAGAATGTTCTTTCATAGAACAGTAGATTTTCTGTACAGCAGCCTCTCCTGTATCAGAAAATTGTACCAGTGGGATTTTTCTGGATGCTGAAACAGGAAATGTTATGAACTGTATACAACTGAAAGTTCTGAGAACACTTGGTGGCTGTATTAAGGGATATGAAAACTTATCGTACTGACGTCTTTGAAGTGTACATGCCGGAGGAGTTTTTAAAGTCTCCTTCATGAGACAGGTATACGTTTGTTTACAAGTTTTGGCTGAACCCATCTTATTCTGTTTTCCAGAGAAACCACTCAAACCAAATATGCATCATATAGTATGGATCCTAAATATGCATCATATAGTACTGCTCTTGATACTTTTGGCGCTTATGTTTACAAGCACCTCAGGTAAGTAATTATAATCATTCACAGGCATACTTCGTTGGAAGTTGAGAGGGAATATCAAAGATCCACTTTTTTTATGTGGAGGTGGCTACTGAAGATGCTGAATTTATTAAAATTAGTGGTTTTAAATTTTACTCTGTGAGTTGCCCATCTGTGTCCCTGGCATAGAGAATAAAACGTTCATAGAAATGGAATCAAGTGAAGAATCATATGGGATTGCTGAAAAGGAAAGGATTTAGCCCTCTGAGTTTATAGAGAGAGAGAGAGAGAGCAGGACTATATCTGGAAACAAATTACATTGGTCTGAGATGAAAATCTGCTCTGTATTATTGGAAACTGAAGAGTTCACAGCCATCTTTATTACTGATATTTAGAAAACTTTTATACACATTATTTTTCTGCCAACATGAAGGCCAAGGTTCATCTTGTTATTTAGGTAATGAAGACAGAGAGTGGGAATACCTTACAGGTCTTGAGGGAAATATTCGAGTTAGAAGGAGTACCTGAGAAAGACTATATAGACGAGGGAAAACAAGTAAGGTGGCAGGTACCCACTTTACCTGATTAGTAGTAGCAGTGATCACTTAAAAACTCCTAGAGAATGATTCTGTGGTCTCATCAGGATCCTTTGGAGAAGAGACACATGACTGATAAGCAAGGCTCTCCTTATGCTTTGGAAGAGAAAGTGGGAATGCAAATACTGATTTGCTTGACCTGTCATCTGGGAGAGGGAAACATATGAACCCATACCCCCAACGTTGAGAACTACTGCGGGAGAGAGAGCAAATTGATACTTTCAAATAATTCCTGTCCAATATTTACTTAAGTGGGTCCAGTTTTGTTGAGATCCATACAATGCAATACTATCCAGATCTGCTCCTCTGGAAATGGAATAATCTGTTAGAAGCTGCTGAGTGAAAAAGCAAGGTGCAGACAAGTGTGCATCATGGGTACCTTACTTTATAGACATACGTTAATAACCTTGCTCCCAAATTATAATGAAACATATTTCAGGCTCAGAAACAGCCAGACAGCCCATTCTATAAGGTTACTAAGGTCCCAGCTCTTTGTGCTTTTATGACACCTTCATAAAGGCTTTACTCTAAGCAAATATGACAATATTCTACAGGAGGTTTCATTTAACCTAGTAGAAGTTGAGTGACAACATCCTATTTACTGTCCCAACTCAAGGCAATTCCAAACACAGACATCTAGGTTGTTGACACTGCTGGATTCTTGCTCTCTATTCATGTATAAATGGGAGTGAGTACCTGTTATGGGCAATCCACACACCTTGAACTCCACTAATTCTTTTCAACCAAAAACCATTTCTAATCAACAAAGTCTGTAGTGTTAAGCATAAGGTTAGTAGCTGAAGCCATTAATTGCCAGGAGAGTGAGAACTTCCCACTCCAACCATCTACCCCTGGAAAGAATGTAAACCAGGTTATGGTTCTTCAAAGGATAACTACTCCCAGAAAGAAATGGTGAATATGCCTATCACAACACAGACACAGATATTTTTAGAAGTTTTTAAAAAAATATTGGCCAAAACCTGGAAATAACTCATATGTTCAACACCAATAGAATGGAAAAATTGTCATATACCCACACAACTGGATACTGCATAACTATGAGAAAAAACAAATCACTGCCACATGCAGCAGCATGGATGCCTATCAGAGTCATGATTATGTAGGAAAGAATCCAAACACAGAAGAGCGCATATTGTATGGTTTTATGCTTATTATACCTCTGAAACAGGAAAACACATCAAATTGTTTTGGACATACTGTCTTTTCGGATGCCCATTTAAACTAACACTTACACATGTATCACACCTTCTCTGTTGGAGAACCAAAATGTGAAATGGAGTTTCTAGAACAACCACCAAACACAAGGTTGATATGCATTAACACTTGTACTTTGAGGTAGATTTGACATCCATGTTTTCAAAGACTACTTCTACCATTTGAGCCACTTCCTCTTTACATTGTGGTTAACAACATCGAATTAAAACCAAACAGTTGCTTTGAAAAATAGACCCTAACTATAGAGGAGGCATTTTCTCCATGCCCTGGGAGAAATGCTCTAGTTAATTTAAGGATTCTCACTCTGAAAATTCAGTTAATCTTATTTGTGGGAATATAAATTAGTGTAGCCACTGCGGAAAGCAGTATGGAGCTTCCTTAAAAAATTACAAATATAAATACCACACGATCCAGTAATTTAACTACTAGGTATTTACCCAAAGGAAACTGGAAAAGTACATGCACCCCTGTGTTTATTGTAGCGTTATTTCCAATAGTCAAGATATGGAAGCAACCCAAGTGTCCATTGATAGATGAATGGATAAAGAAGATATATATGTATATGTGTATACACACACATGCATGCACACACATATAAGTATATTATATATTTTATTTCATATATATGTGTGTGTGTGATGAAATATTACTCAGCCACAAAAAGAATGGGATCTTGCCATTTGTGACAACATGGATGGACCTAAAGGGTATTACACTAAGTGAAATAAGACAGAGAAAGACAAATACCATATGATTTTGCTTATAGGTAGAATCTAAAAAACAAAACAAATGAACAGACAAACAAATCCAGACACTTGAATACAGAGAACAGATTGGTGGTTGCCGGAGGGAAGGTGGGGGTGGGGGGTGAGTGAAATAGAAAAAGGGGATTATAGCTTCCAGTTATAAAATAACTGTAAAACAAACTATAATGTATAAAATAAACAATATAAAATATACTAAAATATAAAATATATAAATATTTAAATAAATGATATGTAAAATATATTTTTAGACTATGAAATAAACTATAATTTATAAAATAAAAATAAGTCATGGGGATGAAAAGTACAGCATAGAAAGTATGGTCAATAATATTGTAATAACATTGTATGGTGACAAATGGTGGCCACAGTTATCATGGTGAACACTGAGTAATGTATAGCATTGTTGAAACAATATGTTGTACATCTGAAACGAATATAACATTGTATGGGAATGTAAGGAGGGAAGTGGCAGATACCCAGACTTGGAATGATATTATATTAATCAATTCTTGATGATCCACATGGTAACCTGGAGAGAGAGTGAACTCTCACACGCTCTAAGCTACATCGGAGCACCTTATGCATCTGCCCGTCTGCCCAGGAAAAGGTTAGGCAGGCTGGTTGAGAGCAGGCGAGGTGACACTTCTGCTGAGACAGATGAAGAACTCTGAGGCCTCCAAATTTCTGGTTTTCATTTCCATGGCAACTCTCCAGCTTTGGGGGCGTGGTGTAGATTTGGCAATGCTGTGACTTCTATGGCTTTCCTTACAAAGAAATTATAATGGGTAGCATTTTCTTTGAAAAGCTTACACTACATTTATCTGTCTTCTAGCTATGGTAGGTTAAGTTTTGGTACCTTCCTGTTTGGGAAAAGCTGTTGGAAATTGTGTCTTCATTTATGTCCTAAAAGTGAGCAGCATTGGAAGGATTGGCCCTATGATAAGAGAACCCACATGACTGAGATACTGAGATTGCTTACGATTTTCTTACTAACCTGGCTTATTCATCTAATGCATTAGGAAAGAAAAAATTTACCTGAGTTTTTTCCTTTCACTTTGCTAATCTTATGAAGAAACCTGTATTTCACGTCATCACGTCACTGCAATTGAAGGGGAATCTTTCTATCTGAGATACTGCTCATCAGCATCTGAGCACAATAATGAAACAACCACCATCAAGTGGTACAAGAACAATGGATCACATGGACACACTGAGCTAAACTCAAGAAGTTCACCCAGAATTACTTTGCACGATTATATTTTGGAGTTTTGGCCAATTGAGTTGGAGGACAGTGGATCTTACATTTTCCAAAAGGGGTGAGTATGACTTCCCTTTGCGATAGCATATTTCATAGCACTCTTGGGCTTAGTTCCGCAAATCAAATATACAGCAGTCCAAAAGAATAATCCATGCATTTATTCTCCCTTACTCTTCCTCTAACATTCAATAAATACTTCATTATTGGGAAATTAAATTAAATGTTATCCTTGTGTTTATCTTCTTAGTGATTTTTTTTAAAATTTTTTAATGTTTATTTTTGAGAGAGACAGAGACAGAGCATGGGTGGGGAAGAGCAGTGAGAGAGGGAGACACAGAACCCAAAGCAGGCTCCAGGCTCAGCTGTCAGCACAGAGCCCGACGCGGGACTTGAACTCACCAACAGTGAGCTCATGACCCAAGCTGAAGTCAGACGCCTAACCGACTGAGCCTTCCAGACACCCCATTTAGTGGCCTTAGTAAAAGATTACCTTAATATTTCTTTTAGGGGATCCTTCAAAAGGTAAGTGGGTAGCAAATGAAATTCGTTTTAAAATTCAGCTTTTCCTGTTGTCAAGAGTTGCTGGCCAAATGCAAATTGGCAAAGTTTCCATAATGAACATGTGGTGAACGGGGTAGCCTTGGCTTCCTGGGTGATACCCTCAGGGTGAGGAGAGGGGTCAGAATTGATATGGACACATCTAGTTAATTTTTTCGGGCTCTGTTGAGGGCCAGGCGGTAGTGTTAGTGAAGGGTGTGTGGGTTTTGCAGTCAATCGCAAGCCTACAGCCAGGGGCAGTGAGAAAGCAGAGCACAGAAAGAGCTTGGCACAGCTTTCGCAGGCCACACCACTCCAGTGTATACCAGGACACTCCTCATCAAGAGCAACCAACTGAATGTGTCAATGATTATCACTGAACTGGGTTCTCTATATACATTATTGGGTGAGACGGGAAGGAGTAACTTGGACAAGCAGTGATCTATGTGATGGATTATTAGTGTTGGTGCCATAGTGTTTATCTGGCACATTTGTGGTGCAGTGTGCGTACTTGCATGGGTATGTATGTCTACGTGTATTTCTATAGAGATTTGACACTGTCTTGTGGAAGATAGCTCAGGGCCAGAGGAGTGGTGGTGGTACGCCCGCCGGCAGATGTAGCAGATTTCTGGGGTGGGTCCTGATCATTATTGACAGCCAGTGCAGTTGAGAGCACAGTGAGATAGGACAGTGAAACCTTGTTATCGTTCCTGTGGTTTTACACACAATGAGGTCATTTGGGTTTGTTTTTATGCATAGGCACTTCCAGGAGTCAGAGAAATTTGAGAACTCTTTTTCTGTTGTTTGTTTCGACTAGCAGTGAATTTTATGTGACCCTTTAAGGGTGATGATTCCAGAAACGGGTCACAACTGGGTCTTTTCACACAAAAGTAGAATGAATACTCACAAATAGGGTAAAAAAAAATCTGCTTAGTCCTGACTGAATAAAGGCATGACTCAAGGAAGCATTCTGGACTGGGCAGAAAGAGCACATGGAAGGGAGGAGTCAGTTATCTACAAATGTCACTTGGAGACAGATAGCGATGGAAAGCATTAACTGTCCTTCTGATATGGAAGGTGGGGAACACAGCCTGGGTTAGGAAGGAAAAGTGGAATAATCAAATAAACAGGCTGTCAGAGACGTGTGGCGAACCAGGAAGAGGGTGTGCCAGGGCTAGAACAGCGCGGTGGCTCCGGGGCTGTGGTGACAAACTTTAAAGCATGTTTGAGGCTAATGAATAAGATGAGACGAAAGCGATGGTATCAGGAGCAGACTTTATAATGGTTTTGAAAGTAACTGGGACTCCACACAGGTTGTTTTGGGTGCCTAGAGGTATTGAAGATGGGGGCTTTTTCAAATAGCGTTCACTGGTTTGCCTCAGAGGGGTGTGTGTGTGTGTGCGCGTGCGCACGCGCACGCGCATGCACACGTGGGAGTGAGCCTTTGGAATTTTGTGTGGAATCCATCAAAGGCCGGATTCCATCCCTGGAATCCTTTCCCCCACCATTAAAACCATAATCCTTTCATTTCTAGGGAGTCCTCGGCTAATAATCAAATGCCTCTGGAGACTGATACCTCAATCCTCAAGTCAGATAAAATTTTAAGGGGAAAATCCACCAAGAAGGGAGGGGACACAGGAAAGAGGGGGCTTTCAGTGGTAGAGGGGAGGCCATGAAGATAGAGGAAAAAGGCACAAGCAAATCCTGACTCAATCATGTTCGGAATTGACAAACAAGCTTGGCTTGGTAAGGGGCTTCACAAGAATGGCCCAGAGCTTTTCAAATCCCTTCTTGTGGGGCAGGAGTGGCTCCCGCAACCAGGATGGGATGGCCCTGTATGAGAACACAGATGATCAAGGCTCTGGGTCAGTTGGCCTGACTCCTCGAGCAAGGCCGGCATCCACATGTTTCAGCACCCGCAGTGCGGTGGTGGGGACACGGGAGCATTCCACCCGTCAGGACTTACTGGGTGTTAGGACTGCAGAAGTGGAGAACAACATGGCCTGATAAGATGAAATGCATGTACTCTCTTCTTCATAAGTGATGGGACAGAAAGATCTGGAAATAGGTCTCTTTCCAGCTCAGTGGGACTGAAGTAGGGGAAACAGTAGACACACTTGAGAATAAGATGATGCCAGTGGGATTCTGAATCCATTTCAAGGACCAGGTAGCTCTATTATGGTCCATGGCCATTGACCTACTGCTTTCAAACTTTAGGACAGTCTGTCAACCCACCCACCGCTTCCCGCCCAGTCCTGACCAATCTTGTGTGAATGCATACCCAGAGGAGGGGCCAGACTCACACACCGACTGTGAAAACATAGTATTGGGCAGTGCAGTCCTGTCCTTGAGGGCCAAGCTCATGTGCGTTTGCATTCTGGCCCTGTTGCTACATGAACTTTAGCTTTCAGATCACAAGTAAGGGAAATAGTCATCTCCATTGTCCATATTCCATACAATCCCTGGAGTTCAGTGAGTGCTGGTCTTCCTTCCATGCTACTGCAGGTGAAGAGTAGGGGCTGCAAGAGCCTGTGGTGGGTACAAATGTGTCATGCACACAGGACAACTTAACACACGTCTGTTGCGTTTAGTATGTGGATCCATATATCGAATGTGCAGTTTATTTATTTTTTAATATTTATTTCTTTTTGAGAGAGAGAGAGACAGAATCTGAGCAGGGGAGGGGCAGAGAGAGAGGGAGACATATAATCCAAAGCAGGCTCCAGGCTCTGAGCTGTCAGCACAGAGCCTGATGTGGGGCTCGAACTCATGAACCATGAGATCATGACCTGATCTGAAGTCGGACACTTACCCGACTGAGCCACCCAGGCCCCCTTCGAATGTGCAGTTTAAACAAACATCATGTTGCAAACATTTCCTTTCTTAGAAGCTCCTTTTTAGGGGCACCTGGGTGGCTCATCCAGTTAAGCGTCCAACTCTTAATTTCAGCTCAGATCATGATCTTACAGGTTCGTGGGTTTGAGCCCTGTGTCATCCTCTGCACTGAGAGCGAGGGGCCTGCTTGGGATTCTCTTTTACCCTCTCTCTCTCTCTGTCCCTCCCCTGCTCTCGTTCTGTCTATCTCTCTTAAAATAAGTAAGCTTTTAAAAAAAATGGAGCTCCTTTGTAAAAACAGGGTTAAAGTTGTTTCCTCTTCCAGATTACTAATTTCTAATCAGAAGGAACGATAATAAAATCTATTCAAACTAACCTTTGTTCAGTAAGGCATGTAAAGTGCTAGTACAGCAATGGTGAGGGCAGCCAATCCAGACATGGGTTTACTCAACAGTAGGAGAAGAGGATTGGAAGAAACTGCCCAAAGGAATATAAAACCTGGTGCGTATATAGAAACTTCCAGAACACAAGTTCAAGAGTTTGTTTGTGGACCTCATGAAACCAATGCCACTGTCCCAGCCTGGGTTAAGAGTCTTTGAACTTGCCCATCTTCAAAGCTCATTGAAATTTTAAACATTTCTGTCTGACATCTATAATAGATGGTATGCAATAGGGGGTGTGTGTGTGCGTGCGTGCGTCTGTGTGTGTGTGTGTGTGTGTGTGTGTGTGTGTGTGTAGGACCACTCAGGTTCTTCTCCTCCACTGCCCCTTGCCCCATCCCATGACAATTGTACATTTCTTGCTGCACAGGACCAAAATGGAGCAGAGTCTGAGCATCAGTGAATAAGTCTCTTTATACAATAATATGGAAAGAATTTCATTGGCTATTGAAAGGTGGTATTTGCAAAGTCTCTGTACTAATAAAATATCTTTAAACCTTATTTTTCATAGAAATAATACTCATAAATGGAAATTAAATGTCATTGGAAGAAGTAAAGACAGCTGTTTTGCTGAAAAACTACTAACTAGTAAAACCATAGAAGTTCAGAAATCTTTGCATGTACCCTGTAAAAATGACTACTATCAACCATTGGCCAATAGAACAGCATTGTATAAGGTAATGGTTTTAAAATAATTTAACTTAAGACGTGAGGAAAAGGGCGCCTGGGTGGCTCAGTGAGTGAAGCATCAACTCTTGATTTCGGCTCAGGTCACGCATAATCTCACGAGTTCGAGCCACACAGAGAACTCTGCACTGGTGGTGCAGAGCCTGCTTGGGATTCTCTCTCTCTTTCTCTCTGCCCCTCCTGCGTGCTGCACATGTGCTCTCTCTCTCTCTCTCAAAATAAAAAATAAACTTAAAAATACAAGACTTGAGGAAACAAAAGACAAAATTCCAGAGTAAGGATCTGATGGCCGAGGAACATTTTGGTCTCATCACACGCAGGCCACATGACTACCCCCCCCCCCCCCCCCCCCACGACACACACACAGCTTAGCTGGCGCCTCTGAGCCAGGCGCCCAGCAGGGTTGCTAAAATGAGTCCTCTCCCCATTAGAACTGTTCGGTAAATGATAACACTTCCTTCTTCCTTGTCCTTCTTTCATTGCCCTTCCCTTTTGGGAAATTGATTTTTAAGATTGCTAGCTTATAGGTTTGCATTTTCTTCTGCCATGTGTATTTAAAACGTTAAATTCTATTGTATATACTCCCCCCCCCCGCAACAAACATATGAGTTCCTTTTGTGAAATTGGAAGATGGAAAAATGGACAATGAAATTAGCAGAGCTCACTCATAATCCCACTAGCCAGAGACTTTAGGGTGTGTGTGTGTGTGTGTGTGTGTGTGTGTGTAAACATCTACTTTTATTTTTAACTGTTTATTCATTTATTTTGAGAAAGAGAGAGCAGAGGAGGGGCAGAGAGAGAGGGAGAGAGAGAATCCCAAGCAGGTCCCACACTGTCAATGCAGAGCCTGACTCACAGCTTGAACTCGCATACTGCGGGATCATGAGCTGAGGCCAAAATCAAGAGTTGGATGCTTAACTGACTGAGCCACCCAGGAGCCCCAACATCTACCTTTAAAACGTGGTATTTAAAAGAAACTTTTTTAAAAATAAAAAGTGGTATTTTATGCCTGTATTTTTCCTTTATCCTTTAAAAAGTATATTGTGATTATCCCCCTGCATCTTTAAACATTTTTCCAAATCTAGGTTTCCAGTGTTTTTTATACTTCTATCTAAGTAATCCCATGGTATTGGACATTTGTTAGTTTCCTACTTTCCATTATTCTTCATAAGGCTAAAATAAATATCATTCCTGTAACTCTTAGTGTGTGTATAATTTTATTTTTTAATCATTCCCTAAAAGTAGGATTATTGGATCAAAGGCCATAAGCACATTTATGGCTTTTGCTCCACAGTAGCTGACTCCTCTTGGGGAGTTCAAAACCCTCTTTTCAACCACCACTACCACACCAAGAAGTCATACTTTTAGACATTTAGAAATCTGGCATGAAAAATTTCTGTAATTTCTAGTAGTTTTTTCTCCATTTCTTTTCTTAATAATAACTTAAACATTTTTATATATTTATTGCATCTCAGTATTGCTTCTTTTGTGGATTGCCTATGTTCTTCAGCTGGTATACCTTTAACTTGAATGGTAAGAGCTCTTTTAGACAGTACTGTGGATATTATATATACGTCAACATACAGGTTACATATAGATGTACAGTCTGCACATATATAATATTTGCATGCATAATATACATACATGCAGCCACATAACACAAGTTATATTATTTCTATAGAAGAACATACCTGACAATATTATTTCTATAGAAGAACAAATGTGACTCTGTCGTGGAAGTTTTAATGGGCTGTATGGAGAATGATCCAGACAGAAGTCCTTTGTAAAGTTGAAGCTATAGATGATTTCCTAGAAACTTTTGTTGGCATCTTTTGTTTGACCACTTGTGAGTTTTCAAGGAGAGCTCTTATCTACATGTTTTCTAAATGTCTGAGTTAGTCCTGAGTTCACTTGATTCTATTTCCTGTCCAGTGTGCAAATACTTGGCAATACATTTAAATTTGTGAGGTTCCCTGTACTAGGTTTTAAGAAATGTCAACATGTGGATATTTAAATGTAGAAAAGAGATCTATCAAGGAGGCTTTTAGCTAGATGATTAACTGCTTCAGTATTCTCAGTCTATTGATCCTGGCTTACCTGATGGGAGGAGAGCAAGGAAGGTAAATCAGTAAGCCACTGATTGGAATAAAAATGAAGACTCATTGACATTTTAACGTGCCTTCAAAAAAAAGTTTGGCTTTATAAAACTTTGACATACACAGACAATTTACTTAGTTGAGGGATACATGTGGGTGCTTCACCAACCCATTTCGAGCAACCCCTAGGCCTGCCCCAGCTTTAGCAGGGGTCCCTTGCTGCCAGCTTTGGCAGGTTCAAGAGAGGTATGTGGGCAGTATGTTCTTCTTGTTTGGTGCTTACAGGTACAGCATCACATTGTCAAGTTTAGCAATTTAGTTCCTATTCTTCATGTCTGGACCTTAGATTGCTTCAGAACCTCTTCTATAGGTGACCAATGGCTGGATTGGAGAAGGTAGGTTTTTGGGTTTTTTTGCTTTTCTTCATTCATTCCTGTGACCATATAGAAATTTGTGATGGAGAGACATGTTTGTGTGTGCCTACATATTTGAATATTCTTGATAAATTTCTGACCAGTCCACTGTCTTCTGGCGAAGGACATCAAGGGGTTAGGTAGTCAGCTAGTTACTCAGGTCTCTGAGTAATTCTGCTCCTACCTCCACTACCTCTGCCCTGGTGTTCCTGAGTACATGAAATTAGATTAAAAGTGTTATGAAATAGAGTTGTGCAAAAAGTTTTCACCCAAGCATGAAATGTTGTTGTTGTAGGGTTCAATCTCTTTTTCTCCTTGTCATCCATCCTTCAACTCCTTCCTCCATTCTTCCTCTCCCTTTCTCTTTACCCTTTCCCCTCTTTTGTGTGTAAAAGAGAGAGGTCAAAAGAAGATGATGGAAGCAGCTATAGCTCCTCCTATATTCTACTTCCTAGCATGTATTAATAACAGTAATAATAACAGTAATGGAACTGTGTTTCATTGTTTTTGCATAGGCAGTACCAAATCACTGGGACATCGACTCAGAAATTGCTACTTTTCATCCTGTTTCCCTTTTTCTACAAAAATATTTTAAAAATTTGAATCAGTGTAATATTGTAATATGATACTGCTTTTACTTAAAATATTTTAACTTGCTTTTTTTTTCTTTTTTACAAAACAGGACTGTAAAAAGATAAAGGATGGTAAAAGCCCAGTTTTACAGAAGAATGCAGAGTTTAAAGATCAGGGATATTACACCTGTGTGTTTTTCATCCCTCATAATGGAAAACTGTTTAATGTCACCAAAACCATCAATATCACCATTGTTGGAGGTAAGAGAAACTTTAGAATTGGTAAGAAACAAGCATATCTTATAAAACAGAGTTTTCTTTCTTCTAACCCAGAACAGGAATCCAGAGACAACTTATTTCGAGTTGTGACCACATCACTAGCTCAAATAGAAAGGTCAAATAATTTGAGCATCATTCACCACACTAGAGAGATTGGTGATTGTGGGGGTGGATAGCAAATGACCTTTATATAGGAGAATGTCTCACTCTTATTTTGTATTTGAGTTATTTGTGGAATGTTTTGTTGTTCAGTGTATGCCTTCACTCAAAAGGTATTTTTTGAGGGTGACTGTATTCAATAAACTGTACTGAGCATCTGAGTACTGAGGGGTAAAGGAAGCAGGGAACTAGGCAATGAGGTGACTTATATACTATTGTCGAGGGATTTGATCATAGTCAGGAGAGGTGATAAGCCACATAGAAGTACCTGGTGTATGAAACCAGACACATCTGTGTGACGTTAGGATGCAGAAGGAGCCCAGAAGAAGATCAGAGTCAGGGGACTCTGAGCTAAGTCTAGAGGTGGGACATGACGGATGGAGAGGAAGACACGCTGGGGACAGGGGACTCGGGGTTTCCAATGATGTGTATTGAGTTTTAGTAGATGGCATACTGTCTTAAAGCTGTCCTGTCCTAAAGATATCCTTTTACAGCACCTCTTCCCAGGGCTCCCACTGACATTACTGGCGGCGGGGGCGGGGGCAGGGGTGATGGATCCAGAGAAAGAGAAGCAATAGCAATTTTCAGCAAAACCGCCTCTTGCCCCTTCGTCCTTGAATCAGTTCATGTTCCTCCATACTCTCAAGGCCTGAGAGTTCCTTCTTTCTCTGGAAGCATCCCCGGTCACGCTGCCCACTTACATCCATTCCAGGCTTGCCCAGAGACTCTGAATCCCAGAGGAACCAAATCTGACTCACCAGGGCTTGCACTTTGTGGGTTTCATCCTCCACTTCTTACCCACACAGTCACCCCTCCCGTCTCGACCCTTCGCTCTGCAGCATTACACTTCCTGAGAGAGCTTAGGTAGGTGACAGTGCTGCAGGATAGCTCTTGAGTCACCTTTTACTCCCTGGGCTCAGGCATTGAGTTTGCTGAGCACCGGTAAGCCCCAGGAAGGCTGCTCTGGACGTTACTTGTATGTGCCCCAGGAGTGCCAGATGTACTAGAAGGGCAAGTCTAGGTCATGGAGAAAGTCGCCAGTGCCGACCAGAAGAGTAACGAGAACTTGACAACATAGCAATTTCAACATAGGACCGCAGGGGCTCTCAAGGATCTGCAGTTATCGCTGTCCTGGGCTGTATGAAAGCATTCAGTGGGAGGCTGCTAGGGGCATTATTTCCTTTCAAAGTGTTACTGCAGGGAGGCGGAGGCGGAGAGTATTATGTGCCTCTGGTCAAGGTCAGAAGCCACTCCGGAACAGAAGGAGAGCTGAGCCCACGCCTGTGGACACCTTGCAGGGCCAGGACTAAGGTGAGGCAAGAGACTCAGCGAGAGCAGAGAACTGAAGCTGTGTTGCCCTCAGTGTCCGCAAGGGGAGGGTCGGCATCTGAGAGAGTGCCTTGCCTACAGCGCGGATAGAGACCCTGTGGCCAATAAATCTGTCTTCCAGGAGTTGAGAAGGACAGACAGAAGGAATACAGGCGGAGCAGAAACGCACTTCCCAGTGACTTTGCATCTAAACCCTACGGATGTGGTTGTCTCTCCTGGATGGACATTTTCCTCTGTCATAGAGCAGCAGAAGCTGAGGGAAACCAAATTTAGTGCGTTTCCTCCAGTTATATTAGCTTCACATTGATGGAGAGTGAAACAAACAATATTAGTTGCAACCATTACTTACTGAAAATATAACATAGGGATGACTAGTTAGAATCTTTGTTACATAGTGTAAGCATATTACAGCAAATACTTGTCTTAGAGAAGCTCGGGGCAAGGCTGAAACATTTTTCTTTTCTTTTTTTTTTCACTTTTAGATCGCAGTAAAATAATTCCTGTTCTTCTTGGACCAAAGATTAACCGTGTGAAGGTGGAATTAGGTATATGTTGACATTCATGTATTCCACATTTATGAACAGGGTGCATAATTGAGTCTTCCAAGGCCAAATGTGATTCATGATTGATCAATATTGTGTGTACATAACACATGCCAGGTTTAGTGAAGGAAGTTACAAAAGCAAGGAAAGTATGCCATTGTTCAAATGTTGCCATTTTTAGGCTGTTGAAAATGAACAGTATGTTGAAAACATAGAACTATCCATGGTTTTTACATAGGGTTTTGGTTGCCCCATTGTGACTTTTCTCTAATAGTCTTTATGGTCATTCTTAGAGACAAAAACCCTGTGAGAGAACACTCTGGAGAAATGATTCAGACTTATCCTGTGTTCTGAATATTTGACTGATGAATCAATGAACTTTGAATCAGTGGCCTTAATTGACCATCTAG
The DNA here is from genome assembly GCF_003009895.1 of Hyaena hyaena. Lineage (NCBI taxonomy): Eukaryota > Metazoa > Chordata > Mammalia > Carnivora > Hyaenidae > Hyaena > Hyaena hyaena. The sequence continues at coordinate 58,835 of NW_024081921.1, forward strand.
ACAGGCCTTGATGAAATTAACATGTCCAGTTGAGTAATTCCTTTCCATAAGGAAAGGAAGGAAGGAAAAGAAGAAATTCACATATGCTAAATCATGTTTTGTATTAGGTGATTGAAATACATTATTTCAAATGTTTATTTATTTTTGAGAGAGAGAGAGAAAGAGCAAGACTGAGCAGGGAGGGTCCAAAGAGAGAAGGAGACACAGAACCTGAAGCAGGCTCCAGGCTCTGAGCTGTCAGCACAGAGCCTGATACGGGACTTGAGCCCACGAACTGTGAGATCATGACCTGAGCCATATGCCTAACCAACTGAGCAATCCCAGAGCCCCTTAGTCCATTTACATTTAATGATGTATCTTATCTTGTATGAAGATAAGATATGAAGGTATGAAGCATCTTATCTTGTCACTTGTTTGTTAGTTGCCTTATTGTTACTTGTTCCTGTTATTCCTCACTTCCTTTTGGATTCATAAAGTATTTTTTTCTTCCTTTTATTTAATATTCTTTGTTTTCTTTCTAGTTATACCTTTCTGTACCCTTCGCTAAGTCATTCTAGAGATTACAGTATGTATCTTTGTCTTAGTACAGGAAATCAAAGGGGCATTTCAGGACATTTATAACTTCACAACATGAGAGAACCTTGCCACAGTTAATTTCCTTTGTCTTCTTACCTCACTTTGTGCCATTATTTTACATATTTCTCTACTGCATATGTGATAAAACTCACGGTAGATCGGCACTGTTATTGCTTTAAGTAACCGAAATTCTTTTATATTTACTGAACTGTTTGTATTTTCTTGTGCTCTTCATTTGCTCATGTAGTGCCTTGCTTTCATCTGGGATAATTTTTTGTGAGTCTGAAACCTTTCCTTTGGTATTTCTTGCAGTGAGGTTAGGGGGTGGGGACGGGGGATGGGGCATACAGGGACTTCGTTCATTATTTGTTAGACACCTTTTCCCTGAAGTGGGACTTTCTCTCCTAAGAACCTCGAGACTGTAGGAGAGGCCCTTTAGCCTTTGTGGTCTCCTCTGTTGCCTAAGCCTTCAGCAATAATTCTGCAAGCCTGTGAGAATTTCCCCTGGGCTTTCTTTTCTCTAGGAGACTTCACTTGTGCTGTACAAACCCAAACCAACTTCTCCAAAGAATAACATCTCAGCTCCCCCTAGAAGTGCTTCTCCTGATTGCATTTTCAGCTCAACTGTTTCTCTTTGTTTTCACTGCACTTTGATGTCTTTAATTGTTAGCTAATTCCATTTTTTTTATGTGATTTATCCTTTTTGTTTTTCTAGAAGTTGCCATGGGAGTGTTAGCCCTACCTACTAAACTGTATGTTGAAAAGAAGGCCCACTGGCCACTCTAAGTTTCAATAACTTATTTGAACATAAACATTTGAAGAGAAACCAGTTCATATTCTGTTGATGGCTTAAAACTGCTACCCAATTTCTCTGCTTTATACATATTTAAACATTTTAAATTAATGTTAAAAATGTTTAAAAAGGCTGATCTCTTTCTTTCTGGAATGTAGCACTTCATTAGCTTTATGTATTGGGTTAACATATATTGATTATAGTAATTCTACCCCTTTGGGAAACCTGAATCTCTAAGATCAGAACATTCGTTGTAGGAAAAGATGTAGAACTCAATTGCTCTGCTTTGGCGAATGAAAGGGATCCGATTTATTGGAACTTGTGGGACGAAAATGGAAAGGAGCCCAATGTACATGAAAAGAACGTAACAAAAATTAGGTATGTATATGTGATGTATTATGTATCATGATATATACAAATTGCGTTGTGTCATAGATCCATGATATGAAACACACCAGAGTCCTGAATGGCTGATTGGGGGTTTGAGATAAGCTTAAATTTTAATTTATAATTTACGTATTTTATAATGATAATTACCATTCTTTAGGCTGATGGATTATGCAGAAATCTAGTGTCAAGATCTAAACTAGAAAAAGAAGGTCAGTGACGTTTTTTAGCATCACCTGACAAAAGGTAGCTTTTGGCCATTCAGGATCTGATGGGGATGGAGATTTTACTTAAGATTTTGAAAATTGTGCTCAGTTCCTTATTTTCACTAAAGTGCCAGAGCAAAGACAATGTCAGGAGACTGAGATATGCGTGAGTTACTTTGGACGCCTTGTGTGCAGTAGGCATGCTTGTCTGCAAAGGCCACACATCACCGCCAGATCGGGTGGGAGTTGGTAGGGTGCAGAGTATCTTTCCTTGCAAGTATCTTTTCTGGATGCAGCCAATGCCAAAGGCAGGCCATCTACTACTACGTCTCCAGATCTACATCCCTTCCTTTACTTACACATGGATACCTTCTATTTTTCTTATCGTCCAAAAATAATTCATTATCAGAAACTGGATAAATCCTGAAAATCACAAAGAAGGAAATAGTCATTTGAAAACAGTTCTGGGGCCGGGGGGGTGGGGGGGACTGCTTTGATAGGTATGAGATACACTGACAGAGACATTGCCTCCTGTGCCTTAGAGATAGTTTGTAGCTTCTTTTTAGAACCTTCATTCCTGTGATTATCTTTCTTAAAAGTAAGCATTAAGGAAATTTATCAACATGGACAAGTCTCCCAAGGTTGTCAGTTGCAGGTTGTCTCACGGAAGTACCGATTTACCAGTTGCCTACCCGGTGACATTCATTGTTGGCAGATTGATATTGGACATAGTAATTATTGCAGCAATTTTGCTGTCAAGAGTTTAGTAATGGAAATTAGAAACACAATAAGAACACGTAAAATAATTTAAAACCGAAGAGGGCACTGGTTCGGTATAAATATCTAGGAGGCAGCTTTGGGGCAAAATGTTCCAAATTACATGTGTATTAATACTTACGTAGCCTATGTTCTTCCGTAGGAAGGAATGGTCACACTTATTAAAACAGAACATGCTAAGCCTGTGGTTGTTGGAGTGTTTTTGAATGACTTTGGGTCTTTATTCTAATTAGTAAGGTACTGATATACTCAGGTTTTAGTGAGTAGGGATCTCAAGGTGTCTGTTACCTTAGCTGCACTTTCGAGGATCTTTTCTGCTTTTTACACTTAAAAAAATTCTTTGATGTCATGCTAACAGCTCTTGAATCTTGCTAACACTTGTCTGCAAGCTCCTTATGGTGCAAGGTCTGTCACTTTGCCTTGTAGCAGGCACGTGAATGGTGGCTCAGTTGAATTGCAGGGCGGTCCGGCCATGGTGTCTTATTCTTAGCATCGGACCTTCCCTGGGGCTCTGCATGTCCCCCTTCTAGTGATCTATCGCTCATCTTTGGAGGGGTAGAAGACCAACTCGCCAAACTATCTGCAATGGCGCTTAAGCTAAGCTAAGAGAATAGGGCGGTCTTTCTTTACAATTAGGTGCATGTGCTTTTTCTAACATCTGTCTTGGCTTCTCACTGGCCTTTTATGCCTTACTTCGGGATCTTTCATTGATGTGAGATACTTGCCATTTCTGGAATGGTGACTTCTTTACAGAATTATGTTCTTTTTTTTTTTATTAAACTTTAAAAAAAATTTTTTTTTAATGTTTTATTTATTTCTAGGAGAGAGAGAGACAGCGTGAGCAGGGGAGGGTCAGAGAGAGAGGGAGTCACAGACTGAAACAGGCTCCAGGCTCTGAGCTGGCAGTCAGCACAGAGCCCGACACGGGGCTCGAACCCACCAACCTCGAGATCATGATCTAAGCGAAAGTCGGATGCTTAACCGACTAAGCCACCCAGGCGCCCCTACAGAATTATGTTCTAAAATGTGTTTGACATGGTTGGAGGCTGCAGAGGGTGCCGTGTCCCAAATATAGAGACACCTGCTGCTAGGGGCGTGGCAGATGAGTGAGCGCACCTGGGGAGTGCTGACTGACATGGTCCTTTCACAGCCTGTCAGTGGCGCGGAAGCAGATGTTGCCTTGCATCAACGACAGGACAACTCGAATCTTTTAACAAGAGAAAGATAGCTTGCTGCTAACGGTCGTCTATGTCGTCTGTTCTCTGACACTTGCTGAGCAGCTTAGTTGGTATTTCTCATATGCCTGCAGGTGCATTTGACAATAGTGTCATTCTTAAGTTTGTTTTCGATGCCGAACAAAATGAAAGTGATCTTCAGGACTGCATGGACAAGCTTGGTAGGAATCTGTATCTCTGCTGAATTATTTGCAGCTTTGTCACAGTCGGTGGAGACCTCCCCATGGGAGGAACACTAAGTCATTGGGAGAGGAGAAATGGGGGAAAAGCACTGAGAGACAACAGTGTCTTGTGTTTCCAACTTAGCATCGTTACCTTCCAGACATTTTCACTCTGGGCGGTTCACAGGATCGTCCCCCGGTGGCCTCAAGACGGCTGCTTGTGGCCACTCTGATACTCTCCGGGGGAGCAGAGGTTCGTGGTAACCCACACTCTGAGGACCCACCAAAAGGGGAGGTTCCACAGAGCCAAATAGCCACTGCCTTTGAGTATTTGCACATGTGAATTCCTCTCTCATGGGTAATGTTGCTGGCAATGAATAAAGCCTGTCACTGAACTATTTCCTCTTTTATAGGACTCCGGAAGGCAAATTGTACGTGTCAAGAATGTTGAGAATTAAGAATATTAATGAGAAAAATCTACAATTTTCATATAATTGCACTGTGGCCAGTGAGGCAGGCACAGACACCGTGAACTTTGTCTTGTTGAAAAAAGGTACGAGGAAGTTTTATTTTGGACGTTTGTGGCAGCTTAGAAAGTTGCTGCTGAGGACCCCTCAGAGATCACCACTCCACCCATTTTATACCCCAGGAAGCAGGCTCCGGAGAGGTGAAATTGTCCGCCTTGTGTCATAGGCATTCAGGCTAAACAGGGAATCAGTCCTCTGCTGGAGTCCCCTGCACGTTGATTTCGTGCAGAAAATGAAACCACAAACTCTGATCCTTTGCTTCCAATCAAACTGCAGTCCTAGATAAGCACCAGGGGCCCAAGAGAGTGGGGCAGATGAAGCCTGGAGACAGAGCTATGTAGATGAGTGTCATGAGGAAGGCAGTCAGGGCAGCTCTCACACATCCATAATGAAGGGAGGCACGCTTGCAGCTCGGTGTAGGGTGAGGCCGGTGATACTAGTTGTACTGCGGCCTCCAGCGTACCCTAGCTGCTCACTGGACACAGGGGGCCCTTGCGTGTGGTCATTCATTCAACCAGGATTAACTGGGGCTTCCCTTTCTGGGACCAGTCCTTGGATCTGGAAGGTGGACAGTTGATGGCTCCGATCTGTGGATGCCTAAAATTTTCCCCTGCCTACCTGATGGAACATTCCAGAGTCACCCCCCTCCATCCACCACCAATACAATACAACCCAGGGCCATTGGCCCCTTAGCTGCTCAGAAATGGGTTCATATTATGGATGAAGATGCTAAGAGTGAAGGGAATCTGTGACTTTCTGTAGGACGCAAACTAAGTGATGGAGCTAGGCTGGGAGCCCACACAAGCTCGGTTAAGCACTAGCTCTCTCAAGACCGTACACTTCCACTTATGCTCTCAACATACCAGCTGAGATATGTGTTTGGGTCCCTGTGCATTTCACCTTGGTGTCTTTTTTTTTTTTTAAAGAGAGAGAGAGAGAGAGAGAGAGAGGGCATGAGCAGGTGAGGGTCAGAGAGAGGGAGATACAGAATCTGAAACTGGCTCCAGGCTCTGAGCTAGCTGTCAACACAGAGCCCGACGTGGGGCTCGAACCCACGAACGGTGAGATCATGACCTGAGCCGAAGTTGGACGCTTAACTGACTGAGCCACCCAGGCGCCCCCACCCTAGTGTCTTATCATCCTTGCCTTCCCCGAGTAGGGATACGCTCTATCACAGTGCTTTCAGTTCAGGTCTCTGAATTTCCTTTTACGTATTTTTATTCTTTCAAAATTGGAAGAATTTTGGTAGAAAGGTCAGTACTCCAGACTAAAGGCAGGAATGTGGACTAAGTTAACAGAATGAGTTAGACAGACAACCGGGATTAGTGCTAAATATAAAAACTGATGACTGTGAGGTGTGATGGTGGGAGACACTGGTATACCAGCTTTCATTAATGGTTTCTATTTTCTTTTTATTTCTAGAAGATATGGCTGACATTCCAGGCTACGTCTTCACCAGAGGAATGATTGTGGCTGTTTTGGTCTCGTTGGTAGTTGTGTGCCTAGTGATAATAGGTGTCATTTATAGAGTTGACTTGGCTCTATTTTATAGACATCTCATGAGGAAAGATGAAACGTTAACAGGTAATGAATATCATAATGCTGGAATTTCTTATCTTCTTGCCTCATTAAGAAGCCAAATAAAGAGGGGCATCTGGGTGACTCAATTGGTTAATCGTCTGACTTTGGCTCAGGTCATGATCTCACAGTTCATGGGTTTGAGCCCCACGTCGAGCTCTGTGCTGATAGCTTAGAGCGTGGAGCCTGCTTCAGATTCTGTGTCTCCCTTTCTCTCTTCTCCGCTCATGCTCTCTCTTTCAAAAATGAATAAACATTAAAACAAATTTTTTAAAGAAACCAAATAAAGAGACATTAATCTTCATTTCATTTTGATTACATTGTAGTCTTCATGTGCGGTAGTTTTCCATAGGAAAAATTGATTTGAACATAGCATCCCTCACAAATGTTGTCTTGTATCACCTTTTTTTGTGCTTGCTCATATGTTGCCAGAAATTATTCTCTAATTGTTTGATGCATGTATGTCACGTCCTCCTTCATGGCCTGTGAGAGGTTTGTGCCCACAAGCTGTCGTTATTCACACATGATCTGAGCATCTGATGCACATTCAATAAACCTCATTTAAATGGAATTGAATTGCATTATAGTCATTATTTTAACCTGAGAAAAGAGGCTGCCTGTTCTTGCCTACAAGAACCCTGGACTCGAAGGCGAATGACCCAGGTTCTAGTTTCCTAGATCTGCCAGTTTTTATCTATGGCCCTTTCTGTGTAGCAAATCGGTGTCTTGGTTTCTCTGTTTTTAAAAGTGATTCAAAGAAGTCCTCAAGTTTCAAGATAGTTACTGAATTATGTATACTTCAATTAAATAAAAGATGGTTACTAAATTTTAAAACATCAGCCTACCCCATTGCACCTGTGTGTGTGTGTGTGTGTAGGAAACACATAGTTCAAAGCACAAAAAGTGTAAGAAATGGTACAGTGGAATATCTCCCTGTCACCCTGTCCTATGTCTGTTTTTCCCACTTCATCCGCCATTGATAGTATAGCTGAACAAATAAGAATATAGAATCGACTTCCACCCCTGTTTTAAAAACAAACTTTGGCATATTACGTACGCTATTTTTTTTAAAATTTTTTTTTAATGTTTTATTTATTTCTAGGAGAGAGAGAGAGAGAGAGAGACAGCGTGAGCAGGGGAGGGTCAGAGAGAGAGGGAGTCACAGACTGAAACAGGCTCCAGGCTCTGAGCTGGCAGTCAGCACAGAGCCCGACGCGGGGCCCGAACCCACGAACCGCGAGATCATGACCTAAGCGAAAGTCGGACGCTTAACCGACTAAGCCACCCAGGCGCCCCATATGTACGCTATTTTGAACTTTGCTTTAATATGCCTTGGATACTCTTCTATAGGAGTTTGTAAAGTCTCTCATATGTTCGGCTTCTACGGTGTTTTATTTCTGCAGATGTCTCACTGTCTATTTGGTCATCTTGCGGGTTATTCACAACAGTGTGTTAATACAGAAATGATGTGATGGATAGTTTTGTACAGTCATTGGTTCAACCGTGTGCAGTATAGCTGAAGGAAAGATTCTCTAAAGAGGAACTGCCGGCAATACGAAGATTAGAGGCAATTGTTACTTTGACAGATATTGCTAATGTACCCTCCCTACCGCTCTTCTACCCCCACCTTCAAAGAATGGAGTCACTTTTTCCCCATGGCCTTCCCTAAAACCTTTTGGATATGTGCCAATCTGATAGGTAAATTGTTGTATCTCTGTGTAGCTTCCATTTGCCATTTCACTTACTGTGTCAGAGTCACTTTTGATTTGTGTAAGACTCATTTGTATTTCCTTTCTCAAAGTACTCATTCATACCCTTTGCCCTTTTTCTATTGCCCTTTCCTTTTCTTGTTTATGTCTAGGAGCTATTTCTATTTTAAGGAGGCTAGCCTATTGTTTATAATATGAAATGAAAATACCAGTCCTAGATTTGTCTTTTGACTTTGCTTATAGTATGATATGTGGAAGATTTTTTAATTTTTCTTGAGGTATAATTAACACAAGGTTCTATTAGTTTCTGGTGTACATTTTTACTATTAGGGACTTTTTAAATCTAGATTTGTGGTCAGAAGTAGTAAAACCCTCCTAACCTCAAGTTACGAAGGAAGTCTCAGATTTTTCACATTTGCAACTTTTAATTAATAGTATAAAATCAGGGGCACCTGGGTGGCTTAGTCGGTTAAGCATCTGACTCTTGATCTCAGCTTAGTTCGTGATCTCACAGTTTGTGAGATGGAGTCCCACGTTGGGCTCTGTGCTAACGGTACAGAGCCAGCTTAGGTTCTCTCTCTCCTTCTCTCTCTCTCTTTTATTTTATAAAAAAAATAATCTAAAATTAACAGAGCCAATCAATTTAGCTTTGAACCTCTGTGTGTGTGTGTGCAATTTTGGGGATGGAGAGAAATGCTACAAGCAACTGAGAGGTCTCTTTTTGGCATCTTATGAGCAGGTCTCTCCTTGCGTTGACCAGAATGTACCTCAAAATGAGCATTCACTGATATCTATCTTTCTGATCTTCAGTTAAGAATTTTTTCCCCTCTTTGTTGTGTTTGACCCAATTCACAATTGTTCTAGTTCACACTTCCTACCTCCCAATGCAGCAGTGCACGGAAACGTTTACAGATGTGCTCTGCATCTGCTATATTTAAAAGTGTGGTCCGTGACACACATCGGTTGTGGAAAAGGCAGAAATAGAGATAGACGTGCAAAAAATTAAAACATTCATAGCAAACTGATATTGCTGCAATATCCAGGAATGTTTTCAGTATTGGTTTATGAAGGATTCGAAATGAAACCAATCAACCCAAACCAGTCAAATTAAATGAAAACATTGTCATTTGCTGAACACAGTTTGAGAAGCACTGGCCTGATTCCTGAAAGTTCCAAGTGCCCATTCACGTGAGGGCTTCATTTATACAGAACCCAAAATAATTACTATTAGCTTTCAAGTACCTTATCTTAAGCACTTTACTATGTTATCAAAGCCAGCAAGCCATTCGTTACCTGGGTTTAAAATCAATTATAATATAAATTACAAGATTTGCTAAACCAAGAAGAGAATGGCTTGAAATAAAGCATTTGAAAATTAATCATTTTTTAATTACCCAATTTTTTATGGGTAAGAGTAAAGCTATATAACTTGTATATTACAGTACAAATTTGCCTGTATTGTCTTCCCGGTTTATCGCAATTAGTTACATCATGATACAAAAAAAAATGTACCTTTTATTTTTTTTTAAATATTTTTATTTATTTCTAGGAGAGAGAGAGAGAGAGACAGCGTGAGCAGGGGAGGGTCAGAGAGAGAGGGAGATACAGACTGAAATAGGCTCCAGACTCTGAAATAGGCTCCAGGCTCTGAGCTGGCAGTCAGCACAGAGCCCGACGCGGGGCTCAAACCCATGAACTGTGAGATCATGACCTAAGCGAAAGTCGGACGCTTAACCGACTAAGCCACCCAGGCGCCCCCAAAAAATGTACCTTTTAAAAACAGTGTGCTTATTTATTTCTTACTCCTCGGTGCCTGCTCTAATCATTGACATAATGAGTACTAATGGAAGCACTAGCTTTTACACTAATAAATAGCTGTATTTCACAGCAATCTAACAGAATTATGTGAGGGACCCACTTAGTGATTAAACTAGGAACTGGCTCTTTGTTTATATACCCAGCTTGTCCTACCTTCGATATGCATGTTAATTCTACAGTTTTTACCAAAACATCTTTTAAAATGTTTTTAAGTTATTTATTTATTTTGAGATAAAAAGAGCTAGCGGGGGAGGGACAGAGGGCGAGGAGAGAGATAATCCAAAGTGCCATCAGCACAGGGGCTCAAACTCAACCCGTGAGATCATGATCAGGGCCAAAGTCAGATGCCTAACCCACGGAGCCACCCAGGCACCCCGTCCTTTCTTTTGTATGCATGCAATTCTCCAAAGCAGTTGCTTTAAATCAACAGTAGGCTCCGACCTGAACTGCTCAACCTGAACTGTAGGTAAAATTGAAGAAGCTTTGCCAGAAATAGAAAGTGTTTTCTGAACCATTGAAGGTAATGGGCTGAATTGTTGAGCATGCATGATGTGACACCACAAAGACCATGAACCTGGAATGGTTTCACCCTGTTAGATTTTAATAAAAGATCCAATAATATTTAGCTTTCAACTCAGTAGGAAGTACATAATCCCAATAATACAGGCAAGCATGCATCTAACTCCGGGGAGATAGGCTAGACCATGCCCCTCCCACTTTCCCTTCTACCAATTTCAGTTAGCGTCAATTGTACCCTTTAGGACCTGGCTCAAATCTCCTTTTCGCAGAAAGCGTGTCCCCTGGAGATCACTCCGTAGTGTCTGATTGCTTGATTCTGTTTGTTTTGCTTGTTTTATTACACTGTCTCGACTCTGCCAAAGTGTTCTTTGTAAACTTTTTCAACTTGTTGCATTTGTCTGCTTTGTCTTCCCAGATACGTTGGATGAAGGTAGAAGAGACAGAGATGTATGTAATTTTGTAGTTACCCAATTAGTACAATGGTCCTTGTTACTTAGGTAACACTTTCATCTTGGTTTTGTTGCCTTAGCCTCCTGAATGTGCTTCATTATCTGGAATTAAATAGGAGCAGATGTTATTATCAGTGAAAACCTTTCAGCAGCCGGGAAGTTTTCATACTGGCATCTAGTACCATATATTTTTAAATATCACAGCATGTGTTCCCGTAGCGTAGTTTTTTTTTTTTTTTTTTTTTTTTAATATAATGTATTGTCAAATTGGCTGACATACAGTGTATACGGTATTCTCTTGGTTTGGGGAGTAGATTCTCGTGATTCATCACTTATCTACAACACCCAGTGCTCAGCCCAGCAAGTGCCCTCCTCAATGCCCATCACCCACTTTCCCCTCTCCATACCCCCACCAACCCTCAGTTTGTTCTCTGTATTTAAGAATCTCTTACGGGTTTGCCTCCCTCCCTCTCTGTTTGTAACTGTTTTTTCCCCTTCTCTTCCCCCATGGTCTTCTGTTAAATCACCTCTATTGTCTCTTCTCACTCACCAGTGTAAACTCTCAGCTTTATTTCTGCCTTGGCTTTCCGGTGAGTCGTTTTGAGTGTAGACATATGAGGATGCTGGCAGAGTTAGGTGATACGAGAAAGCCAAGCTGAGATTTGCTTTCCAATTCTAGACTGAGGACATATTTGGTCTCCTTGGCTTTTTATTGCCTTTAAATTCCTTGAGTTCCTGGATCTACTATTTCTCTCCATTCCTCCATAGTGTCAAACAAGGGGAGGCGGGAGGGCTCTTAATGTACATGCTTAAAAAGCAGTTTGCTAGTTGGTTGCTTGATTAGCAACCAACATATGAGAATTGGTGAATAATAATGAATTTATGTCTTTTTTTGTTTGTCTTTAATAATGAATTTGTCTTTTTTTGACAACTTAAAAAGTCTTAGATAAAGAATAATGTCTAAAAAGAATCCTAGAACCAAAATACATTTGATGGACCTTATAAGTTACGTAGTTTAAACATTCTTGCTCTAATTTTTAATTTGTGTTCTAGCAAAAATGTCTTCTTTATTCTTTTTTAAAATGGCTTCATTGAGCTCCAATCAATATACAAGGAGCAGCACATACTTAATGTGTACAATTTGATGCATTTGGAGAGAAAGATGCTTTATTTAATTTTTCTTTTTCAATGGTTCCACTCCCATTTTCATGACTTTCACTCAAATTTATACTTAGACTTTTATTTGCACTGTAATTAAAAGAGAAAACCTTATTTTTTAGATGGGAAAACATACGATGCTTTTGTGTCTTACCTGAAAGAATGCGGACCCGAGAATGGAGAGGAGCACACCTTCGCTGTGGAGATTTTGCCCAAGGTGTTGGAGAAGCACTTTGGGTATAAATTATGCATATATGAAAGGGATGTGGTGCCTGGAGGAGGTAAGAAAGGGAAGATAAAGAACTGGTGAAGAGATTTTCCTTTTAAAAGATGAATAATTTAGCCTTACAAAAGACAATCCTGTTTTGCTTAAAAACAAATGAACATGATCCTCTAAACCAGAAATAACCAGCTAAATCAATATAATCAATAGTGAGAAAAAAGCTAACAAGACTACTTCTGGGAGTAACCTCTTTGGGTCCCAGGCTCTTCAATGTGCTTCCCACTTCTCTGAACCTTTGGGGAAAGGGCATTCCACTTTCAGAACCAGGCCCAGAATTGGCATTGTCATGGGGCATTTATCTAGAAAGGCGCCACCGTCAGAATCTCTCTTTTGGTAATGTTTTATACAGCAGGACATGATTCTCTGCAATATAAACACAGTTCATTCTTACCAGAAAATACTTGTTCTTTATTGGGTTGACACTGGTGTGAAAACTACAGTCAGAAAAAGGTAAATAAAAGGAGATTGGGGATTCACATCGGATTTTAGTCATGAAATTCAGTTTTTTTATTAGTAGATGAATATAAACGACCCTAAAACATGTATTGAAGCAAATTCCAGTTCGAAGCCAAGAAATTTAGTAACATTTCCATATATTTTCTCTGAAGTCTTCCAGAGCAAATATCTGAAATCTACGTCAAAATATTTTGGGGGCTGGTGTGTTACCAAGGACGCAGTATAAATGTTTTCACTGTCACTATCATCCATTCATCCAACATATACTGAGTGCCAGCCTTGTGCTGAAATCTGAGCTTGGCATTGAAGACATAGCAGGAAATAAGGAATAATTGTAGTTCCCCCCTACCCATCCAGCTTACAAACGAGAAAGGGAAAATACTACCAGTTAGAAGGAAAAAGTATATTACTTTTTAACAAATTAATTAATTAAATAGATTTCTCCTTGTTCTTAAATAAAAATAAAGGATGATGTGTATTTAATTGTAAGTAGTTTGGATTAAAACCTCTATTTGAGAAAGGGTAGAGGTCTAGACCAGAAATTGGCCATCTATCACCAATGGGTCAGATCCAGTCTGTCACCCTTGTTGAAACACAGCGAGGTGACATTTGTTCATGTGTTGTCTGTGGCTGCCTTTGAGCTACAGAGCAGAGATGAGCAGGGTGACAAAGATAGTATGGCCTGCAAAGCCTGGAACATTCACTGTCTGTCAACTTCTGGTCTGGACTAATGGTGGGATAGATGGAGATAGATAGATAGATAGATAGATATCTTTAAATTTGGATTTTAGTGTGCTCCTCCCTGCCTGTGGAGAGGCAAGCAAGACAGCATGATGGTTAGGAACAGGTGCTCCAGAACTAGACCCCCAGGTTCTGGTTCTCATTCTGCCATTTACGAGCTGTGTAACTCTAGGCAAGTTTCTTAACCACTCTGTACTTTGCCCTCCTCATCTGTAAAATGGTGGTGATGACATTACTTTCTTCATAGGGTCATTATGATGCTTTAATGAGTTGATATACATAAAACATTTAGAAGAGGGTGTGGCATAGAGTAGTGCCAAGTTCATTATTGTTGTTATCTAGATGATTGTTTTCAAAAGGTGTATGAAATTAAGAATAAATGGTCTGTCTTGAAAAACTTACTAGTTAAGTAGAGTTAAATAATACAAAATTAGACTCTGCAAAGTGGTTTTAATCTCCTGTCTGCTCTTTTAGTTCTCTTTAATTACTTGACCACATCTTGCATTTTCAGCTGTTGTTGATGAAATCCACTCGTTGATAGAGAAAAGCAGAAGACTAATCATTGTCCTAAGTAAAAGCTACATGTCCAATGAAGTCAGGTATGAACTTGAAAGTGGACTCCATGAAGCTCTGGTAGAAAGGAAAATTAAAATCATCCTAATTGAATTTACACCCGTGAGTGACGTCACATTCTTCCCCCAATCACTAAAGCTTTTGAAATCTCACAGAGTTCTGAAGTGGAACGCTGATAAACCTCTGTCGTATAACTCAAGGTTCTGGAAAAATCTTCTTTACCTGATGCCTGCAAAAATGTGCAAGCCTTGTGGAGCTGAATCTGAAGTCTTGCCTGTTCTTTCACGGTCCTGATCTTTAGAAAAGGCAAACGTAAGAAGGAGCTCTCCATGCTCTGGGCCCGGGAGTGAAGGAGACTGTTTTTAACAAAGGGCACTATTAAAAATATTCAGCTCTCTGAAAATTCTACTGATGGTCTGAAGATGAAAGTCGTCACTAGGTTAGGACTAAACATTGAGCTGTGGTCATGTGCTCCCAGTGGAACCTGGAGTTCAAAAGCAATGTACCTCCTGTTTCTTCCTCCTCCATAACCGGCTACAGGTGCTCCTTCTCAATCCTCGTTCAGCAAATGTGAGGCTGACCATGAAGCAAAGTAACTTATGCCCTACAGAAAGGGCAGTCTTCATGTTTTTAATGCCCATGATTGAACTAAGGGTTTTAAGTTCATGAAGTGGCATTTTCTACGAGCCTGTACTGAAATGGTGCCTTCACTCCCCCACAGTGCCTCCTACCTCCAAGCACCTTGGATAGTCCCTGGGATGTGGCAGAGAGCGGGTGGGGGCTGTGTGCAGAGTAGGGGCCCAAGGTGTGACAAGTCCTCAGCCTCAGGATGTGTTCAGTGTGTCCTGACCACAGCTGCAGACCCACGTAAACTAGTTATTGGAACCCCCCTAAAGCACTGCACAGGGCTTGCTTAGCTGGGCCTGTTTGGAGGGAACTTCCCCATAGGCCAAGACACACATCTTCGTTCAAATCATTCTCTGGGTCTTTCAAAATAGCTCTGAAACATTTGTTGATTTCACAAACAGGAATGTTTATACAAAGGATGAGTGCTGGGTCAGATATTCCGTGTGTGCCATTAGCCACTACTCTTCATTAGCAGGGGGGATAAAAAGATAGTTACTTGCTTGATTAAAAAAAAAAATGATATATTTAAAATGCCCTTAAGGGGGAGGCAGCAGGGCGTGGTTGTCGAGCATGATCTGTGCAGCCAAGATGCTAGAGTTCGAATCCTGTGCCAGCTACTTCTGCGGCCCCTCCAACCTTTTCTACCCGATCTGTGTGTCAGTGTTCTTACCTGTAAAATTGGAATTTAGAGTAATTGTGCCTACTTCATAGGGGAACTAAATGAATAAATAAAGACATTACCACAGTTCTTGGCACAAAGTTAACAGAGCATGCGTGGTATTACTGTTCTTATTAATTGTCACATTAATTGTCATTGTTAATTGTTGGATCAGTGATTTAGCAGTGAACTGAAATACTAGCCAGAGAGCAGGAAAAGGAAAGAGATCTGGAAGGAAGGCAGTTTTGACTTGAGGACATTTGTGCACGGAAAGAAACATATAAGAAAATCATATCAATAAGGCAAAAGATATTTCTTCATTGCAGGCGTGAAACTTGACATTGGAAGACATGGGTCTGTCTCCCTCAAGTAAGCACAGCCCTGTGGGCTTTTTTGGTGGCCTCAGCATTAATGACAGTCCATGGAAATCACTGAGTGAGTGACAAATATCCACTTTACACAGAAAGGAAAGATTTGCTTAGATTTGGAAGCCTGGTTGGACTATATGGATGCAGCATGAATGTTCCGTACAGGTTTAAAGCAGAGACTGTTTAAAACAGCTGTGGTAAATATTGCTGAAAAGGAAAGAATATATAAGATTTTATTAAATTTTCAGTGTCAGAAAGCAAATTGCTTTTTGGAGAGCTTAAAACTTTGTGTGCTGGTTGGATGGCTAAAAAAGTCAAAAGAATGGAATTATGTGTGAAAACATACGGTCCAAAGAAGTTTTATTGCTATCATCAGAGTCTCTATTATGTAAACTTATTTGCTTTGCTTTTGTATTATATGTGTTATAAAATATATTAAGTGTGTTATTATTAAGTTTTGTATTAAGTGTGTTAAATGAGCACATTAAATGTATCCTCTAAAAGACATTAATAAACCTTTGGGTCCAGTTCCGTTACTTTTAAAATGTCTGTGGATGCCTTTTCACTTATGTGAACATTTCCCTTCCTCATCTTCAACATAGATTTCCACCTGTTTTAATACAATATGGGTCATCAAAATGAACTCCTACATCTATCTTCTTCTGTCTTTTTCTTTATGTCACATCACTTTGTATATACCTTCTTTGTTCTACCTTCCATCCAGGAGCAAAAAAAGAATTCTCTTCTACAAAACCACTCAATACACAGCATGAGTATTAGCTCTTCACATGCCAGTTAATTTGTGTGCATATTTTTAAGTCTAAGTGCAAACAGTTCCATCTAAGACCAATAAATAACTATTATTGATAGAATAATGGCATTCTCTTTGTGGATTCAGGTGTCCTTAAACAGCGGGGTCCATTTCAGAGAATCCATGAATAGCCAGCCATCTAAGATGTACAAATACTCCATGTAGGTCTATTATGTGCTGAAACATTTATTAAAATAGAGTTATATTCTCTTAAAGCAGAGAGCTTATTGCCCACAGAGTCCAAAACCAGGGGATTGACCCAGGTCACACAACGGGCTAGTGTGACAGGCAGGGGCAGAGAGGCGTATCCTCTCATCTCTTTGGAATTGCCTGTTGGACAGTGAATCTTGAGATGAGGTTTTGGAAGTGCTGGCACTTTCCCAGGAAGGCAACTTATACTAGGGGGTGTCTAGGACAGAGGCTGCAGAGGGGAAGCGTGGCTGCTTCGGACACCTCCAGTGAGGACAAAAGAATGTGAAGGACCTTCAGCCTTTCTTCTAGGATACTAGGGGAAAGACGGAGGGGACAAATGTGCTGTTATGTTGATGCTGATGGTCGGCCAGGACTGTCAGGCAGGCACAGAGAGGATGCGCTTCCCTGCAGCTATCAACATACTTATCTAAAGCAGGGGTACTGGTGAAACCAGTGCCCAAGACTGAGCCAAATCAAAACTAAAGTGCAGATCTGAGGGAGGACACCCAGCCTCTGGGGGAAGCCAATTTCCCCAAGCAGAAGCTACTCTAAGAGATAGGCTGCTGAGCAATGGAGGGTTCTTCAAAGAGTGACCAAGCCACAAATCTAACAGGAAATGGTGTATATGTGCCATGGGCGAGTCACAGGGTCCTTCCCACGTGCTACACTGATAACGATCACTGTCCAGGCTGAGGACTCTGAAACCAACATCGCTATTTCTGCATGAGGCTTGTGATGCCAAGCTTTTGTCTCTTTACAGCCTATGTTGTAGGGGCTCATACACATGCAGGCAAAGTGGTTTATATTTTATCCATTTATATATCAAGATCTATAATGCGATGTGTGTGCTTAAAAGCTTAATAATGGCAAACATGTTAAGAATAGACTTCCAGATTGTGTTTGGGGAGTCCTAGGGCTCCTCATGGTGTCTTAGGAACCATCTTGGGCAGCAGGGTGGAGTGAGAGGGAAACGTGTGAGCTGCCCCCAACTTTCTCCTCACTGCCCATACCTTCCAGGTAGTTCAATTAGTGCAACACTGCTTTTACCCATTTTTATGTTGAGGTCGTACATAATGATTTTATCTAACAAAACAAAATACCTCTGAATAGGTCATGGTTTAGATGTAATGAACATAATCTTCTTTAGCTATTGGGGCCCCTGGGTTAAGCAGCCCACTTCGGCTCAGGTCATGATCTCATGCTTCATGAGTTTAAGCCCCGCCTCAGGCTCTGTGCTGACAGCTCAGAGCCTGGAGCCTGTTTCGGATTCTGTGTCTCCCTCTCTCTGCCCCTTCCCCACTCATGCCCTGTCTCTCCCGCTCTCTCAAAAGTAAATAAATATTCAAAAAAATTTTTTAAATCTTAAACAGGGACAATTCTAGAATTGCTTAGAAAGGAAGAGACAGACCTTATGCTAATCTTCCAAGAATATCTTCCAGAGTCACAGGAAACTGGGCTACCAAAGGAGCTGCTGATCCTGCCGTAGGTAGGAAGAAATCCGTCCAATCAGGAAGCTTCTACTTATAGCTTCCAGCTCCTGACCTGGTCTGTAGTCTAAACTGAGGGTAAGCCCCACACTGTGGAATTGTCAAGGGCTGACAAAGCCAATTGCCTCTGAATACCTAAGTCCACCAGGACCAACATCATTATTAATTTGCTTTACCCCACAATAAACATAATAGCTTCAGAACAAGTCATAATACTAACACAGCCATCTATGTTTTGTTTGGTAAAAACAGTTCAAGATACTTGGCGGGGGGGAGAGTACTATTTTAATAACTTGAGAATATCCCATTAGACTGTAATAAAGTCAGGCTCTTATGTTCTAGAGCCATTCAGAATTATTTCTCTTGATGTTTTGCTGACTCAATAAACAGTTTGATTTCTTTGATTTTGATTTTTAAGGATTGCTTCTTAAAATGCTGCTTTGTAATTCTGCTTTATAATCGTGCAAAAATAGCTACAGCCTTCTAGAGCCAATCCACAAGATAAGGTATATGCAGAAAATTCCAGCTTCTATTCCCTTCCCTGCTCTTTGTCTGCTCCTTCCCCCATAGGCAAACCTTTCCAAAAATGTCAGCATAGCCTTCCATTTTTAATGTCAGTAAAGATGCATACATATTTAAATCCCCCCACTTATTACAGATAAGTGGTAGCATATTAGAGGCAATCTTTCCACCTTATTTTCCCATTTCAGAATATATTCCAGACATCAGTGCCTAATTGCATATGGTGCTATTTCTCATTCTTACAGATATAACATACTCCATTTCGTGGCTGTACTACAGTTTATTCAGTCACTATCGAATGTTTCCAGTCTTTTGTAATTTTAGATACCATTGTAAAGAGTAACCTTATGCCTACATCTTTTCACATTTTTGCTAGAATATTTTGGGGATGGATTCCTAGAGGTAGGATATCTGTGTCAGAGGGTAATGCATATATACTTTGGCCTAATATTGCCAAGCACCTTTTCACAGGACCTGCCATTTTGTATTCAATTAGCAATGTAAGGAGTAATTATCCCTTAGCTTTTGCCAATTTTTCCGTAAAGGTATTGATCTTTTTCATTTCTGTTTTTGGAAGATCTTTACATATAAGCTCTTAAGCACTGTAAGTTGCAAATATTTTTGTTTTTCCAATTTATCACTTGCCTTTCTACTTTGCTATTGGTATTTACTCATTTCCTGATTATAGAGAAATTGACCCATTCTTCTAATATTTGTGTCTACTCACTTTTTAAAATTTAAACCTTTGGGAAGAGTCAACATGATGGAGAAGTAGGGGGACCCAAAGTTCCCTCATCCCTCAAACACAGCAGTATTGAGGCCAGAAGACTTGGAATTCCAGGAATCTGGGCTACAGAGTGACAGAAACATCTCCAGAGACCCATGGGGACAAGTTGGCGGGCCATACGTGCAGGATTGCAAATTGGGAGAGATAAAACAGGCAGCAGAGGGGAGGGATCCCCTTCTGTGGAGAGACAAAGAAAGGGAAAAAGGTTGTGGATGTGTGTAGGATTGATTTTGGACCAGAGAAGACCCACGGAGCAGGGAATGGAAAAAAGGGAAAAAGAACCAATTTCCAACATGATCCAGGGTTGCAGGACTTTCTCTGGACTGGGGCCTGCCACCATGTTCGCGTGCCTGGGAAGGAAGGGAGCCAGTTCCAGGCTCAGTAGCAAGCTCAGAGGCACAGTAGGAGACAGAAATCTCTTCTCTTAAGAGCTGTGGGAAGAAGGCATGTCACCGCTCAGAAGACAAAGGACCTTGCAGTGCTCACCAGCCACAGGCCCTTGGTGGGCGGGGTGCCTTGGCAGCATGGCACTACCCATGGACTGTGGCACACCGAGCAGGATCCTTTAAGACATCAGAGTTTGAATCCCAGCTAAGCATCTAGGAGGCACAGGAGACTGTGGAGAAGAACAGAACTGGCCTGCTCGTTCCCGTGTGACACTGTGAGGACAGCCTGAACAGAGTGGTCTGGGACACCCAGTCTGGGGAAGAGACACTGGGATGTTGCCATTTTTCTCCCCATCACCATCAAGGTGAGGCTTCAGGGAATGGACAAGGGGCCCGCAGTGGAGACGGGACTGCCTACACCAAACTAGCCCCTCCACCTCTGGTAACTGCTTATCCACCAGAGCTAGATTGACACTGATTGAACCAGACAGCCCTTCCTCCAGACAAGCACAGCCACTAGTTCCAAGGTACAATTAGATATCGGTCCAGTGGTTTTGCATTTTCTGATTTGATTCTTGGTCAATTCCTAATATATATATATATATTAGGAATTATATATATATATTACATATATATATTCTTCCTTTTCTTCCTCTTATTTCTTCCCTTTTTCTAGTCTGGTTATTCTGGTTGTTGTTTTCCTTAAGCAGACATTTTTAATCTATTCTTTTTATACTTCTTCTGTATCTCCTTTATTTTCCTTGTGCACTCTCTCTCTCTCTCTCTCTCTTGATTAAGCCATATAGTTTCTCTGATTCTCTTCCCAGGTCAGTTTTTTTTTCTTTTCTTTTTCCTCGCCCCTGTCATTTCTCCCTTTGTATGGGATAAGGCTTCTTCCACCAACCCACCTTTTTATAATTTTTTTCCAGAGTTACTTAAATGAACAAACCAAAGTACACCTTTGAAGGTCCAAACCACCACTACAAGTAGGGAGATAAAACAACCAGAGTAACAACATCGGAGAGCATGTAACATATTCCAAAAAGACCTCCTGAAGGAGGTCCAGACCCTGGACAGCGTATGATCCCTTTTTGATATAGAAAGGCTCACAGATGTAGGACACATAACATAACATAACATAACATAACATAACAACATAACATAACATAACATAACATAACATAACATAACACTAGCCAAAATGATGAAACAGAATTCTAAAAACAAATTGTAGGAAGAAATCACAGCTAGACAGCTCAAAACAGATATAAACAATATATCTGAGCAAGAATTTAGAATAATAGTTATAAGATTAATAGCTAAGCTAGAAAACAGCATAGAAGACAGCAGAGAATCTATTGCTGTAGAGATCAAGGACCTAAGAAATAGTCACAATGAATTAAGAAATGCTGTAAATGAAGTGCAAAATAAACTAGATGCATTGAAAGAAAAGATGGAGAAAGCAGAGGGGATAATAAGTGAAATAAAAGATAAAATTATGGAAAATGATGAAGCTGAGAAAAAGAGAGATAAGAAAATACTAGTCCATAAGAGGAGAATGAGAAAACTACATGATTCAATGAAACATAATAATATCCATATCATATGAGTTCCAGAAGAAGAAGAGAAAGAAAATGGCAGAAGGTTTTCTTGAACACATTATAGCTGAGAACTTCCTTAATCTGGGGAAGGAAGCAGACATCCAAATCCAGGAGGCACAGCAAACTCCCTTCAGACTTAATAGGAGTAGATCTTCTCCACAGCATATCATAGTCAAACTGGCAAAATACGAAGATGAGAGAATTCTGAAAACAGCTAGGGGCAAATGGGTCTTAAGTACAAGGGTAGACACATAAGGGGAATAGCTGACCTATCCACTGAAACTTGGCGGGCCAAAAGGGAGTGGCAGGAAATATTCAATGTGCTGAATAGGAAAAATATGCAGCCAAGAATCCTGTATCCATCAAGGCTGTCATTCAGATAGAAGGAGAGATAAAGGCTTTCCCAGATGGACAAAAACCAAAGGAGTTCATGACCACTAAACCAACATTCAAGAGAACCTAAGGAGCACTCTGTGAGTGGAATGTTGCAAAGACTACAAAGCACCAGAGACATCATCACAAGCATGAAACCTACAGATAACACAATGACACTAAATCCATATATTTCAATAACAACTCTGAATGTAAATGGACTAAATGATTCAATCAAAAGACATAGGGTATCAGATTGGATTAAAAGACAAGATCCATCTATATTCTGTCTACAAGAGACCCATTTTAGACCTGAGGACACCTTCAGATTGAAAGTGAAGGGATGGAGAACCATCTATCATGCTACTGGAAGTCAAAAGAAAGCTAGAGTAGCCATACATATATAAGACAAACTAGATTTTAACCTAAACGCTTTAACAGGAGATAAAGAAGGGCATAATATCATAATTATGGGGTCTATCCATCAAGAAGAGCTAACAATTGTAAATATTTATACCTCCAACTTTGTTAGCACCCAAATATATAAATCAATTAATCACAAACACAAGCAATCTTATAGATAAGAATATGGTAATTGCAGGGGGAATTTAATACTCCACTTACAGCAATGGACAGATCATCTAGGCAGAAAAATCAATAAAAAAAACAATGGCCTTGAATGATACACTGGACCAGATGGACTTGACAGATATATTCAGAACTTTTCATCCGAAAGCAGCAGAATACACATTCTTCTCAAGTGCACATGGAACATTCTCCAAGATAGATCACACACTGGGTCACAAAACAGCACTCAAATGTAAAATAAATGAGATCATACTATGTATATTTTCAGATCACAATGCTATGAAACTTGAAATCAACAACAAGAAAAACTTTGGAAAGTCTCCAAATCCGTGGAGGTTAAGAAACAGCCTACTAAAGAATGAATGGGTCAACCAGGCAATTAAAGAATATATTAAAAACATATGACGGCAAATGAAAAAGAAAACACAAGAGTCCAAACCCTTTGGGATGCAGCACAGGCAGTCCAAAGAGGAAAATACATTGCAATGCAGGCCTGTCTCAAGAAACAAGAAGAATCCCAAATACAAAACCTAACAGCACACCTAAAAGAAATAGAAGCAGAATAGAAAAAGAAACCTGAAAGCTAGCAAAAGAAGAGAAAGAATAAAGGTTATAGCAGAAATAAACAATATAGAATTTAAAAAACCCAGTAGAACAAATCAATGAATCTAAGAGCTGGTCTTTGAAAAAATAAACAAAATTGATAAGCTCCTAGCCAGACTTCTCAAAAAGCAAAGAGAGAGGACCCGAATAGAAAAATCACAAATAAACAAGGACAGATTACAACCAACACCACAGAAATACAAACAATTATTAGGGAATATTATTAAAAAATATATACCAATAAACTGGACAACCTGGAAGAAATGGACAAATTCCTAGACACCACACACTACCAAAACTCAAATGGGAAGAAATATAAAATTTGAACAGACCCATAGCCATCAAAGAAATTGAATCAGTTATCAAAAATCTCCCAATAAACAAGAGTCCTGAGCTAGTTGGCTTCTCAAGGGCATTCTACCAGGCATTTAAAGCAGAGTTAACACCTATCTTCTCAAGCTGTTCCAAAAAAATAGAAATGGAAGGAAAGCTTCTGGACTCATTCTATGAAGTCAGCATTACCTTGATTCCAAAACCAGACAGAGATCCCACACACACAAAAAAAGAGAACTATAGGCCAATATACCTGGTGAACATGGATGCAAAAATTCTCAACAAGGCACTGGCAAATTGAATTCAACAGCATATAAAAAGAGTTATTCATCTTGATCAAGTGTGATTCATTGCTGGGTTGCAAGGCTGGGTCAATATTCACAAATCAATCAATGTGATACATCACATTAATAGAAGAAAGGATAAGAACCATATGATCTTGTCAATAGATGCAGAAAAGGCATTTGACAAAATAAAGCATCCTTTCTTAATAAAAACCCTCAAGAGAGTTGGGATAGAAGGAACATCATAAAAGCCATATATAAAAAGCCCACAGCTAATAACATCCTCAATGGGGAAAAACTGAGAGCTTTCCCCCTGAGATCAGGAACATGACAGTGATGTCCACTCTCACTCATCACTGTTGTTCAATATAGTGTTGGAAGTCCTAGTCTCAGCAAAATCAGAAGAAATCACTTTCACTTTTCACACATGACATGATACTCCACATGGAAAACCCAAAAAGCCCAGTCAAAAAGCTGTTAGAGCTGATAAAATTCAGTAAAGTTGCAGTCAAAAAGCTGCTAGAACTGATACAATTCAGCAAAGTTGCAAGATACAAAATCGAGGTACAGAAATTGGTTTCATTTCTGTACACCAATAATAAAGCAACGGAAAGAGAAATCAAGAAATTGACCCCATTTACAATTGCACCAAGAACCATAAAACACCTAGGAATAAACCTAACCAAAGATGTAAAAGATCTATATGCTGGAAACTGTAGAAAACTTATGAAAGAAATTGAAGAAGACACAAAGAAAAGGAAAAACATTCCATGCTCATGGATTGGAAGAACAAATATTTTTAAAATGTCAATACTATCCAAAGCCATCTATGCATTCAATGCAATCCCAATCAAAATTGCACTGGCATTCATCTCAAAGCTAGAAGAAACAATCCTAAAATTTGTATGGAGCCACAAAGGACCCTGAATAGCCAAAGTAATGTTGAAAAAGAAAACCAAAGTGGGAGGGATCACAATCCCGGACTTTAGCCTCTACTACAAAGCTATAATCATCAAGACAGTATGGTACTGGCACACAAACAGACAGACCAACGGAATAGAATAGGAAACCCAGAATGGGACCCACAAATGTATGTCAACTAATCTTTGACAAAGCAGGGAAGAATATCCAATTAAATAAAGACAGTTTCTTCACCAAATGGTGCTGGGAAAACTGGACAGTGACATGCAGAAAAATGAACCTGGACCACTTTCTTACACCATACACAAAAATAAACTCAAAATGGATGAAAGACTTAAGCGTAAGACAGGAAACTGTCAAAACATAAATGAGAAAGCATTAAGCAACCTCTTTGACCTCAGCCGCAGCAATTTCTTTCTCGACGGGTCTCTGAAGGCAAAAGAAGTAAAAGCAAAAATGAACTATGGGGATCTCATAAAGATAAAAATCTTCTGCACTGCAAAGGAAATAATCAACAAAACTAAAAGGCAACTGATGTAATGGGAGAAGATATTTGCAAATGACATATATGATAAAGGGTTAGTATCCACAATCTATAAAAAAAAAAAAACTTACCAAACTCAACACCTGAAAAACAAAAAATCCAGTGAAGAAATGGGCAGAAGATATGAATAGATACTTTTCCAAATAAGACAACCAGATGGCTAACAGACACACAAAAAGATGCTCAACATCACTCATCATCAGGGAAATACAAATCAAAACCACATTGAGATACCACCTCACAGTGGTCAGAGTGTCTAAAATTAATAACTCAGGTAATAACAGATGCTGACAAGGATGCGGAGAAATGGGAACCCTCTTGCATTGTTCATGGGAATGCAAACTAGTGCAGCTGCTCTGGAAAACAGTGTGGAGGTTCCTCAAACAACTAAAAATACAACAACCCTATGACTCAGCAATAGCACTACTAGGAATTTATCCAAAGGATACAGGAATGATGATTCAGTCTACAGCCATACCACACTGCATACACCCGATCTCATCTGATCTCGGAAGCTAAGCAGGGTCAGGCCTGGTTTGTACTTGGATGGGAGGAGTGCTGATTCATAGGAGCACATGTACTCCAGTGTTTATAGCAGCACTTTCAACAATAGCCAAATTAAGGTAAAAGCTCAAATGTCCATCAACTGATGAATGGATAAAGAAGATGTGGTTTATATATACAATGGAATGCTACGTCACAATGAGAACGAATGAAATCCTGCCATTTGCAACAACGTGGATGGAACTGGAAGGTATAATGTAAATGATATAAGTCAGTCAGGGAAAGAGAAACATCCTATGTTTTCATTCATATGAGGAACTAGAGAAAGCTAACAGAAGACCATGGGGAAAGGGAAGGGGATAAAATAGTTTTAAACAGAGAGGGAGGCAGACCATAAGAGACTCTTAAATACAGAGAACAAACTGAGGACTGATGGGGGGGGGAGCATGGGAGAGGGGCAAATGGGTGATGGACTTTGAGGAGGGCACTTATTGGAATGAGCATTGGGTGTTGTATGTAAGTGATGAATCAGGGGAATCCACCCCCAAAACTAAGAGCACACTGTATACACTGTATGTTAGCTAACTTGACAATAAATAATCTATATTTTATAAATACATAAATAAAATTTAAATCTTCAATCCATTTGGGATTTATTCTGGTGTGCAGTGCAAGGAATGGACCCACTGCAACATTTTCCACATAGCAGCCCAGCCAACACAGCTCTATTTTTTTTAAATATCATCTTTTACCCACTGGTGTAACTTCTATTACATTTTCACATCCCATCAGATCTATTTCTGGGCCATGTAGTCTTTTCTATTGGTCAACTTTCCATTTATGTGATAATACCACACTGTTTTAATCATAGAGATTTAAAAATATATTTTAATATCTTGTAGCAGCTTTGTCCCTTGCCCCACCCAAAAGCTCCTATTTTTCAGTGATTTTTCTGATATTTCTCACATGTTTCTTTCTTCCCAATGAACTTTATAATTAGCATGCTTAACTCCAGAGAAAAACCTGATGGCATTTTATTGGGTTCATGTTAAAATTTTAAATTAACGTAGGGAGGATTAGTTTTTTATTTGAGGTTTTGTCTACCTAGCTAAAAAAATAGAATATCTTTCCCTTTGTTTCAATCTGCATTCGATTCTTTCAGGAGTGTTTGATAATTTTTGCCTTAGAGATTTCGGATATTTCATGTTAAGTTCATGCCATTGTCCTGTTAAAATGGTGTCTTTCTTACATCTTCTAAATTAGTTTGGTTTTATCATCAATTACTTTATTAAATTCTTAGTGCATATAGTAATTATGTAACTGATTCTTTGTGGTTTTTTCTATATATATAATCTTATCATCCACAAAAAGAAATAGGCAATTAGGCATAATTAATTATAAATAAGTAATTAGAGGCACAGGAATTGGAAGGGAATTCAGTACCTCTAATTGCTTTTTCTTGTCTAATTGCATTGGCAATTTACCCTGAGTAAGAATGCATTCATCCAACGATAATATTTGCTTCAGGTTTTTGTTGCTGTCTAAAAAACTACCCCAAAACTTAGTTGCTTAAGCATAACATATTATTATTATTATTTCTCACCATTCTGCAATCTGGTTGGGCTCAGCTGGAGCATTTTCCTGCTCCATGTGGTATGTGCTGGGACTGGAACATTCTGTGTGTTCTTCATTCACATGAGTGAAGCTGGGATGGTTACGGCAACTGGAGTCTGGCCAGACTTCTCTCTCTCACACACACACACGGACACGTGCACACATGCACACTCTTTGTCTCTCTGTCTCTCTCTCACACAGACACATACAGCATGCGCACACACTCTCTCTCTTTCTCTCTCCTTAAAACCTGGCTAGCTTGGGCTTCATTACAGCAACTGTTGTTAAGCTTCCTGGAATTCTTCTATTGTGACTGCCATCCAAGAGAGAGAAAGTAGAAGCTGAATATTTTTAAGGACTGATTTCTAATCTGGCAGTGTCACTTCCACTGCATTCTGTTGGTCAAGCAAGTCACAAAGTCAGCCCAGATTCAAGGACAGGGAAAGTAGATTCAACTTCTGGACATGTAAAGCAAAACGTACATGAAGGGGACAGAGGAATGCCTATGTCAGGATGGGCCATCAACTGCAAACCTATTCAAATTATGTTAAAGTGATCACATTCAATATGGAGATCTGCCTTAGGCTCTCTGAAACTGCAGAAAGACTGCCTCCACATTCCAAATGACTCAAATCCAGTTCAGTTCAAAAGCCTGTCATAAACACCACCTTATGTTTAACCTCCTTCCATGCTAGCCCCCTAGCATCCATCCTTACCCCAGCCTCCAGGTCTGCTGACTTTCTTCCCATCACTGTGCTGCTCCCTCAGGACACTGGAAGCCTGGAGTTCCACATGCCTTTCAGCTGCTTCCTATGACCTCTCCTGCAACTGGTCTGGGGAAAAAAAAACCTATCACGTCTTCTTGGAATCCCACACAGATTTATGATTAGTGGCAGGTACATTTGAGGGCTCATTCCCAGCTATAAGTGCTAATTCCCTGTTCTACGCTTCTACCCTCACCTCAGGAAAGCACTCATTTTGCCTTCATCTTAAAGTGAACTTAGTCTTCTTTTGTGTTTTATGTTCTCCTCTAGTCATGCGAAGAGACGGTCATGGAGTTCTGATGTGCTCAGATGCATCAGCCTTATCTTTGTTAGAATATGAAACTCTTGGGGCACTGGGTGGCTCAGTCAGTTGGGTGTCCAACTCTTGATTTCAGCTCAGGTCATGATCTCACCTTTCTTGAGATCAAGCCCCACGTCAGGCTCAGCACTGCCAGCACAGAGCTTGCTTGGGATTCTCTCTTTCCCTCTCTCTCTCTCTCTTCCCATCCCTGGCTCATGCTCTCACTCAAAATAAATAAATAAACTTAAGAAAAAATAATATGAGACTTTTAAGGGAAGCCAATATCAAGGCTTAACCAACGTGCTTTCTAAGCAAAGCTCTTTTGGACCAGTGTGGTCTCAGGATCCTTATTAAATGGTTTTAGTTGTTCTATCAAAGAAACAGTGAGGCCCTTAATTATATGTTATGTTTTGAAGCTTTCTATAGTAATGAATCGGTACCCAAAACCTTGGTGAATTTAGACTTTAAATTTATTTAATCTCTGTCAATAAATTATTGCCTTATGTAAATAGTGTGAGAGAGCTACTATTTTTTTCTTTTTCCAGAGTTAATAAGTTAGTCATAAGAAAGGCTTAAGTTTATGTCTTAAGGTTACACTTTCAGAGGTTAGTCTTACAAGATGAAAAAGAAAAAAAAAAAAAGTTGAGAAATTGAGTGCTAATATTCTTTACAGGAAATTCCTGTAAAGGAAACAGGCTTACTCATTCTTTGAAATAAACTTAACCACAAACCTTATCTAGTTGGGGAGGTGGGTCTGAGAAGAGTTTCAGATGTTTCATCTTCAGGACATTTCTTTCTACTGATACAGGTAGCTAATTTGATTTTTCTCTGTATGATCATAGATTTGTCAAAGACACTGGTCATTTGAAAACTAATAAAAGCTTTCTTTTTTTTCCTCCAGGTGTAACTTATTATTTCCAAACATGCGTGAGCTAAATGACTATTGTGTCTTCTCCAGGTATTTCTCTGACTAGAAAGAGATAATAGTAGAGTTCTTTGAAAATGGATATTCTTACATGATCTTCAGATACAAAAGCCAGCAGTTACTGACATAAGGACTTGAAGTTCCTTCCTCTTTTTTTTTTTTTTTTTTTTTTTATGTCTCAAGGACAGGAAACAAAGGTAAGAATTAGTACACTTTTTTTCACTAGATTTCCTAACCAGAAAATATAAGTTGAGAAAAGAAATCATTTTCAAAGTGAATTTCTAACACAATTCCTTTTCATGAGATTTTTAAATAACAGATTACCATCTATGAAAATTTACATCGCCCTATATATGGAGTCTTCACTTTGTAGAAACATGATGGTTATCAAATAAACCTATGTATCGTGATTTGAGCATTTTGTGGGACAGGTTAAGAGTAAAGGGACTCAAGATGTTTGCCAAATTCTAATCCTTATCTTGACTTGATCATAAGATCATAAGATCAAGTGACTAAGAATAGACATTACACACTGGATTTTCTCTAATTCTCAGCCAATCAGGTATAAAGCTAACATGGACCATGTGAAAATCATAATAGCATTAGTAGAATTAAACAGCTACTATTGCCTGAGGCCAGATTTCTATGTGCACCTGTGTCCTCAGCGTGTAGTCACTGCTGATTCTATGGGCAATTATAAAGTACTTTGTTTATCTTTGGCAGTAAGATTTTCCTTCCTAAAGCTCTGTTGACACTTGCCTTCTCTAGCATTTTCCTCTCTTTCACCTTATCCCATCAAAAACTTCGGCCAGCAAAAATTTTAGTTCATTGTCAACCAAAGATAGTTGAAGGTATAGCTTTGACCAATGGAGGAGAAGGAATCTTCAACCTGTGACAAAAGAATTGTGGCTCTCAAAAAAGCATGTATTAAAATGCTTTGGAGAATAGACGTGTCAGATGCTTGAAGATGCCCTTTTGGCCTCCTGTCTTCTTCTGTAAGGGGATAGCATGTGGTGATGGGAAAATCAGAGGCTTTGAGACCTCTGAATATGAATTCTTCTTCTAATACTTACCAGATATATGCTTGTCATTAACGATGGGGACTTCTATTTCAAGCAATGTGAGCTTTGGTGATCCATCAGTAAAATGTGAAGGACGGTCATCTTCCCATCTGTGACCAGAAAATAAATGAGAGCAGTGCACTATATTCAGTGACATCTGTCCATGGTTTTAACTCCCACCAACAGCGATTCTACAGAGGGTTTTAGATTAAGCTGCCCTTGCTCAATAAAGCATTTACTCTGGATCTTGTAAGATTCCTTATGATTCATGAAAATTTTTTGGTGAATGAGAGTCATCACATGGATGTTAAACAGTCTTAAAAGTAGACATTGACAAACAAGCCACATAGCATGTTAACCCACATAAATGGGGTTTCCAGAAGAGGCTTGTCTTTGTGTTGTTCAGTTGCCACCAGTGCTGACAACAGCTGTTTTAACTCCGCTCGGACCCACCTCCCTAAGCTCTATTATTTCTTGAGCGGGGCTTCCCAAGGATGCTTCCTGGACCATAGTGATGGCCCTGACACTTGTTTATAATGTAGATTCCAACGTCCTCCTGTAGAATCTGATTTCATATGATTTGGAGAATCCAGAAATCTGCATTTGTAATCAGTTGTTCCAGGTGACTTTTGAAATCAAGAAAATTTGAGAAACGATGACCCAGAGACAGAGCTGTAGCATGGGAAGAGCTTCAGGCAGCCTGAAGTCCTAGACCAGCAGGTGAGTGCATCACAGAGAGAGCTTCTGTTGGCTCAGGTTGGGATGGAAATTCCTGAGGTCTGGAGACTGATGGGTGTGGTAATCAACTTGCTCTAGGCTTTGGACATTCAAACATGGAATCACAGAAATATTTGAGCTGAGATGATATTAGCAATCATGTTCTCATGGTTCCCAAGCCAAGGAGCTTAAAATCAATATACATTTCCTAGCTTAGACCCCAGAAGTTCTGATTCCCTAGCTCTAAGGTGAAGGAACTACTGACACAGTCCAAATAATTCATTTTGCAGATAAGAAACTAAGTACAGAGAGAGGCTAGGTATTAACTGAAGTCACACAGCAAGTTAATGGTCAAACCTACATTGATATGCATTTGTTCTGACTCCTGAAGTATTCTGCATTTATCTGGATGACAGAACTGATCATGACTTATACATAAAGCTCTGTCCAAAGATTTGGAGATAAAATTTCTGAAACAGGATCCCTGTTCTTAAGGAGCTCCCAGTCTAGTGGGAGAAAACAGTATATGAAATAACAGTGATAGTATGGTGTTGATAATTTACAAACAAGGAGTTACTAAGGCACTGTTGTTGGCCAGACACTATTCCTGAAGAGAGCATGTAGGCTGGCGAAGGCAGACTCAGTTCCCACTGGCACATTGTTTCAATTCTAGTTGAGGAAGAACTTTTTCTTTAAGTTTATTAATTTTGGGAAGGAGAAAGAGAGAGTGCATGCATGAGCAGGAAAGAAGCAGAAAGAGAGGGAGAGACCGAAAATCCCTACACGGAGCTCAAATGCTGAACTGTGAGATCATGACCTGAGCCAAAATCAAGAATTAAACACTTAATCAACCAAGCCACCCAGGTGCCCTAGAAAGAAGGTTTTTTTTTTTTTTTTTTTAATTTTTAATGTTTTATTTATTTCTGAGAGAGGGAGAGAGACAGCGTGAACAAGGGAGGGTCAAAGAGAGGGGGAGACACAGAATGTGAAACAGGCTTCAGGTTCTGAGCTAGGTGTCAGCACAGAGCCCGATGCAGGGCTTGAACCCACGAACTGTGAGATCACGACCTGAGCTGAAGCTGGCCGCTTAGCCGACTGAGCCACCCAGGCACCCCAAGAAGTTTTTAAAACAACATATTGTGAGACAGTAACATGAACTAAGACAAATATAAAATGAGTAACAAGAGGTGGTGGCTGGCTAGCACAGTGGTGAGGAGGGAAGGATGGGCTTATTATGCCAATGGCCAGAGATGGTCTCTCTGGAGAAGAAATGCAATATAAGACATGAGAGAACCAAATCAAGTCCCATGGGGTTTTGTAAATGGTGGCTGGGATGACTTCTTTGTCTCATGTACAGTGGAGCTGGTGAAGTCTGTAGCACAGAAATGACATACCCAGATTTGCTTTTTAGGAAGATGGCTCTAGAAGTTGGAGATGGAGAGATTATTCTATGAGGCAAAGGAACGAAAGGTGAAGGGGAGACCACATCTTAAAATGCAGTTGCTGATCTTGCCTTTTTCCTTGACCACAGTCTTTATAAGAAGGGCCACCAGTTGTCACCAATGGGGATAAACAAGGCAGCGACTCTAGTCCTCATGCATGGATCTCTTCAAGGTGCTCCAGCATCTCATGAAGCCTCTTGCCCTCTGAGCACGCTCTCCTCTCAGCAGGTCAGTGACCAGGTGGAAACATCCTTTCCCCACATGGGCAAACTGGTCTGGATGGACTTTCCTAGCATGCATGGCCTCCAGTCTACGCCTGATCTCTCCATGGTTTTAGGGATTCTACCTCTTCCTAAATCCTCAGTCTGACTCTACTTAACCTGCTACCCTGCACACTCATTCCCCTCACAGCCAACTGCAGTATAAGCTCTGGCCTTGTCCCCCAAGTGCTCTAACACGCCCTCTGGCTTCTCTGCCCAGGCAGCCTGTGGACTGCACGGCTTGTTCTTGCCCCACACGTTTCTCCTGCTACTTCCTCTTCTTGTCCTGCTCTCTGTCAACTCACCCCTGGCCCCTGCACAAGCTGACCTGATCTACTGGAGCCAAACCCAGAGGACGCTTCTCAGTCTATTTCATGCCTACTCTGTTGCTCCTGACACTAACATCCCATCTTCCCTGCAGACACTCTCTGTGCTTCGTATCAGGATAGTCTCTGTGTTCTGTTTCTTCTCTTCCTTTTGGGTTTATCCTTTCTCACTTCATCTTTAGCCCTGACCCACCCTTTCCAGGATGGTGTTCTTTAGGGAAATCTGTCTGCCCTCTCCTGGCAGCTTACAGATGTTCCTGGCTTGAATGTTTCCCTATTCTGCTGACCCCCAGAAGCATTTTTTTTAAGTTTACTTATTTATTTTGAGGGGGGAGGAGGGACAGAAAGAGAATTCCAAGCAGGTTCCACACAGTCAGTGCAGAGCTGGATGTGGGGCTTGAACTCATGAACCATGAGATCTTGACCTGAGTCAAGGTAGGACGCTTAGCCACTTAGCCACCCAGGTGCCCCACAGACGCATTTCTGAGTCCCGCCCAGCTGTCTTTGCAATGCTCCAACTGGATCCCCAAAGGCACCTCAAGCTCACTATTTCTGTTAGAAGAACGCTAAGTATTAATAAAGATATTATAGATATTAAAGTTACTTTCTCCTCCTGCATCTGAAGATGTTGGAGATTTGGCGCGCGTGCGCGCGGTGTGTGTGTGTGTTGGAAACTGGTTAGAAATGAAGAATTTTATAAGATGAGGAAAGCCAAGCATTTATTTATGAGAAAAGGTGGGAATACCTGGAAAGAAAGGTCCTGGGAAAGTTGGGGAGTGGAGGCAGTGGTCGCAGATGGGCAGCAAGTCAGCAAAGGCGAGGGAGGGGGTTGCGAAGAGAGGAACTTGCTTGGCTGGTTAGATGTCAAAAGACAAAGAGATTGATTTTGTCAGCTTCCTGAAGAATATGGATATTGTGGGGAGACTTTTAAAGGGCCAAGTGACATTTATGTAACCTTTCTTTCCCTTCTCTTCCTTCCTCCTTCCCTCCCTCCCTCCCTCCTTCCTCCCTTCCTTCTTTCTCTCCTCTCCCTCTCTCTCTCCCTCCTTCCCTCTTTCTTTCTTTCTTTCTTTCTTTCTTTCTTTCTTTCTTTCTTTCTTTCTTTCTTTCTTTCCTTCTTTTCTTCCTTCCCTCTTTATTTTTCTTTTCTGTCATTATTGTATTTATTTCTGTAATGCATTCTTCTGTATTGCTTATTTGCAATTTTATGTTGACAAAGGCAGTCTTCTCTTCCTTTTTTAACTGTATGTTTATTTGAGAGAGAGAGAGAGAGAGAGAACATGAGTAGGGGAAGGGCAGAGAGAGAGAAGAAGATAGAGAATTTAAAGCAGGCTCTGCACTGTCAGCACAGAGCCCGACTCAGGACTCGAACCCACTCATGAACCGTGAGATCATGACCTGAGCTGAAGTTGGATGCTTAACTGACTGAGCCACATGGGCATCTTGATAAAGACTCTCTCCTTGACCAAACTTTAGTCGGGCTTCTCTGAGACCTCTTCTCCAGTAGGCCTCCACCCTGGCTCCAGTCATATGTTTGGTCTGCCCAGCCCAGTCTTAGCAAAGTGTCCTGCGAAATCATTCTCCTACACTTGATACCTGATCAAGGTCGTCTTCTCCCACCCTTGGTATCTAAGCCCTTGACTCTCCTTGAGCAAGAACTCTGTTAGATCAGTTTAGTAAGAATCTCTCTGCCCTTGATATCTCTTTAGTTAACTTTCCATCCCCTGATGCCCTCACCTTGCTCTTTGACTATAAATTCTCCCTTGTCCTTGCTGTGTTCTGAGTTGAGCTTGATTTCTCTCCCCTATTACAATAGTTTTGAATAAAAGTATTTTTTACTGTTTCAGTGTCAGAACAACTTTTTATTTAACATCGTTCTCACAAAAAACATGTTTAAATGATGTGAAATAAATGTCTCAATGTAATTTTAAAAATAAAGCAAAGAATTCAAAATTAAAAAAGAGTTTCTCATGTTAGGACAAAACCTTGAGGACGGGGACTTTTCTGTTTATTTTGTCCACTCCCGTCAACATTAAAGAGCCTAAGACAGTGTGGGAGTGTTTAAGGAGGGATTCTGACAGAATACCCGGGTAAGTTTTCTTATACCTACCACTTCAAAAGTAACACACAGAGTAGTGCAGAGTAATTTTTATATTAGTGATAATAGTTCAGGACTCTAAAAGGACAGACAAAATAGCCATATAACAAAAGTACTTTTATTTTTTGCTCGAAACAACATTAAACAAAATCAAATATTACACACGATTCTGGTCTGAATGTGTTCTTCCCCACATTCATACGGTGAAATTTTAACCTCTAAAGATGAGGCCACTAATGATAAGTATTAGGAGTCAGGGCCTTTGGAAGATGCTTTGGAAGTCATAAGGTGGCGCCTTCATAAATAGGATGAGTGTTTTATAAAAGAGACTCCAGAGAGATTGCTAGGACCTTTTACCATCTGAGGCCACAGTGAAAAGGCACTACGAACTAGGTAGAGGGCCTTCAGGAGAATACAGCCATGCTGGTGACTTGATCTTGGACTTCCCAGCCCCCAGAACTGTGAGCGATCAATTCCCATTGTTTATACGCCACCCACGATGTGGTATTCTGTGACAGTGGCCACTGGACTAAGACACCCACCCAGTATCCTTCTCTCTCATCTCTTATAACCCAATGGCCACCCTACAAACAAGGGAGACAAAAGTGCCATCAACACAGGGCAGGGCTCTCATTCTCTATCTTGAGATGACCTGCTCCTTCACCGTTTCTATCTGAGGATTATTTTGTTCCCCACCCCACCTTCACTTAATTTTTTTATGTTTAGTACTTTTTTTTACTTTTCAATTAATTTTTAAATATAATTTATTGTCAAGTTAGCTAAAACACAGTATATACAGTGTGTTCTTGGCTTTGAGAGTAGATTCCCGTGATTCATCACTTACATTCCAAGTGCTCTCCTCAAAGCTCATCACCTTTCCCCATCCCTTCAACCCCCGCCTTCAGCTTTTAAAGTTTCTTTTTAACTTTTATTTATTTTGAGACAGAGAGAGATAGAATGTGGATGGGGGAGGGGTAGAGAGAGAGGGAGACACAGAATCCGAAGCAGGCTCCAGGCTCTGAGCTGTCAGCACAGAGCCCGATGTGGGGCTTGAACTCACGAGCCGTGAGGTCTTGAACTGAGCCAAAGTTGGACACTTAACTGACTGAGTCACCCAGGTGCCCAAAGCAGTAGGGGAATGTTTTCCCCTACTTTCCCTTTAAAGAGCCCAAGACAGTAGGGGAATGTTTTAGGGCAAATTTTCAGGCAAAGTTCAGGAGAATGTTTCCTTATTCTAACAACCCCAGAGAGTAATACACAGAGTAAGACAGTAGTATTGCTATCCAGTGACAACTTTTCCCTTCCTATTTGGGGAGAAAAGAGTCTATTCTTTAACAGTTATTACAACTACTAATAAAAATAAATAAAATGGGCCTGTGGACATCCTTAAATTTTATACAGATGAGCTATAGTATAGGCTTTCTAACTGTGGGGAACCTGATATTTTCAATCAATTTGGGCCCCCTTTTCCAGAAAAGTTTCACTTAAATTTTTCCAAAGTACTCATGGAAATAAATATGCATGAAGGTGATAACAGAAGAAGGAGGAGGAGGAGAAGGAGGAGGAGAAAAGGAAGAGGAGGGGGAGAGAGAAGGAAGAAGAAGAGGGAAGGGAAAAGGCAAGGGAAGGGGAGGCGAAGAAGGAGATTTCCATGAAGAAATGGCACCAAAAGGACCCACGGTATGGTGCAGAGTTCCAAGTGGTTGCCATGAGTATGAGACGCTGCTCTCCCTCCTTTAGATGTACAAGAAATGACACATTCAACGAGACTGCCCCACACCATTGTGGGCAAGGGAAGGCTCACTTGGGTAGGACCTGCCCTTTCAAAGCTTCCTGTGTGACTTGCATTTTGATCACTGGTTCTGATTTCTCCATTTTTCATTTCTTGACTTACAGAAATGAAGAGGATCCTCAGGGAAGAGCTCTGAAACACAATGTACCACAGCTTGGCAACGGGACAAATTCATTCAAGTGATGACAGCACCCAGGGAGAATGATGCTTTATTTGGTCTGGATATTTCTCTGGCTTGTCACAGGAGAGAGAACTAAAGGACTGAATACTTCAGGTAGGGATTTCACTTTTCATGTTAACACTATGAGTCTTGTGGTCAAAGTATAAAGTGACAGATACTCTGATATATCAGCAGCTTGACCTGTTAATACAGAGCATTTCCTTCTTACTGTTAAGATGAGCGCAGGAGGTGAGAAATTACTGGGGTGAACAGCTTTCAGCTGATACCAAGCATCAGTGAGGAACCCAGTTATGGTAGGTGGGTATTCAGTGGGAGCAGCTGAAGAGGAATGAGGGGCAGCTCAGCCTTCTATAACAGGAAACTGCTATGGCTACCGGCCAGCTCAAGTCCACAAAGTGCGAGTTAGAACATGAACTTCTAAGTGGAGACAGTGAAGAAGACAGACACACAAGAGAGCTTAATCCGTTGTTAAATCCAGCACTGTTTGTAAATGTAAGTTAGAGTTTGATCTTTTATTCCTCCAGTTTTGTTGAGATATAAGTGATAGATAGCACTGCATATATTTAAGATATATAGCAAAATAACTTCATTTAAATATACTGTGAAATGATTACCACGGCAAATTTAGTTAATATCCATGATCTCATATAGCTACAAAAAAAGAAAAATAAAATTTCTTGTTCTCCTTCTCCTTTTCCTCCTCCTCCTCCTCCTCCTCCTCCTCCTCCTCCTTCTTTCTGAGAGAGAGAGAGAGAGAGAGCATGTGAGGGGGGGAGAGGGGGAAGAGAGAGAGAGAATACCAACCTGGATCCACACTCAGCATGGAGCTGACATGGGGCTCAATCCCACAACCCTGGAATTATGACCTGAGCTGAATTCAAGAGTCAGGCACTTAACTGACTGAGCCATCCAGGCACCCCTCAGAATCCATTTTCTTAACAACTTTCAGATATATCATACAGAAGTGTTAACTACAGTCACTGTGTTCTCCAATACGTTCCCACCACTCATGTGTCTTATAACTAGAAGTTTGTACCTTCTGGCTACCTCATCTAATTCCCCCACTCCTCACCCCAGCCTCAGTTAACCACAAATCTGATCTCTTTTTTTATGAGCTTGGTTTTGTTTTGTTTTTGTTTTTAGTCTCCGCGTATAAGTTACATCATATGGTATTTGTCTCTCTGTCTGACTTATTTCATTTAGCAGAATGCCCTCAAGGTCCATCCATGTTGTTACAAATGACAAGATTTCCTTCTTTTTTTTTGGCTGAATGGTATTCTATTGTGTACGTGTGTGTGCATGACTTCTGTATCCATTCATTTGATGAACATTTAGGTTTTTCCATATCTTGATGATCATGAATAATGCTGCTATGAACACAGGGGTGCAGAATATCTCCCAACAGAGCATTTTCATTTCCTTCAGCTATATTACCAGAAATGAAATTTATGAGTCATATTGTTGTTCTATTTTTTACGTTTTGAGGAACCCCCATACTGTTTTCCACAGTGGGTATAGCAATTTATAATCCCAACAGTGCATAAGGGTTCCATTTTCTCTGTCTCCTCGTGAGCATTTCTTATCTCTTGTCTTTTTGTTGATAAGCCATCCTACCAGATGTGAGACGATATTTCACTATGATAGTGATCGTTGTGTCAAGACCATTCCCCTGTTGATTAGTGACGTTGAACACCTTTTCATGTACCTGTTGGCCAATTGTATACGTTCTTGGGCAAATGCTTATTCAGATTCATTGCCCATTTTTAAGTGGCGTATTTGGATTTTTATTGTTTGTTTGCTCTTGTTGGTTTTGCTTTTGAGTTGTATGCATTCTTTGTGTGCTTTGGATGTTAATTAGATACTTCTTACTAGATATATTTTTCCTATTCCATAGGTTATCTTTTCATTTCATTGATCATGAACTAAAAGCAGAAGGTTTTAGTTTGATATAGTTCTACTTGTTTATTTTTTCTCCTCTTGCATGTGCTTTAGATGTCACATCCAAAAAAATCATTGCCAAGGAAGAATTTCATCTTCTAACACATCTCTTTGTTGCTTTGTTCCTTGTCGTTTTCAGACTGCATCACCAAAAAACTTCTTTGGGAATACTCTTCAGGGAGTGAGAAGTTTGTCTTATTTTGTGACTTAACAGAGTCACGGAAATCCCGTTCTTATCACAGAAGTCAACTCTCACCGGCCCAAGGCTCTGAAAACTTGCCCTGCAGTGGTAGTAAGGATCTATCTGACGTCCAGTGGTACCTACAACCTCAAGATGGAAATCCATTAGGGGAAATAACTAACAACTCTCGTCACATCATCCAGGACAAGGGTGTCCTACACTTTTTGACCACAGGAATGGATAATGCTGGGTCATATATCTGTAGACCCAGGATTAGGTATGTCCCAAATGCATTCTTATAAGAAAACATTCCCAAATCTCATAGTACCTGGATATAACATCTGTGTTTACACGACCTTGTTAACTCTCCTAGGAGCCCTCAGGGTGAGGCCTGCTGTGTCAAGATCATCTTAGAAGTTAAGCCTAAGACCAATGTATCATGTATACCAAAGAACTTTGTATCACATGAGCAACAACTTCTTATTGGTAGCACTGCCTATATTAATTGCCCCAGCTTCAACTGCCAAAGTGATGCCCAAAGTTCAGAGGTTACCTGGTACAAGGTAAGAATGACTCCTCCTAAACCAATGTGAGAATATGGCTTTTATGGTAACATCTCCATAGGTACTGCATAAAAATGTGAGTTTGAGAACCTGAGGTCTAGAGCTTTGCGAATATTGACTTTGTGCCTACAGAGAAGGCCGGAGCCTCTAAAGTGGTCATTCTCATAGGTAGCCACAGAGTCTGACCTTATAGTTCTGAGAACCCTCTTTTTGATCAGTGCCAGTAAAATCAGTGTATTACCCATGAGGTGAGACATAAACGTATGACCATCTGCTAATACAGAAGGCCAAGTAAGCTCATTTGTACTGTCTTTGGAAAGAAAGCAATGGGCATTCCTGGGGGGAAGGGAGACCCCAACGAGTGAATCCTGGAGGGTTTCTGAATGAAATAGGAGACTGGAATACTTTCCAAAGAAAGCATATCTGGGCAGGAGGCAGTTACAGCAAACACAGGTGGTCCAGGTAACAGATATCTTCTGCAGGTGATATGGGGGAGGGGGGCGAGGAGTGCAGTGTGAAAATGAAGAGGGAGGAGGGGAAGAAAGAGGCAAGGTTCCTAATCATCTTGAGTTATGAACCACATGTGAGTAAGCTTCATAACAAAAACACTTCACATTATCATTACGTCTTACAGTTTTTCCAAGCACTAACAAATATATACCTGCTGCATAAGTGTCTCCTTCAGTTTTGGTAGCTGACCCTTCAGTGGTGGAAACAAAGAACATACTTTTAATTTCCTCCTCTGCTTGCAATAATTGTTGGAAGTCCAAAACTTTACCTTAAAAAAAATCATGCAAAGCTTTAAATTCGACTTCAAAATTTATATGTTAATATAAAAATATCATGTAAAGTCGATATCAAGTTTAGTCTTGGAGGTTCTTCACTGAGATATTAAGTGACCAAGAAGTCAGAATTAAGGCAAATTATCTGTTATTTATTCAAAGAACATTTTCGGTATTTTGCTAATTTCTAAAAATACAATAAAAAATAGCCTACCCAGACCTTATCGTAAATAAACGATTATGACATTTAGTGAGAGGGCAAGGAAATCTTTACCTTCTCCAGCCAAGGAAATCTGTGATGTGGGCAAATTTATAACAGGGCAGTGGGAGAGGTCCTTCTGCAATGGCATTGAGATACAAGTGTCATCAGGGACACCACTGGGGCCTCTTGTCAGTTCGACTTGTGCCTTGAGTAACCTTTCCATCAGTGGTTTAAGACAATCTCACTCATATGCCACATTCACTCGCCACAATGATGACGAGGCCGCTGCATCGTCTCTGAGCTGGGCGTTTCATGGAATGTGCGCACCCAGACCTGCCACTTCTCTTTCCCGTTTCCTTTTGGCCTAGTTTTCTCAGAGTCACTAGTGCTGCCTGGCATTCTGTGAACCCAGTGACACAAAGAACTGGTGAGTATTTGAGATTGGCTGAACCGAAGATCAATGTGATTCCAAGTAGGAAAGAGGGAAAGATCATTTCGATTTGATCTTTGAACAGTATTCTCAAGGTCCCTGTATTGGCCCATTTTGTTGTTTGCGCTGTGGTATTTCAGGATGCTCAAAATCCTGCACAACTTCCTCACATCTGTTCAGTGCTGTAGCCTGCATGTTGCCTAAGCAATAGTGAAAACAGAGAAACGACTTTCTTCCTCATTTTGAACCGGGTATCAATGTGGGGTCTAGACTGCATTAGCCTTAGGACAGCTCCATTGTGCGGTTGATTCATTCTTAGTTGGCAGGTAGGTTTTTTTCGTTTTGTCTTGTTTCTTTCACAAGAACCGCGATCATGCCAATTCAATTTTGTGCCGAGTAGAATGTGTAACTCATCTTCGTGATTTCACATTTATTCCTGTTAAACCCTAATTTGTTGGGTTTAGCTCATCATTCTACATATCAAGAGGGTAGAATTCTGAGTTTGAAAGCCACCATAGGAGTCATCACTCCCAGATTTGCGTGACTTGTAGATGAGATGCAGGCATGATAGGTCTTAGCAGAAATACTGAACAGACTGGCCCTGAACAGCCATTCAACTCAGCTGTGGACTCAAGCATGATCATTTTAGTTATATACAGTCCCTCAATCCACAACTTGGGAGGTATTGCAGCTCAATTAACTAACAAAAGGCAACTAGATGTTGACTCATTCAGCCCTTGTGTATATATTTTACATAACAAAGGCATCGTCAAAGTATTTTCCAAATGAGTCACTACCGTGAAGACAGCATCTAGTATAGTCCTGTAATTCTTTGAACCTCTGACCTACTCATTTTAGCATGGAAGGAAATGACAAGACGACATGCAATGGCCTGAATGTTGGTAATGAGTGCATGCTGGCTGATATTAACCAACTTTTCCTTTTGAAGGGCTCATAAGGTATCCGTTCAAATCATCCTTTCAAGACTTTGGCTAAGAGATTAATATGTAGCTCATCAGTCTGTAGTTTTTCTAATGTACTCTTTTCCGATTAAGAGAGAAGCTCTAGTACAAAATTTATGTCTGAGTAGAATGCTGTTAGTTGATGACTGGGGCAGGAGCCTGTGAAGCTACAGGAATAGGCAGATGGGCAATGGAAAACAGAAACACGAAGGGAACATTCTGTGAATGGTGAGTGGCTCAACATGGTGGGAGCAGAGAGTTCCTGAGAGGTGTAGTTAGGGTTAGAGATGGAAACAAAGTCTATAGGTTGGTTATGTAGTATGGTTACTGGGGGTCCCTGTTAGTGTGATTGAACTTTATAAGTGTGAATCCTGACCCAGGGAACTAGCACTGGGAACAGAAATAAGGTGGTGGATGCTAGTGATATGTTTGGTATTAAATATAAGATTAACTATCTAGGCAGACCTAAAGGAGACGACTCATATTTTGGGCCTTTCTGGCTCAAATATATTCACAGCATTTAGGAAGTTGACAACATAGAAGTAAATTCAGTGAGGGGTGAGAAGAGGTCACATGCACAGATCTGGACATAATGAGTCATTAAAACAGACATGAAAACAACGTCAAGTCCATCAGGGAGAGTAGGGCTCAAGATGTCCATGCTGAGAGTCCTTCCAGACTAGGTAGTGAAAGCCCCCGTAGGAGCTCCACTATGTCACCCAATTCCAGGCAGCACCATATGCATTTTACTCCCTGGAGTGGCTGCACTACTCAGTAGTATTAGAGCTTGGTGATATTACAGGGTAAAATTCCAACAGTAGTCCTACCAGAATACATTTCCTTTGTTTTTCTGGCTTCACACATACCTTTAAAAGTCCTGTTTTCATGTGTCCATCTTTTCTGCACACTTCAGTTCTGTCTAGGACTGAGCAAAACAGCCTATTAGCATATCTCTTTTCTACTGGAATCCTTTGTGATCGTCTTATTAGAATGGGCTTCCCATCATTTTTGACACAAATGGCCTCTCCTTTATCTGTTTTCTTTGATGTTTGCTTTTAGTTCCAGCTTATTAAGTCTTTTTTTTTTTTAAGTTTAGTTATTTATTTTGAGAGAGAGAAAGAATACAAGTGGGGGAGGGGCAGAGAGAGAGGGAGACAGAGAGAATCCCAAGCAGGCTCCACACTGACACTACGGAGCCCAACGCAGGGCTCAAACTCACGTACTGTCAGATCATGACCTGAGACGGAATCAAGAGTTAGACGATTAACTGACTGAGCCACACCCCATTTATTAAGCCTTAATGATGCATATGAACCCATACTTTTTTTTTAATGAAAAAAAATCAGGTCGACTTTGTTTTGACCCACCCTCCCTATGGCTTACCTGGGGTCTCGGTCATGACTCTGCATCCTCTCCCCATTACTTTCTCATGTGATTCATGACACACCCCCACTCCAGTTTCTGCTCTTTGTATGTGTGTCATCCAGGGTTTTAGCTCTGAATTTTGTCCCATGTTCTGACCCTTCCTTTAAAAGGGTCCTTGACCCCTGAGGTCAGCTGATTGATATCTAACCTTGTCTGCCACGCTTCTTTGCTTTCTTTTACTTCCTGTAGCCTGCAGCTGCCCCTCTATGACCAGTTCTGTCTGCCCCCCAACTCCTCCCCACCATAGTCTTCCTGCCAATCTACTGGAAGTTCCTTCTTGGGCCATAGGAACCACACCAGAGACTTGAAGTGGGGAAACCCTGCTCCTATGGGTCAGCAGGTGAAGTGGAAGGGAAATTCCTCAATGAGAACTTGAAACTCAGAGTCAGAAAAATTCAGATGGATTCTCAGCCCTCTTACTTGCCAGCACTGTGACAAAGCCACACACAAATCCAGAGCCTGTTTCCTCAAAAAGCCCATGCAACCCAAGTCAGAGAGTCCTTTGAATGAGTCACATGAGATAATACATGAGAAAGAATTTTATAATCTGCATAGATACTAGGTACTTATTATTTTATTATTTTGTTGTGTATGTCTTTGCTTTGGACTGCTTTGGTAGGAGATACACTCCAGGTACTGTTTGTTGGAGATTGGAAGGCCATGGCTACACGAAGGTTAGGGGCTACAGAATTATTGACACAGTAATACTCAGCCATCCAACAAATATTTCTTGAGCCCCTGCTATGTCCTAGCCCCTACTGATATACAATGGTGATCACATGACTCTTATGCTTCAAAACA
Source organism: Hyaena hyaena (assembly GCF_003009895.1). NCBI lineage: Eukaryota > Metazoa > Chordata > Mammalia > Carnivora > Hyaenidae > Hyaena > Hyaena hyaena. The sequence goes on from NW_024081921.1 coordinate 103,134, forward strand.
TTTCAATTATACATACTTTATTCACTCATCATTTACAAAGAGCTTACTATTCCTGGCCTGCTTTTCACATACTGTAGACACAAAGACCAAATCCATCTATGTGCATCAGCCTCTTCACTTCGGCCCTATTTCCTGTATACATTCTCATTTCTAAGAAGGCACTTACCCTGAAGGAGTGATTCCTACATATTCCTCAAGGCTCTGATTAGCCTAGAGGAAGCATCCTTGCTTCCTGTGAGCTGAGGCAAGATCACCCAAGTGCATCACACTCTGGCTTATTGCTTGGGGCGCCTGCCTTCTTAGACTGAGCGTTCTCTGCAAGGAGAGATCAAGGAGAGATCTGTGTTTACTCCTGCCAGTGTGTGCAGGAGCAGTTATATGTCTTGGCACAAAGGCTGGTCCCCACAGCTATGGAGAAGGAGGTGACTATGCACATCATTATGATCAGAGGACTACGCACAATCATGGAAGTCTGGGAGTACGAAGGGACTGATTCCATTCAGGGAGTGTCTGGTCACTCTCTTCTCTCCATGAGAGTCATCTTTTGAGTTGGAGTTAAAGACTGAGCTGCAGCCTACCCAAGGGAAGAGAGTGGTGGGAGAGAAGAGATGTACAAATGTGTGGATGATGAAGGAATATGGTTATTCAGGGAATGGAGGGGCAGTAGCAGGAAATGAGACAAGGAAGAAATGGCAAGCTCAGCCAGGGGAGAACTTCAGACCTTAGAAGAGCATCCCTGAAGGATATGCTAAGTAAGGGAGAGAAATGTTCATAACTGCATTTTAGTTCTCACTTGACTTTGGGTCCGCCATTGTTCATTGTGTCTCACTCACCAGTCATTCTTTGTCATATTTCTGTACGCCTGTTTAGTTATTTACTTAATATTTTTAGTTTAAACTTCACCTTTAAAAAACTAAATTACACCTGTTTTTAGAGTGAAATTTACTTGTTTTTTTTTTTTTTTTTTTTGTTAGAGAGAGGGGGCACAAGTGAGAGAGGGGAAGAGAAAGAGAGAGAAGCGGGGCTTCCCCAAAGTAGGGCTCGTGCCCACCCAGAGCGTGGCTTGAGCTCACCCAATGTGGGGCTCGAACCCATGAACTGTGAGTTCATGAGCCAAAGTCAGGTGCTTAACCAACTGAGCTGCCCAGGTGCCCCAAGAGTGAAATTTATTTAAAGAGGAAACTTTATATTAGCCCCCCCCCCACACACACACAATGTCAATTTCCATAAGCATATATATGCATGTTTTCAAAAATTCATTGAGGTGTCAGTAATTTAGAGTACTATAAGTTTTCTAGAATATTCTCAAGGGCCTGAGTCATGTGCTGGGAAATACTAGGCTAACTCTTGGTGGATTAGTCAGATTTGGTGCCTTGATTTTAAACGATAAGGTAATTGTATTTGAAAATGCTTCTCATTAACAAATAAGACTCTTACAAATGCAGTTTTTGAACAGAAGCCCCTCATTGCTTGGGTGATGCCCTTATTTATGAAGTTTTCCTATAGGTTTGACTAATATCATTAACAATTCTTTGGTTAAAGAAAGTTATTCCTTTTTTGTCCCTTGGCTCAGAATGGAAAACTACTCTCTGAAGAAAGGGGCAACTCAATGCTAGTGGATGAAGTTTATGACTACCACCAGGGCATATACGTATGTGATTATATTGCTTCAGATAACACAAGTTCATGGACAGTCAGAGCTGTTGTTCAAGTGACAACCATTGGTAAGTGACATTTCCATTTCAAGATTTGGGATTTGAACCCCTTTTACCCAATTAAAGTTATCTTCCTTTGGGTTGATAATGGTTTCCTTTTTGGGAAAAAATAATCATATACTGGTAGTCATGTGAAGCCTTAAATGTGGGAAAACATTAATTTCCCCATAAGTCTAGATTCCATCCCCCAAGGAAGGCCTCATTCTGGATGATATTCATGTTGTCACAAGTTGGGTTTTCCACACATTGATCAATCCCTGCTAAGTTTTTGTAATAAGTTAAAAAATTATATTAAATATTTCACATTTCGTGAGTGACACCACGAACCTATCAGCTTTAATACATGTCAATGTTTTTCTTCACACTTAGAATCTTGATTTCTCTTTAAAGAAATGAAATATTGCAGAGACAGCTTGAGGCCTATGCTCTTATCCCTTTCTGCTCCTTCTCTTCCCAGCTGTAGTCCAATCTTGAACCCTATATTCTTTCCATTTATGTCTTTATGCTTTTATACAAAAGTATATATCCATTAATAAAATACAATATTTGGGGCACCTGGGTGGCTCTGTCAGTTAAGTGTCCTACTCTTGCTTTTGGTTTAGGTCATGATCTCGTGGTTTCATGGGTTCAAATCCTTCATTGGGCTCTGCTGGCAGCATGGAGGTTGCTTGGGATTATCTCTCTCTTTCCCTCTCTCCATGTCCTTTCCCTACTCATGCTGTCTCTGTCTTTCTCAAATAAATAAACTTAAAAAAATAAAGTAAATATTGTATAAAATGTGTCTTGTGTTAAAAACACGTGATACTATTCTAAGGTATCATTTTGCCAGTTATACTGGCAAAGAACAGATTCCCATTATTACCAAATAATGTTTGATGTTTACAGACTTTTTGATTGGTGTCAAGAGGGATCTCTCCCCACTCCCTTTTTTTAACGACCCAATTTATGTTTCCCTGAGTACTAATGAAGTTTAATATCTTGTTACATATATGGTGGTCTGTTGGCTTTATTCTTTTTGCTCTATTTTTGGCCCAGATTTTCCACTGAGTCATTCTTACTAGATTGATAAGTACCCAGATGAATAAATTATATGATGTAATTAATTTAAACATGGCTCTTGTCAAAACACAACAGGGCCATTCATCCATGCTTTGTATTAAAGAGCTACAGAATGGTTGACTCAGCTCTTAGTAAATATATTAATTATTTTTACTTCCTCTTCTTTTAGTGTAGGATACAAATTACATTAAGCACCCTGAGGCCAAGTTAAGCACTTCTGCCTACTTCCTGGATTTCAGCAATGGACATTTACATTAGACTGTTCCTTGGAGAAGTTAGAACACAAGGACCCCATTTGCACCATTAGCCCCTTTCAAGGGATGTGTGATTGCCCTTCCCTCGGACATGACAACTCAGCCCATCAAATTTTCAGGGGCGGAGTCTCCTTTTTTTCACTCCCCCAAGGGATGCCCTGCAACATCTGTGGTGTCTCTTTCAACCAAGGCTTCTCTGTCATCATTCTTGTCTTCCTCACTCACTCATTCACTTTTTCACGTATTCATTTTCACACAAATATTTGTGGAACATCTAATATGTATCAGGCATTTAGCTTGGTGCTAAGGCTGTAAGAATGAATACCTGGACACCTTCTCAGTGGTCACCCAGAACGGCCCACTTTGTGGGGCACACAGGCTGTCATCATACAGTGTGTTGGGTGGGGAGGAAGGCAGGTTTAATGTACATTGTTAAGAGATATCTCTGATTGTTCATTGCACAGACTTAGCAAAGGTGGTAAGGAATGGCTTTGTTTGTGCATTAACAGAACTTGATGATGGATTTGGTGTGTAAAGAGGGAAATCAGGGGTGTTTTTGTTTTCTGGCCTGGATAAGCTGGTAAATGGTGACGCCATTTCATGAAACAGAAAACACTGAAAAAGAAGAGGGTCTAAGGAAGAAAATCTGAAAGGACTTTCGGTTATCCAAATCACAGTGACAAGGAGGAATGTGGACAAACCAGTCTGGAGATGATAGGGCCAGAGGTGTAAATGTGAAGGTGGTCAACATGAAATTTAAAGCAAAAAGACTGAACGAGGTCATCTAGGGAGTGAGTATAGTGAGAAGAAGGCTTGGATCCGAGGCCTGAAACATTGCAACACTTGGAGAGGTTGGGGGAAGGCAAGGGATCCCCAAAGTGGGTGGAGCAAGGGTGTGAGAACAGAAGGAAACTGTCCCAGAGCACAGTGACTAAAGTATCTCCGGGCAGAGGGAGTGATTCTCTGCCTCAGAGATGAGGTCTGAGAACTCATCACTGGGTTTGGGAAGACAGAGATCATTATTTACATAAGTTGGTGAGTACCAGTAGAAGAGTGGGGATGAGAGTTGTAAAGGAAGTGAAATTGATGATGTAGAAGAGAGATCATTTCAAGATTCAAGACCTTTAGTAGGGAAGAGGTCTAGAGAATGAACAGCACCACCCAGGGAGAGTAGAGAGAACGACCACTAGCAGAGTACGAGGGAGAGAACTGATGTTCACACAAACACCCAGGGAAGTGAGCAGAGAGGCAGAAGGTAAATAGGAAAGTAGGGAAGAAGGGAAAGAAAAACAAGAGTATTCTGAGAGGCCATGCCCAACAGTGTCCAGTGCTGCTAAGAAATAAAGCAGAAGAGAAACTCAGTTGTGCCCAGTGGATTTAGGTGCAAGGACGTCATTGGGGACTTAAGCCAAATCAGATTCTGTTGAGTGATGGGGGCAGGAATTGAACTCCAAGGGAAGTGAGAGCATGGAGGATATGAGTACATATCGCTTCTTCAAGAATTTGGCCCAGAGAGAGAGAGAGAGATACAGAGAAAAGATGGAGTCATTAAGGGAAGGAGGTCCCTGAGAAGTGAGAGGACAATGCCCAGAGCAGAGGTGATGAATTTTCCTTGATCAGGAGATGAGGCATATTCAGGAGAAAGTCTGACCATAGAGCCCTATTTGACAGTTCATGACAGGAAATTGAGACATAAATGAGTAATGGAGGGTTGGGCTCACCTTTATTTTGAAATAAACCATGAACATAAGAATGGAAGAGGTGGACTCCAGTCTGGTGGACGTAGGCATTTTCTCAGGTACATTCTTCTTCCAGATTACTCAGCCAAATGGTGTCAAAAAGCAATGTTGTAGAAGACAGAAATGGGAGATCAGGTCTGCAGTCATTCAGCAGGGCCGGTGCAGAGGAAAATGCACCCAGGTGGATAAGATTTTTTCAGGGACTAATGTTTTGCTAGCACCTGCAACCTGACGTCACACTCATCTTTGGAGGGTTGCTTTTCACATAGAAACCTGAGCTCCTACTAACCTTATAGAATATGAACCAAAATTGAAGAGGCAGCACCAAAGCATTTAGATCAAAGTGCTACTTTGCACACATCTTGAGCAAGCAGACCTTCAGATTTCCCAATGCGAATAACAATGACTATTTTCATCTTTTAGTGAAAGACACTATTTTCAAGCCGGATATTCTGGATCCCATCAAGGACACACTGGAAGTAGAACTTGGTAAGGTGGGTTGTATTATCACTATTGAACGACATTGTGCTTCTGGGAGCAGGTCTACGTGTGATAAAAGGAAAAGAGTATGGGGATTTTTTTTTTAAGAGTATGGGGATTTTAAGTCAAACAGAAATGAGTGTGAATCTTGATGCAGCCACTGGCTAGTTTTATGACCTTATAGATTTATTTAATCGTGCTAAGCCTCAGGTTTTAAATCCGTAAATAGGCAAAAGAAAACTGGCTGGTTTCAGTGAGAAATGTAGGATGATGTATGTTACGTGGCCGGTGAGTTGGTCATGATCAATAGATTTTAGATTCCTCCTTACTCATCCCAGAAACAGGTGGTTACACATATTTAATCCATTGACTAAATCTGCAAATGTTACCAATTTACCAACTTGAATAGCATTAATCTTTATAAACATGGTGTTCAGTATGAGCTTTAAGATAATTATAGAAGAACACTACATCCCCTGCTCAAGTAATTTGCATTCCCAAGTGGTATCTTCTTTGGGTAGAGGGCCAAAGTGATTTTCCTCTGGTCCCCTTTTATTTGATCCACTTCAATGTCATCTACATTTCCCCACACAGCCAAATAAGATATTCTTTATTTAAAACCAAGTGCTGGTTGTTCCATAAAATAATTTTTTTTAATGCTAAAGGATTTATAGTTATACAAATAAACGTCAAAATAGATATTATGGTAAAAGAACGCTAGGTGGCGGTATCAGAGTATAGCATTAGCAATACAGGCAGCATCACAAGAATGTAAAGAAGGAGCAAAGAGAGCGAAATAAGTCAGGCAGAGAAGGACAAATACCATATGTTTGCACGTATAGGAGGATTAGGAGGAACTTGAGGGAGGACCAAGGGGGAGAAGAAGGGCGGAAATGGTGGGGGAAAGGGAGAGAGGCAAACCATGAGAGACTCTTGAATGCTGACAAAAACTGAGGACTGATGGATGTGGGGGGGNGGGCACGTGGGGGATGAGCAAAGAGGGTGATGGAAAAAATAATTTGACAATAAACTATTTGTAAAAAAAAAAAAAAAAAAAAAAAAAAGACAAATATAAAAAAAATAAAAAAAATAAAAAAAAAAAAGAAGGAGCAAAGAAAAAATCATTAATAAATTCAAAGATAGCCAAGTTACCTGTGGCTTCAATAATTTTAAGGTCCTACAGGGCAGAGGGACATTATTAAGGTGCAAAGATGATTTTTAATAGAGTCCTTAACCATTTCAGGGTGAAAATATTGAGTTTGAGCCAGTGTATCTGGATACCTTTTGTAGAAAAAAAATGGGTAGAAAGAGGGTAGTGTCATAACGTGCATGCTCATCATAGTCCATTGTTCAGGAAACTGCTGAATATCTAAATAATTTCTTCTTTAAACTACATTACAGTAACCTCACAGTCTTAATTTAATACGCAACTGTTGATTAGTAGTAAAATGTTCTTTATTGACACACTATGTACTCAATAGCAGCATTAGAAGACCAGGCTGGTCACTCAGGGGACTCCTCATTTTCCTGGTATCTATCCTCAAACCACATCAGGATTCTTAGTGCTGTGACCAAATAGTCACAAGTTTGAGATGTAAGTGTTGCTCATTGGAGAGAAACATACCTGGGCTTATTTGCTTCTGAATAGGAGACAGGTAGACGTTTGGTTAATATTTTTGGTTATATTCTGGCAGACGTTTGGTTATTAACCTGCAAGCATGACTGCAATAGTGAACGGTGTTCGGATGGAGTCTTCCTCCTGCACAGGACAAAGTGTCCTCAGGGACTTCCTTCCTATTTCTGTGTCTCTCTCATTTTCAGGAAAGCCTTTAACTCTGAACTGCACGGCACGGTTTGGCTACCAAAGAGATTTTAAACCTGTAATAAAATGGTACATTAAGGATTCTGATCGGGAGTGGGAAGTTCCAACACCTGAGCAGAAAAGGTAAGAAGGAAGTTAGCAGATCATATTCTTTGCAACTTACACTAAACACTTTTCTAAACACCTTTGGAAACCTCTAAAATACACACACCGAGGCGAACAAACGCGCTGTTGATGGTGTGGCCACTAGCGCCAACTAGTGGTGAATAGAAAAGGACTGAAATCTAAAGTGCAGGGTCCTTTTAAACACAGATCAGAAGCAGTTTCTCATAGGGCCATAAAATGAAATATTTAAACTGTTTTAAAGCTCATTTTTAAAAAATGCTCACTTATTTATCCTTAGGGAGGAAGGAGGTAGGGAAGAGAGAGGGAGAGAGAATTCCAAGTATGCTCCATGCTGTCAACACGAGCCCCAAGTGGTGCTCCATCCCACGAACCATCCCACCAACCGAGAGATCATGACCTGAGCAGAAATCAAAAGTTGGACACTTGACCAACTGAGCCACCCAGGTGCCCCTAGAGATGAGTTTATAGCAACAGTTTGATGTTTAAACATCAAACTGACAAGAAGACAGACGTACCAACCCAGGATGGCCAAACAGAAGTAGCCCGACCAACCAATGGGGAAGAATGCTGCCCTCGCCCCACTCCTTATGTTTCCCAGTGCTGTTCATTTAGAGTAATGGTGAGTTCAGGGATCCAAATATGCAGAGTTATGAACAGTCTGGAAAGTATGCAGAGGAAAACACACAACAACAAGGAGTCTGAACAAAAATATGAGAAGTGATGAATAGTTGAAGAAATCCAACCTGGAAATGAAGATTCAGAGGTGGGATATCTGTCTTGAAGTGCTTGGAAGCCATAGTTTTATGGAAACGAGGCTTCGTTTGTTGGCCCCCTGGGGGGCTCAGTTGGTTAAGCATCTGACTCTTGATTTCAGCTCAGGTCATGATCTCACAGTTCATGGTATCAAGCCCTGCATCTGGCTCCATGCTGCAAGCGAAGCCTATTGGGATTCTGTCTGTCTGTCTCTCTCTCTGCCCCTCCCCTACCTACTCTCTATCTCTCTTTCACAATAAATGAGTAAACATTTTAAAAAGAATGAGATGGGGGACCTGGGTGGCTCAGTTGCCTAAGCGTCCAACTTCAGCTCAGGTCATGATCTCACAGCTCACGCGTTTGAGCCCTGCGTTGGGCTCTGTGCTGACAGCTTGGAGCCTGGAGCCTGTTTCAGATTCTGTGTTTCCCTCTCTCTCTGCCCCTCCCCCACACGATTTTCTCTCTCTCTCTCTCTCTCAAAAATAAATAAATGAACAGTTAAAAAAAAAAAAGAGTGAGCACAGATACATGGTGAGCCCTCAGTGCAAGTGAGGCACGTTCAATATTATTCTTAAATTATTGTTATAGTCTGTTTTCAAGGAGAATGCTTAGAGGAATGGAGGTCAGATGAGGCTCAGAGTAAAATTAAATTGTGGTGTAAATGCATAAAACGATGCCTAGCAGAGTCAATAATCAAAAATGAACCCCCTCTGACCATCTTACAGTCTTCTGGCATCTCCTTCTCTTCTTTGATCTGATAGCTCTTTTGAAGGCCACACTGTTGGCAGCTAGTAAGAAATCCAAATACTGCAAAAGTGGTCAATTTATGCTGCTGAACGAGTGGGGTGTTTCCCCTTCTTTCCTAGAGTTAAATCCACCAAAAAAGATGACGTTATAGAGCGTGTTGTCCACTTGAAGGAAGTTACTCAGAGGGATCTTCACCGGATGTTTATTTGCTTTGCCCAGAACTCCATCGGAAACACTACCCAGTCCATCCAGCTGAAAGAAAAGAAAGGAGGTAAGCGTGGAAGGTGGCTGCAGAATGCACACAACTGCTTTTATCTAAGAGGAGAGGAATTTTCCTAGAGAAATGTGATGGTGGTGGTGATGAGGATATGATGAAGATAGCAATTAACATTTGTGAGATGCCAGACATTATGCACTTTTCCATTTCGCACTTTGACCAGGGACACATCACTAGTAATCACAGTCACATCACAGTGATCCAGAGCTGGTCCTCTTGACTAATATTCTCTGTAAGGGGACTGCGTCCGAAAAGCCTGTCATTCATTCATTCACCCATCTGTTATTTTACAAATACCTAAAGGGCTTGTCTTGTGTAACACGTATTATGCTAGGACCTAGCTCCATTTTAGGGTTTTCTTTTCCTGGCTTCGGAATCCAGAGACCATGATGGCAGGGTCCTGGGGAGCAGAGGGGAGAAGAGCCATCTTGCTCAGGGCTCAGAGCAGTATGTGTATATCACAGACCACAGCCACTGACAGCTGGAGGGGAAATTCCTGACAAAGAATAGCTTTGACATTCCTTTAAGAAGGTACTCCGTGATGGAGTGAATATCATTTATTCATCCAGTTAAGAACTGATTACAGAACAAGCAAGTTTTGAATGCTAGTGGGCCTTAGATAAGACAAAACGTGTACTTGGCATTGTGGATACCCTGTAACGGGACTCCGGTCAGGAGAGGTGTGTGGAAGTTCTCGCATGTTAGGTATCAGGGAGGGTATGAAACTGAGCCACACGTGGCTCCTGGCCTTAGGGAGTTTGGACTTTAGTAGGGAGGATAATGCATGAAAATAATTTATAATACGCAATGAGAGGGATGCAAATGGGTTGTGTGGAGGTTTATGGGGGAAGAATAACGAAAAGTGGCCAGGATTAGTTTTCCCGTCCACCCTGTTCAGGAACATGCCATTCCCGTGGGTCCTCTCCAGTTCATTGTAAGACAGTTCCCTCAAGATGTGATTTTAAATGTTTCCAGAGTCAAGAGGAATGTTCCCAAGAGCAATGATTTTGAGAAGGTACTAGAGCCTGAGAAGGCGCTGGGCGGGCCTACCGCATTGGCCCAAATGTGGTCTTGCAGAGACATTTGTTCATGGCTGCCATGTCTCCCCCAGTGGTGTTCATCTACGTCCTACTTGGCACCGTCATGAGCCTGGCAGGCGTGCTGACTGCAGGTGCTCTGCTCTACATGTACTGGATTGAAATAGTGCTGCTGTACCGAACCTACCAGAACAAGGATGAGACACTTGGGGGTAAGGGGACCCCAGCTTGCCCCTGACTTTGCTTAGACTTAGAGGGAACAGCTCAAGAAATGGACGTGCCCCTCAGGCTTTGAAACCTTCTTCCAGGTCTGGTGGCTTCACACCTGGGTGAACTGGGAGCGGGCGGGGAAGCCATTTCTTTTCATTCCAGCTGCCAGGAATCTTGCTGATCGGCGATGCTATTGCAGAGCATGTTGGGTTCGAAAATAGTCTCTCCGCTGGCCATATCTCCTAATGCAATACGCCAGATGAGCGAACATCTCCATGACTTAGTTTCCTCTTCTGGAAAAAGAGATTATAATCACAACCACAATGAAATCTACGAGGTCTCAGTGAGCGAGGAAACAGTAATCATTTGGAACAGCACCTAGCACAGAGCAAATACTCAGTACACGCCAGTCAGGTGTATTAGCTACTTTACCTGTCACTTCAGTCCTGCATCAGGCAGAGAGACATGAAGTCATGTTCCCAAAACTGAACTGTAAGATGGTGTTAGAACTCAGGATTCGGACTCAGGTGATTTGGCTCAGAGCGCTCATTAGCTATTACTTCAGTTAGCCTCATCTGTAAAATGGGGGCCTTGAAGATGGTGGCAATGCACAAAAAGTGTGAACCTCTGTAAAATGCAAATACCATTACAATTATTGGAGTTATCTGTGCATTTCCCCAGGAGACAGAAGAATAGTGCTTATTAATGATTGCTTCTTTAGAATAGAAGAGCTGCTTGCGTGTTTTTCTAGCCCTGGGGGTCTCTAAGATTAGTTTTTACTGGATGGTTCTCTCACTTGCCTTCCTTCTGCTGGGTTCTGGGGATAATTACTTACCTGCCTAGGATAATTAACTCCCATGCTGGTGCTCACCCCACACCGGGAATGCAGTGAAGAGCTACCAGATCTGGGAAAAGAAGTCAAGAGATGCATCAATCATACCTTCCTCTTGACTAGTTATTGAGACTTCACGCTAGAATTCTTTCAACCAAGAGTGTTTTCTGAGATTTATTTTTTAAACTAGCTTTTTAGCTTTTCCGAATTGAAGAAGGTATTTAACCAACAACTTAATCATTCCCTCAGATGATCTATACTTCCTTTACTGATATGCTATTTGTCTTAAGATTCTAGAGCTTGTACAAAAGAGCCAATCAACTGTGAAAGTTTTAAATCTGTCCTTTCTCTTTTTACTTTGCACAAGACTGTAACCTGATGAAGAGGCCGAACCCAGGTTTCAAGCATGGTGATTCAGTGCCCTCTGTAGCCAATCTAGTGTTTTTACAGCAAAATGGCCTTGTCCATTGAAGTTAGTGCTGAATATCCAAAATTTTAGAGAGATGTAGAACGTCAGAGCTGCAAAGGACCTAAGACAGTTCCAACACTCCTGTCTGCTAATTTTCTTACTAAAGAAATGTAAATATCTCCAGATGATAGAAAAATCCAAGTCTGTTGGAGTTTCACAGGGATGTGGAAGGACTCTGAGGTGACTATGGTGTGTCACACATTTAAACTGCACAGCACTTCCCTGGAGGCCATGCCCCACATGCCTCCTCCTTCCCACCTGGGCAATGAGATGCTGCGCAGCTGAACCTCCTGTGTCTCTTTCTTGTCTCTTGGACCTCCTCTACTCCCTCTTCTTTTTCTCTTGCTGGCACTTCCACCCACCAAGGCCTCTTCTTAGGTCCACGTTAAGCAAGCGTTCTGCCAACCGCATCAGTCACCAGTGCTATTGTTTGCTATTTTGTAACACTGCTCTCTACCAGCCATTGTGCAAAGTACTGGTACACGAAACCGAATGGGTATGTCCAGATCCCAAAGCCCATGAGCTAACTTTTGAGATTTCCTGCCTCTCTCAGAGTTCTGTAGCACATCCCAGTAATCAGTGTGCATTTGTACTAATCTATCCAACAGAGGCACAGGGGATTTTATAAATATCCTAAAACAAGTTCCATAAATATAGTTTCCCACCTGACAGGCAGCGGGGAATGGATATTTATCTTGTGCCCTGCTGGGAGCCGGACACCACACACTCTATACACATTATATCATGCGGACCTGAAGACAGTCCACCAGGGAGTTACTATAACCTCGTTTTACACGCGGGGATTCTAATGTAGGTACGTGTGCAGTCAGCTCTCTCATTCACATGACAGGTGCTGGGTCTTGGTGGTGCTTTGCTTGCTGGATATTATCATGCTCTGATGGAACAGACTCTTCTTTGATGTGTAACTCATGAGACAGCAGCACCGCAGTGTGAAAAATCTCAGAGGAACCCCTGAGTAATGTGATTTAATCACAGAAGCCGCAACTGTTTGATCTGACCTCAGTGAAAATGCAGGACCGCGTCATAAATCAGAATTCGAATCTGGTTGGGCCATCGATACCGCTCAGCGGTGTGATTCTGAGTTGGACGCAGCTGTTGCTTTTTGTTGTTGTTGTTGTTAAATCAATTCAGTAAGGAGCCCGACACTTAATTCTTGCCCATTTGCCATATTAGTCAAGCACATGTAGATATACCACGATAGTGAGAAAAACGTAAATGGCTGACGTTTTTTCTGACATTTCTCTTCCTCAGATAAAAAGGTATTCGATGCTTTCATATCCTACGCAAAATGGAGCTCTTGGGAGAGTGAGGCCACTTCATCTTTGCGTGAGGAATACTTGGCCCTGAATCTATTCCCTGAAGTTTTGGAAAACAAATATGGATACAACTTGTGTTTGCTTGAAAGAGATGTGGCCCCTGGAGGAGGTAGGTCTTATAAGCCAAGAGAAGATATAGAACAAAAAGAACAGTTGGATGCAAGCACTCTGTGGGCTTTCCTGGTATTCCTTCTGTTGGGGTAGGCTTCCTCTGGAATGTTTCATGAGCTTAGAATGTGCTGGGCCACAGCACAGAAAACACATGGGTTGTAGTGATGTGCTCCATCGTCCAAGAATAACCCATCTTCAGAAAAAAAAGTTACGGGACCTAGGGATGCCTTCCAGAACAAAGATATTGTCCCGGGCTCCTCTGTAGGAAGTCATCTCTGTCATCCTGAACAAGTGATCCCCCTGCTTTGTAGGACTCTGCTGACCACTCATGTCTACATGGGGTGAGGTGGGGCCCAGTCCTTACCACTCCCCAGATGTGCAGACCTCATTCCTTCCCCCCACTTCTTCTACCTCAGAGCCCCCCACCAGGGAGCCTGGGACACCCCATGCCCCTCTGCTACCCCAGCCTGACTGGTGCCAACAAGCTCTCCTAGAGGGATTAACAGTTTAAAGAGACAGAACACAAAGAGAGGGATGTAAAGTACAGTCACTGGATACTCGAGTGTATCTTCAACTGTCCATAGAGTTGAGATGGCAAAAGTGACATAGCAAACCAAGCTTCCTTTCCTCCTTCCCCAAGAGCTTTGCAGGGAACCCTCTGGGTAGATCTGGGAGATTGGGGGTTATTGAGGCCCCAAGTTCAGCAATACAATAGCAAATGATTAAATTCCTTGTTTCCAGCATATGCAGAAGACATCGTGAACATTATTAAGAAAAGTAGAAGAGGAATATTTATCTTGAGCCCCAACTATGTCAATGGACCCAGTGTCTTTGAACTACAAGCAGCAGTGAATCTTGCCTTGGATGATCAAACACTGAAACTCATCTTAATTAAGTTCTGTTCCTTCCAAGAGCCAGAGTCACTACCTCATCTCGTGAAAAAAGCTCTCCGGGTTTTGCCTACAGTCACTTGGAGAGGCTTAAAATCTGTCCCTCCCAACTCCAGGTTCTGGACTCAGATGCGCTACCACATGCCGGTGAAAAACTCCGAAGGATTCAGGTGGAATCATCTCAGAATTATGCCTGAAGTTTTTCACTGGAAATGACTCAGTAAAACAGAAGCCACTGGGAGGAGCTCCCAGCCTGCGGAATAGTAAAGCGGACCCTGAACCACCTCCCCTCAGTCCTCCGCGAGCCGAGACTTTGATGGACAGAACACAGAGCATGGATCGGGCTGATATAAGATGGACAGTGTTTTGTCGGCCGCAAGCCAGCCTGACAGGCACAGCAATGGCCCTAAAGCTGCAGTTAGAGCTTCTGACTTCCTCTGGACAGAGGGAGAATAAATTCTCCAGACACATGCACACATTCAGCACACAATGCTCTTAAGATTTGCCAAGCGGTCTGAGCAGAATTGGCAGATAACGGCCACTTTTGCATTGGGCTATTGGTTATCATGTCTCCTACGTATTGTACATTTATATTATATATATTTGCAAGTAAATAAATATTATTTTATTAGAAGTGACTGATTTAAACATTACCTAAAGCTCCTCTGTAAAAAAAAAAAATACCCCAATGTTTACTCCATGTTCACCCATTAACTCTGGAGCACAGAAAGCGAGGAGGAAAGGCAGAAATCAAGGGGAACAAGGGGCAGACAGGGCCACAGTCAGTCTCTTCTCTGTCCCTGCCGGAAGTGCCTCCTGTAAGCAGATGAAATAGAGGAAGGAGCCCCTTCCGGTGGGCAATGCAGCCCTGTGTCAGAAACAAGGCTTGGGGAGCCTTGTAGAGCTGGTTTCAGCATCTCCTCATCCCTTTGACCTTGGTACAGGGCAGAGGTCTACAACCTTACCCTGGGCCCCTGAAAGTAGGAATCAACCAGACCAAAGTGATCAGGCCAACAAGGAGACAAGGAATGGCCCCAGCACTTACTTACAAAGTAGAAAGACAGTGACAAGAGTTAGCAGCTAAGTTAAGAGTCTGGTAAGTAAATGTATAAACCGGTTAAAAGGCAGAAAATACGAGGCTTGAAGAGAGCTTTAGTCTGAGCCATTCACGTATCAAGGCTGGCACTTCTTGTGCGTGCTTCCTGACTGATCTTAGTTGAGTCCTAAGTAACAAGGCAACACTCTGAAACACCCAGGAGTAGTTCTTGATGGACAAGGTGGATTTTACTCTCACAGTTTGTTTTCCTTGTGAGGCTTCCAGCTATAGTTCAAACAGTGTTCTTGCCCTACAGGAATATGAAAACTTCATGCTCGGTCATCCTCGCCTGAGTGGAATGATTCACTGAGCATAAAGACTGGCAACTTCTGGCCTCATTCAGATGTAATGTGTCACAGTCGCTGGCATGAACGCGATCCAAGCTCAGAGTGGCTAAAAGTCATTGTCATCTGGCCACCACTTGGAGACTGTGTGAAACGGCCTTGAGCTCTTTTTCCGCAAAGGCTCCCACATCATAAAAACCACTGCGGCTTTGGCACCAAGCAACATCCTTGTTGGGAATTTCAGTGATAAAGTTAAAGATGAGTTAAAAGGTATAAATTATTCCTGGAGGAAGTTTCTGTGGGAAGGCTCATTGTAGGGTCTCATTGGGAAGAGTCCACACTGTCATTGTGCCTCTGTGCTATGGTGACGGCCAGGGTCCCTGGTTTCCCTGCCAGCCGCTCTCTGAGATCTAAGACTCAGAAACCTCTTCGGGCCAGTTTATCCGGGTTTATTTTATTCTAAAATAAATTTTGCTGTAAGTGATCTATCTGCTAGTCCAGAATTTTGTTGTAAGCTTAACAGAGACTCAAACTGAGCCTCAGGTGTGTACATACTCAAAATAAGAGAGAGGCGGAAGAGGGGAGGGAGAGAGAGAAAAGAACTTACATAGGCCTCACATCTACAGAATATACTCTTTCCAGGTTAGTAGATCCAGTGAAGATGCCAAGTTAGCATTTAGGACAAAAGTTTAGTTATATTTCTTACATGAAAATCCATCAAAACAAAGTGGGCCACACATACACATTTTCTATACCGAGGAGACTGATGGTAATTAAACAATTGGGCTCAGTGGAATACCATGCGAAAAGAGTATAATTTTCCCTCTACATTTTCTAGATAAGGTGACCACATGTTCTGGTGTCTGGTTTATATATGTGGTCCAACTACAATATCTCACTGTGAAAACATGTCCTCGTTTGAATGATGGTCACCTGACCTCTGATACACACTGGAGAGTCCTCCTTCCTAACCCTGGATGATTCCTCAGGCAGATCTCACAGCCGTCCTGGTCTCTCCTGGGTTTTATTTATTTATTTATTTATTTATTTATTTATTTATTTTTTAAATTTTTAGTGTTTTATTTATTTCTAGGAGAGAGAGAGAGAGAGAAAGAGACAGCGTGAGCAGGGGAGGGTCAGAGAGAGAGGGAGACACAGAATCTGAAGCAGGCTCCAGGCTCTGAGCTAAGCAGTCAGCACAGAGCCCGACGCGGGGCCTGAACCCACGAACCGCGAGATCATGACCTGAGCGAAAGTCGGACGCTTAACCGACTAAGCCACCCAGGCGCCCCTCTCCTGGGTTTTAATATCTGCATTTTCTATTTATCTTATTTCCAGATCACAGTTCCAGCTAGCTGGAGTTAGTGGATGCCACCCTCCCTCTCCCACTCATTGCAGCTATAAAACCTGAATAAAATGCTTGGGAAATCAGTTTGAGGATGTCCAAAGGCAAATCAAAGCAGAATGACAAGACAAGGAATCAAAGTGCCATGATTTTATTTTCCTCCAGTATCCCCTGGCTTGGACCCAGTGCAGTCTGAAACCTACAAGTGGACATTAGTAATGACAGAGAGTTCCAGAAGAAGCGCTCTTGCTCCACCTTGAAGGCTGAGAAGGGAGTTTCCTAATATTCTCATATTTTTTTCCTCTCTATCTTCTTAGTGGCACCAGCAGAGACAGAGGAAAGGCAGCCCTTGAGAGCCTACATCTCTGTGGAAGGGGAACTGTCCACTTTGATACCAAGAGAGTGTGGCAAATCCGTTTTGATTTTCAGTTTTTGGTTCTCTTACCATTTAGGTGTGGAGACGGAAGCAGTTGGGAAAGTGTAGTGCAGAGTAGGCTACATACACACCAACACTCTAGAACCAGAAAGTACCATGGGGATTGCAGACAGAAAGGAGGTCCAGAAAGCAAACCCATGAAGTTGTCTGCAAACTTCTGGGCTCATCCCTATGTGGCAAATGCATGCATCTGACCAAAAATAGAATACCATAAACTCTGAGAATTGAACTATAGGATAGACTCCTTCTTGAGCCCCAGCCTGACCATTGAAAGGTGTATATATGGAATAAGCATAAATAGAGCTGAAAGACAGTGAAATAGAACAGGCATTGAAACCACAAGACTGGTTAGAATTTGGGGCTTGAGTCCAACTGGGTCAATTGCTTGCTAAACAAAAATAGCATTCTACATAGGATTTCAACAGGATCCAAAGTTGCATGACATAATATTTAAAATGTTCAGGATACAATCCATCAAAAGCAAAAAATCACAGCTTCTGATCGGGTTTTCGATGTAAGTTGAGGGAATATATAACTTAACTACAACATATAGGGGAGAGGGTGAGGGAGCTTATATCGCGGTAAGGTATCTACATATCTCTTGAAGGGTAAAATATTGATTCTAAACTGAAAGTGAAAACAAAAGTATGTTATATTTTAATGCCTTGGCAACCACTAAAACAGACAAAGAAAAAACAAATTTAAATTAGAATAATGAAATTATTGGGGCACCTGGGTAGCTCAGTCAGTTAAGAAGTCTAACTTCAGCTCAGGTCATGATGTCACAGTTCATGAGTTCAAGCCCCACATCGGGCTCTGTGCTGGCAGCTCAGACCCCGGAGCCTGTTTCAGATTCTGTTTCTCCCTCTCTTTCTGCCCTTACCCCATTCGTACTCTGTCTCTCTCTCAAAAACAAATAAACATTAAACAATTTTAGAATAATGCAATTGTTTGAATAACCCAAATGCAGGAAGAAAAAGGAAAACAAAGGAACAAAAACTAAGGAAGCAAACAGAAATCAAGTAATAAAATGGTAGACATAAATCTAAACATATCAATAATTATATTAAATGTAAAATGTATAGACATAGCGATTAAAAGACCAAGGCTATTGAAACACATTTTTGGTTTTTTGTTTTTTTTTTAATGACTCACCTACATTGCCTCTACAATAAATACTTTTCAAATATAATGATATAGGTATGCTGAAAGTAAAAGTTAGATAAAAATGTACTGTACAATCATGAATTAAAGGAAAGCTAGAGAGCTTTGTCAACATCAGCTTAAGTAGACTTCAGTAGCTTCTTCAGCAAAGAAAATTACTAGGATTAAGACAATATCATGCGATGATGAAGAGAATATATCTACCAAAAAGATATAACAATCTTCAATGGGTATGCACCTAACAATGAAGCTTCAAACTCCACAGAGAAAAAACTGACAACTGAAAGATGAAATGGACAAATCCATTCTGGTACATGGAGACTTTAATATTCTCCTTTCAGGTATTCATAAAACTAGTAACCAGAACTTCAGTAAGGAGAGAGAAGAACTAAACAACACCATTTCATGGGTAATGTCTAGATCTATTTAACAATTATAGCAGACACCCAACAATAGCAGAATACGTATTACTTTGATGTACACATAGGACATTTTCCAAGAGAAACCGTATCCTAAGCTGTAAACATAAAGCAAACATTAACAAAAATAAAAGAAGTATACAAAGTGTATTCTGAATCATGGTTGTTTTTTTTTAATATTTTTATTTATTTCTAGGAGAGAGAGAGAGAGAGACAGCGCGAGCAGGGGAGGGCCGGAGAGAGAGGGAGACATAGACTCCGAAACAGGCTCCAGGCTCCGAGCTGGCAGTCAGCACAGAGCCCGACGCGGGGCTCGAACCCACGAACCGCGAGATCACGACCTAAGCGAAAGTCGGACGCTTAACCGACTAAGCCACCCAGGCGCCCCTCTATCATGGTTTTAAACTAGAAATTAAGAACAGAATGTGACAGGAAAATTTCAAAACACTTGGAAATTAAACGACCCATGTCTAAATAATCCCTGGCTAAAACAGGAAGTCTCAAGGGAAATTAAAGAATATTTTGAATTAAATGAAAATGCAACATATCAAATTTGCAGGATGAGGCTCAAGGTTTGCTTAGGAGAAAATTTAAAGTGGTTAAGTGCTAGGGCACCTGGGTGGCTCAGTCGGTTGAGCGTCAGACTTTCGGCTCAGGTCATGATCTCACGTTCTTGGGTTTGAGCCCTGCGTTGTGCTCTGTGCTGACAGCTCAGATCCTGGACCTTGGTTCAGATTCTCTCTCTTTCTGCCCCTCCCTCTGTCAAAAATAAATAAACATTTTAAAAAAATAAGTGTTAAGTGCTTACTTTAGAAAAGGAAAATACGTCAAACTGATAAGCTAAATTTCCACTTTAGCAAGAGAAAGGAAATAATAAAGATAAGGGTATAAATCGACTACATTCATTATATTGAATACAACAAAACAATAGAGAAAATTAACAACAACAGTAGAGAAATCTTTGAAAAGATCAATAAAGTTGATAAATCCCTAGCAACACTGACCAAGGAAAAAAGAGAGAAGACACAGAATACCAGTATCAGGAATGAAATAAATGGTAACTCTACAGATTTTGCACCTCCCAAGGAGGTGAGAAGGGAATATTATGGATAACTATATGGACAATAGACACGTATTTGCCAACCTAAATTAAGTGAACAAATCTTCAAAAAAACCCCACAAATTACCAAAATACATCCAAGATTATAAACTGAATTTCATATAACTATTAAATAAATTGAATTTGCAGTTTAAAATTTCCAAAAGCAAAATCTCCAGGACCAGATGTTTTCACTGCCTAATTCTGCCAAACATTTAAAAAGGAGAAGAAAAAAAAAAACCCACACCAATTTTACACAATTTCTTCCAGAAAACAGAGAATGAGGGAACATTTCCAAAGTCATTTTATGTGGCCAGAATTTTCCTAATACCAAAACCAAACAAGGTATTAGAAAACTACCAAACTACCAGAGTACTTTATGAACATGGACACAAAAGTATTCAAGAAAATACTAGCAAATTGAATCCAGCAATATATAACTATACCAATATGCCATAGCCAAATAAAGTTTATCCTAGGTGTACAAAACTGGTTTATTCAAAAATCTTTCAATATAACCCTCCATGTTAACAATCTGAAGAAGAAACTCCACATAATCATATCAACCAATTCCAAAAAAACATCTGACAAAATTTACCACCCATTCATCATAAAATCTCTCAACAAACTTTCTCACTATGATAAAGGACTCTACAAAAATAAAATAAAATAAAATAAAATAAAATAAAATAAAATAAAAACAAAAAACCAAAACTATAGTAAGATCATTATTGATGGTGACACACTGTTTGCTTTCTCCATAACATTGGAGGGGAAAGCAAGGATGTTTGCCATCACAATCTACTCAAGTTTGTACTGTAAGTCCTCACCAGTGCAAGAAAAAGAAATAAGATGTATGCAATTGGAAAGGAAGAGATAAAACTGTCCTTATTCCTGACACAGGAATTTTTGTGCAGGAAGAAATTTACAAAAAAAGAAAAATCCTAGGACTAATGGGTGACTTTAGCAAGATCTCAAGATATAAGATGAACATGGAGAAATCAAATATATTTCTTTTATTGTTATTATTTTTATTTTTTATTATTATTTTTGAGAGAGAGTGAGCTGGGGAGGGCAGAGAGAAGAAAGAGAATCTGAAGCAGGCTCCAGGCTCCAAGGTGTCAACACAGAGCCAGAGGCAGGGCTCAAACCCATGAACCATGAGATCATGACCTGAGCCAAAGTTGGACCTCAACCAACTGAGCCACTCAGGTGCCCCAAATCAAATATATGTCTGTCTTTAGCAACAAACCATTCAAACCCAAAAGTTAAAAAGCATTATTGTTACTACATTTCCCTTCAAAAAGAATTACTTAAGAGTTAAATCAACAGAACATGTGGATGTTCTGTACACTGAAAATTACAAAATACTTGTGAAAGAAATCAAAGAACAATTAAATAAATGGAGAGGCATAGCATGTGCATTGACATAAAAACTCAACATAGTCTCAAATCAGCCATTGTCCCCAAATTGATTTAGAAGTTAGATACAATTTCAATCAATATCCAAGCAAGATTTTTTTATAGATACAGGCAAACTGATTATAAAATTATATGGAAAGGCAAATCATCTGGAATAACAAAAGCAATTTGAAGAAGAAAAGTGGAAGAGTTACATTACTCAATTTTATGAATTAATATACAATTACAGTGATGAAGGCAGTGTGATATTGGCACAGTGATAGATAAATGAAACAGAGTCAAAAGTGTAAAAATACACCCACACAAATATGGTTTGTTGATTTTGTTTCATCTTTTGATAAGTTTCAAAGGTAATTCAATGATGAAAGACAGAGTTTTAAACAAATGGTGTTGGATAATTTGACATAGATATGCGATAAGATGAACTTCATACCTTATGCAAACATTAACTCAAAATAGACCATATATCTAAATGTAAAACCTAGGGGCGCCTGGGTGGCTCAGTCGGTTAAGCGTCCGACTTTCGCTTAGGTCATGATCTCGCGGTTCGTGGGTTCGAGCCCCGCATCGGGCTCTGTGCTGGCTGCCAGCTCAGAGCCTGGAGCCTGCTTCTGATTCTGTGTCTCCCTCTCTCTCTGACCCTCCCCTGCTCACACTGTCTCTCTCAGAAATAAATAAAACATTTAAAAAAATTTTTTAAATGTAAAACCTAAACCTATAAAATGTTTAGAAGAAAACAACCTGAGATTAGGCAAAGAGTTCTTAGATATGTCACCAAAAGATGATCTATAAGAAAAAGATTGATAAAATTAGACTTTGACAAAATTAAAAACTTTTATTTTTAGGAAAATGCTATTAAATGAATGAGAACACAAGCTTTGAACTGGCATAAAATATTTGAAAAATCACACATCCAACAAAGGACTTGGATCTAGAATATATAAAGCGCTCCCTAAATTCAATAATATAAAGCAAACCACTTAATTAAAAAGGAGCAAAAAACCTAGACAGTTTATTTAAAAAGATATACAAATGGCAAAAAAAACACATGAAAAAAAATCATATATTAAGAAAATGCAAATTAAAATGACAAACTAAAATGTCTCCCCTACCCCCAAAAAGAGAGGAGGAAAGGACAAGACAAAGACAGAAAAGAAATCTGACAATCCCAAATGCAGGTGGTGATATGGAACAACTGGAACTCCCATGCACTCCTGGTGGGAATGAAAAATGGTGAAGACACCCTGCAAAAAGCTTAACAATTCCTTATAAAGTGAAAATCCACTTAACTATACATCCCAGAAATCCCATTCCTAGATAATCTACCCCAGAAAATAAAAACTTATGTTCACACACACAAAAACCTGTATGTGGATGTTTATAGTAGTTCTATTCATCATCATTAATATCTGGAAAAAACTCAATGACCTTCAACTAGTGTATCAGTTTGCATCCAATCAGAAGACAGAAACTACACAGTAATTTTAAAAGGGAAATTTTAATATAAAGAATTATTTGGCTATATGAGAGTAATTAAAAAACGTGAATAGAACTCCAGACTATCTTAGGGCCAAAAGAAACTTGGAAGACAGACTTAGAATGGGGCCTTCCTCCAATCTGGGGTTCAGATGTTGTTAGAGAAGATGTGGTGTCGTCCATCCAATGGCAAAGTTCTCTCGGTTGCCAGAGCTGGTCTACAGTTGTCGGAAGGCAGCAAGGTGACCATTGGGACATGACAAACCATGGCTGGTGGACGGACCTGAGGCATGGATCAGGACATGGCTGGGGGAATGAGGTCTGGAATACACACTGTCCACATTGAGGGAGCTTCGGAGAACAAAGAAGAGCTGCCGCTGGTGTGGGGGTGCACAGGGGCATGTGGAGCATGCGGGTATGAAGAATCGGAGTGTAGTGTCGATGTCAGGAGACTTAGGCCAGGAGAGACTGCTTCCGCTGAGTGCATGGACTGGGTAGGGCCCCACGGATGTCTTACACACTCATGCTGCCGACTCACCACTGACCGCACAGCTCAAGCAAGAAAAACACAGCATTAGGCTCCTGGACCCACGAAGACCCTCTTTAGAGGTCCCTCCAGCCCCCTCTACTGGCAGAGCTCAACATGGCGCTCGCTGTAATGGATAAATACTCCCAAACGCTATCTAGCCCATTATGCAGAGCTGACACTGAATGGTGAATCTGGGGCTGACAGGTAATAAAGTGATAGCTGACACAGGCCAAATCAATAATATCTGTTATATACAAAAAAAATTAAATACTTCTCGGAAGTAAAAAAGAGTTCACTACTGAGATACAATAACTTGGATGGATCATAAAGCTTCACGCGGAGTTGAAAAACCTAATTCCAAAAGATTACATTTTTTTTTCATGGATCTGACATGTTCAAAGAGGCAAAACCGTGGCAGGGGAGAGATCTGTGGTTTCCAGGGGTTGGAAGTGAAAAAGGATGTGACAAAGGGACACATGAAGGGGGAGACCCTGCTTATCTTGGTGATTATGTCAACCTACACGTGTGTTAACACTCACATGGCTGTACTTTATAATATTTTGTCTTTATTTGATTGTATTCTATTATGTTAATTTTATTATACTTCATTTTAAAATAAAACGTTTAAAAGTCTAGTCTAACCTAATATCAAAACTTTAGTTTTGAATCCAGCTCAAACTTCTCCCTTTCCCCCAGTTTAGACCCAACCTGTGAGTCTGTAGGCGGGCGGTGGGACAGAAGAATGAAGTCTACTTTTCTCTCCTTTTTCTGTGTCCTCCTGTCAGCTTCTGCCTTTTTCCTCATTGGGTTTAGAGGGAGGAGGAAGTTGAGGAGGAGGAAAAATGTGAACTCAGATCGTGTTCTCTGAAATGCTCTCAGAGCGGTGGAATGCTCCTTCTTCTACCTGATGCCAAACTGCTGGCTCCTTCTGCGTGAGATATTCTGGTGAATTGTTTGGATAACCTCCCCTCCCCCGTGGCCCCACCAGGACCTCCAAGGCTTGTGGTGCACCTGCCACAGGTGATGCCTTCTTGGGATCCCCTTCATCTCCTGCCCTGTGCAGTGAAGCCCCAGATGGCCAATGCTTTCAGTGTGATTCACCTGATTCGGGAGGAATTGGCCACCCACTTTCCCCACCATCGTGGTTATTTCACCTGATCTCCCACTGCCAGTGATGTTCTTCTGGGGGTCAGGCAACCGGCTGATCTTTGAATCCCAAAGGAGAAATGTCACATTCTCCCAAGATTGTTTTCACCTCTTCTACATCCAAACCCCAAGGATGCTGCAGGAATGATAATTCCTCAGCTCTGCACACCTTCAGCTAGGGGTGGGGAGGAGTGAACCGCCAGATGTCAGTCTTCCACCTCTGATTTTCTCTTAGAGGTTCTCTCCCTGGCGATAGTGAAGAGGAAAACAAAGGCAAGAGAAATGGAGCTTAAATTAAATCTCCTTACAGTTTGTAGCCCTATGAAAGACACCTGAAACATGCAGAGTGTGACCTTGTTCAAAGAAGTCATGGCTGCCTTAGTGCCTTAATGTTTATGTTTTCTTACAGACTAAAAGTAACCTAATCATAACAGCAGATAGCCCCTCAAGGTCCTGAAAGCCTTGCTTCCAAATTCCTTAGAGACCTATGCTATCTCTAATCTCCACTAACTTAAACGTATATAATCAGTCACTCCTCCCAACCGCAGTGCAGCTCTTTCTGCCCATGGGTCCTGTCTCTGTGCTTCAATAAAATCACCTATTTGCACCAAAGAATTCTCAAGAATTCTTTCTTAGCCATTTGCTCAAGAACCCCATCAGTGAGGTTCCCCTTCTGTGGGTGGCTGGGGGTTATGATTCGGCAATTCAGCTGCCCTCAGCATGTCCCGTAGGGGACTTGCTGACACCTTTGTCTAACACTTCTGTGTGGGCCAGGAGGGCACCTGTTACTCACAGTCCTTAAATTTGTGAAGTCTGCCAAATTCAAAGTCCAGTGGAAAAGCCCCACTAACATCTCATTGTACCTCACCCCCGGTAAGTTTCTGTGCCCTGTTTAAAAACACCTATGGGGAACCTGGGTGGCTCAGTCGGTTGAGCATCCAACTCTTGATATCGGCTTAGGTGGTGATCTTGTGGTCTTAAAATTGATCCCTGAGTTGGGTTCTGTGCTGACAGAGTGGAGCCTGCTTGGGACTCTCTCTCTCTCTCTGCCCCTCCCCTCCTCATTCTCTCTCAAAGTAAATAAGTAAACATAAACAAACAGAAAACTGACAATACAAAAGCAAGTTTGTGACCACAGCACATTTAAATACCTCATACTGGCTATTCTGACCTTTCAGATCTGGCTCATTTCATGTCTGGAAGTTTTTCACAACCTCTCCCACTGTAAGTGGATTATTGAACAGGTTGAATTTACTAAGATATCTGCAGGAAATGGCTTTATTCTTCTCCCACCGCTGCCTGACCACACTCCCTCAAGTCTCCTTCACTTTCCCTGCTCACATCCCACAGGAAGGTATTTACAAATCACCATTCAGTTGTGGGTGGATGATCACTTACATAATTGCACCTTTTGTCTAATTAGAGCTACTGCAAGGGTGTAGTAGATGCTGTTACGTGTTCACCAAGATTGTTTTGTCTTTTTGAACATATGGGATGGTCACTTTTCAGAGCCTCCTTTGCAGTTGGATGAGGCCACACGACAGGTTTTTTTTTTTTTCAGAAGGTGAGTGGAAATGGTATGCGGTCTCTAGACTGAGGCAAATAAGTGCAGGTATCGTGTTTCCATATCCTCGCCCCTGCCATTGTGACCTTGGAGTTCACAGCCTCAAATAGCATTTCCTTGTGATAAAAAAAGGCTTCCCAGGGTGCCTTGGTGGCTTGGTTACTTAAGCACCTGACTCTTGATTTCGATGTTAAGTCATGATCTCACGGTTGTGAAATCGAGCCCCGAGTCAGGTTCTGTCAACGTGGAGCCTGCTTGGGATTCTCTCTCTCCCTCTCTCTCTGCCCCTTCACCCCCCCTCAAAATAAATAAATGAACTTACAAAAAAAGAAGGGCTTCCCAACCCACATTGGACTGCAATATGAGTGGGGACATAGGTTGCGGTGTTGAGCCCCTGAAGTTCCAAGATTATTTACTACCGCAGCAGAGCCTAAATTGTCCTGACTAACATAAGAGAAAGATACTTCTGTTTGCCTTCTTAATATCTCAGAGAACTAGCCCTAGGGTTTGCCATTTGTAACTGTCGTGGTCTTCAGCGTTAAAGAAAATAATATGGAACAGTTCTATTTTGGTGGGGAGGATCATCATGCCCCTCCACATCATTTCTCCTCTGTGACTTCTTCCTTTTCCTTTCTTGTTCTGGACAATGTGCCTGTGACAGGGTAGTTCAGTCAGTAATTCATTGAATCGAATTGAGCTCTGGGGTTCCACTTCGTGCACCGCTAATGAATAAATCCATTGCCCCCTCAGCCCCAGAGACATTTACAACTTATTCTGAGAGGAGCTCTTTTCCTCCTTTTAAAATGAACTAGATGGCTCTTCTCTTTTGCTGGGTAGGCAGAATGTAGACGTTTCTCAGAGGGACCCAAATACATCTGAATCACATCAATTAGCATATTTCTCAGTACAATAGAATCCGGTAGGACTGTGTGCATATAGATGCTCCATTGCAAGTGGGTTTAATTGGTGGGAAAAGATCACATCTCCAGTCTTTTTCTTTTGCAACACACACACACACACACACACACACACACACACACACAGTGTACATACACAGGAACACTGAACTCAATGGAATGAAGTTGGTTGCCCCAGGAGGAGCAGATGCAGCATAAAACGTGGCTGATTTCCCCAGCTTCTTAGCTTTCTATCGATCCCAAGGAGCCAGTCACTTCCTTCATCCAGTGAGATTCCTGGCAGAGTAGACAAAAGAGCACCGTGCTTGGTACCCTGCTAGCCTTAGTCCTCAGAGCTTACATCACTTATTCCACATGAAACTGCACTAACGGTTCATAACTTCTCTTAAAGGGAATTGTAACCCTTATGTGTCCTTAGCTCTCAAACCAAATTCAACATTGGTGAGGCCACATCCGTGAGTGGAGATGAGGTGGAGATAATGCCCCGACCCTTGAATTTACCTCGTATCTGCTCTCTTGTGTCCCAGATGTCATTGTCTCTCACAGAGAACATCCTGACTCTGAGTAAATTCTCTCTTCCCTGGGTGGTTCTGAAATGACTTCGTACTAAGAATCATGTGTACAAATTCATTTGCCTACAATAAAGACATGATCCCAAATGGATTAAAGACATGATCATAAAAATTGACACCATAAAACTGTGTTTCTTTCTAGAAGAAAACATAGGTGGTAAGCTCCTTGACATCAGTCTCAGCGATGATATTTTGGATTTGACACCATCAGGAAAGGCAACAAAAGCAAAAATAAATAGGCAGGATTATACCAAAATAAAAATCTTCCATACAGCAAAGGAAACCATGACCAAAATGAAAAAACAACCCACTGAATACGAGAAAATATTTGCAAAGCATCTATCTGACAAGGGTTAATATCCAAAATATAGAGAGAACTCATGCAACTCAATAGCAAAACAAAACAAGACAAAACAAAAACAAAAAAAAGCAAAAAGCACTTAAACAATGCAGAAGATCTTCTTGGGCAGAAGATCCAAACAGAAACTTTTCCAACGAAGACATGCAGATGACCAACAGGAACATGAAAATATGTTTTAAATCACTAATCACTGGGAAAATGCAAATCAAAACTACATTGAAATATTACCTCACACCTATTAGAATGGTTATTGTCAGAAAGACAAGAACTCACAAGTGTTGGTGGGAATGTGGAGAACAAAGAACTGCTGTGTGCTGGTGACGGGACTATAAATTGGTGCAACTGCTACAGAAAACAGTACAGAGATTCCTTTAAAAATTTAAAATAGGGGCACCTGGGTGGCTTAGTCAGTTAAGAGTCCAACTCCGACTCAGGTCATGATCTCACGTTTTGTGAGTTCAAGCCCCGCATGGGGCTCTGTGCTGACAGCTAGCTCGGAGCCTGGAGCCCGCTTTGGATTCTGTATCTCCCTCTCTCTCTGACCCTCCCCTGCTCACGCTGTCTCTATCTCTCTCTCAAAAAATTAATAAAAACATTAAAAAAATTAAAAATCAATTAAAAATAAAACTACCATAGGATCCAGCAATTCCATTTCTGGGTATTTATCTGAAATAAATGAAAATACTAACTAAAAAAGTATATATGCACCCTAATTGATTGCAACATTATTTGTAATAGCTAATACACGGAAGAAGCCTAAGTGCCCATCAACACACGGATGGATAAATGTAGTGTGTTCACACACACACAGACACACACACACACACATACACACACAGAGGAATGTTATTCAGCCATAAGAAAGACGTAAATCCTGTTATTTGTGACAATATAGATGAATGTTGAGGACATTATGCCAAGTGAAATAACTTAAACAGAGAAAGATAAATACCACGTAATCTCACTTATATATAAAATCTAAAATAAAAACATGAATTCATAGGCACAGAGAATAGATTGGGATTGCCAGGGCAAAGGGGCGTGGACTGAGCAAAAGAGTAAAGATGGTCAAAAGGTATAAACTTCCAGTTATAAGATAAATAAGTCCTAGGGTTGTGATGTAGGGCACAGCGACTACAGTTAATAACACTGTGTTATATATGTGAAACTTGCTAAAAGAGTAAATCTTAAAAGTTATCATCACAAGAAAAAAATTTCCAACTATATGTGTGGATGGATACTAACTAGACATTGTGGCGATCATTTTGCAATATATACAAATATCGATCATTACATTGCACACCTGAAACAATATGATGTTAAATTAATTGCACATTAATTATATCTCAGTAAAAAATAAAAGTTTTAAAAAGACATAACCCCATTTAAAATGCTTCAATCATCAAAAAGCTGTGAGAGCCTGTAAGAGCCTTTCTGTTAAAGCTGAGCCAAGAATTTCATAAATATCCCAGCAACAGGGTCTGTCTTATAGCTTTCAAGACGGAATCGTGTTTGGGAATCTCCCAGAGTTGATTATCCCGTTCAGCAGCCCCCTCTGTCTCTCTGAGCAGTAGTAGGTCGACTTTGGGGAGCAGAGAAAGAGCTCAGCTCTCTTGTCCTGAAAGCAGGGTCAAAGCTCTTGACTTCACTCCAGTATGGGAAGCAGGCTTTCAATTTAGGGGTATGAAACGCCAGAACTCCAGCCAAGGCCATCCAGCTTAATTGCTAGCTAGGGGTTTGGAAAGAAAATCATGTTTCTGGACAGCACTGATCCGTTGCCTATCACTGCCTTCTTCTTCTTTAAAAAACAAAACAAAATACAAAGTTTAGCCATAAGAAAGTAACAGGAGCTCAGGGGCAAGCAGCATATCCTTCAGTCCCAAAAGTGCTGCACAAATACTTTCTGGTGGAGTCAATTACCACCAGACACTATGGGAAGGAAGAAGAGATGTGCTGATCATTTTGTTTAACACCGTTCTTGGAGAGAAAGGATTTTCTAACTCATTATGTGCAGGCATGGAATACGGCAACCACTTTACCCTGTTTCTTTTGGATCTTCTCCTAAAACAAAGGTTGCCTTGGGGAAAGTGAGGGTGAAAAGAGAAGACAACACTCCCCAAACTCTACTTCCAGCTGCACACAGCTGGAGCTCTGAGTGAAGGGCAACCCCTCGGCTGGGTGCGCCACCTTTAATTAGTCCCATGGATGGGCTGGATATGGTCACTTAAATTATAAGGGATCCACTGGGGAGAGGACATCAGGTCATTCCTTCCCCACCACCGGACCATATGAGTAGATGGGTTTCCAAGAGCAGATGACAAGGATCACAGGGATTCTTGGGACCTGGCACCAAAGGTCAGAGCAGGCCACATTTCTACCACCAATCCAGTTATCTGGATAATTGGGCCAAAGGCATCAGATAATTCACTAGCTTGCTGCTGACCTAAAATTCCAGAAGAAGTCCCTACATTCTCTGTCTTGCAAGTAAAAGCTGGTCTTTTTCTCTTTCCCTTTAAAATCTCTCTTTCTCTGTACAACTGTGGATGGATAGGAGTCCAGCACCCTACAGGGCCCTGAGCCTTCTCAATGGATCTTTCTCAAGGAATTAAATTAGCTGATCATTATCATGTGGAACTTATTACAAAGACACCTAAAGAAGAATCTGTTTCAACTAAACAATGAGGATCTAACTAAAAGCCTCCTTCTGATCAATTGCCTGGACCCTTCCTAACTGACTGCATCCTCTTGGTTCAAGTCAGGAAAACCTGCAGAATGCAATATGTGTTCTTGAACCATCACGTATTCTCTTCCCAAAGCAGTGTCTTTTCCCTCCTGTTATCCTCAGGACATATGAGAGTAAATTCATCATGTTTGTTTAATGGAGGAAAGCCCTCCTCCCTCTTCCCTCTTCCTCCCCTTTTCTTAAGCAAAGCTTACTTCGTGTTTCTTCTGTGCCAGGCACTGTGCTAAGCACTTTATGGCTATCAACCCACATAATGCTCAAACACTCTTTTTTAAGTTTTTTTATTTATTTTGAGAGAGAGAGAGAGAACGAGCAGCCGAGGGGCAGAAAGAAGAAGAAAGAGAATTCCAAACAAGCTCTGTGCTGAAGGCACAGACGCAGAGCTCAAAGTCATGAACCGTGAGATCATGACCTGCGCCGAAACCAAGGGTGTGACACCTAACCAACTGAGCCACCCAGATGCCTCAATACTCAAACACTTTTATGTTTAGGGGCACCTGGGTGACCCAGTTGGTTAAGCGTAGGACTCTTGGTTTTGGCTCAGGTCATGATCTCACAGTTCATAAGTTCTGAAAGTGCAGAGACTGCTTGGGATTCTCTCTCTTCCTCTGCCCCTTCCCTGTTCTCTCTCTCTCTCTCTCTCTCTCCCAAAACAAATAAACAAACTAAAAAAACACACAAGAAAACACTGTTATGTTTATTATTCCCCTTACATTACAGATGAGGAAACCAAATCACACAAAAGTTTAAGTAACTTTACAAGGTCACATTTCCAAGCCAGTAAATAGGAGAGCTGGGATTTGAAACCAAATCTTCTAGCTCTAGAAACTGTGTTCTTAACCATCCATGGTCCTGCTTCACTAAGAAGCTTGCTCAACGTGCAGCTTTCCCCAGAAGGCCTCTTAGTATTGTCTTCCTTAGTTTTGACTTTTAGAAGGAAATGAGTTTGCTCTGAAACCTTGAAGGTAGAGTTTAGTGTTTCCTTATTGAGAAAATCAGAGTGTGGGATAACTGAGGTTAGTGGGGGAAACTTTTCATTTCTACCTGGATTTCAACATCTGTCAATAAAGCACAGCCCCTTTGTGCCCGACAAGGCTCTGGGCACTGCAACCTCTCGAAGATAAACATGGCAGTACTTGCTCTGAGGAGCTCACCATCCAGCGGGAAGATGGTGCCAAGAGAAACCCTCTTCCAGAGTAGAAGGAAGTGAGATGCGCCTGGCTTGAATCCTAAAGGTCATGAATCATTCAGATTAAGGACAGTGATGGGATGTGGAACTGAGGTGTCCCAAAGGGCATTTGCGCTTATGCAGGTTTGAAAGGCAAGGATAGGGCTTTGTCTCCAAGGAGCTGTGAGAAATTCCGGCAAGTGGAGCTGGAGATGTCCTCAGGGGTTCGAACCTGCAAGCCACTTGCATCATGCTAAGGATGGATCGATCAGAGAGTCTTTTTTTTTTTTTTAACCAGACGCAGTTTATGTCCCACCACCTCTCCCCCCTCCTTCCCCATGCCCACACTCCCCCAGGATTTCCATGGCTCCATTAGTAGTAGTTTCCACTACTTGCTCTGTATGCAACAACCTCATTTGCTCACCCTGTCCCGCATCAGATTGGTCCTCTGGGGTGGATGCCCTTGAGTCAGTGCCTGAGCGGTTACTAATGGAACGGTTGCTTCTCCCCAGCAGATGGATCATAGTCTCAGGAAGCTAGAATCCTTGAAACTTTTCTATGTGCTTTGAGGTCAGCTTTCACAATCAGGGATGAGTTCTTACGGCGACCTGCAGCTCATGCTCCAGACCTCGCTCCATGGGCTGCACTGAAGCCATCAGATTCCCCAGCAATCTGGCTCTGGCATGCAGGTGGGGTGGAAATACTAAGATGTTTGGCAGCTTCTCTTCTGTCTTCTGCTGCAACAGTATCAATGGCTCCCGCAGGCAGGCTTAAGCCTTCCGTGGTCTCGGCCTGTCTGAATGCAAGGAGGCTATGGCTCCTCTTCCTGTTTCAGGCCAATATGAAGCCTCACAGTATAAAGTGCATTGTCTGGCTTTCCCACACGTGCTCGGTAATACATCCTAAAGTATAAGGAATTAATACCCAGTGGGGCAAGTGTGGACCAATGAGAAATAAGGGATAAAAAGAACACTCCAGATCAACCCTTCCTTATTTCCCCCCTGTCCCATAAGTCTTTTCCACAGCGTGGTGATTCCACAAGCTTTCTGGAAGATATCTCATGTGACCTAGCAACCGATTAGGTTTTCTTGTGAAGCTATAGCTGCTGAGTAATAACAAATGAGCTCCCTGCCCTGTCTCATTTCCTAGATTTTGAAACAGCTTTTTTGAGATGTAATTTGCATTTTATACAATTTACCCATATAAAGTGCACAGTTTGGGTGGTTCAGTCAGTTAGGTATCCGACTCCTGATTTCAGCTCAGGTCATGATCCCATGGTTTGCAGGCTCGAGCCCCATATCCAGCTAAGTGCTGGCTCTGCATCCAAAAGCTTTGTCTATCTTGGACACATGCTATAAACAGAGTCTTGTGATAGGTGGTCTTTTGTGACTGGCTTCTCTCACTTAGCATCATATTCCACATTTCACTTATCCATTCAAACAATTGATAGACATTTGGGTTGTTGCTACTTATTGGCTCTTGTGAGAGATGCTGCTAAAAATATTCATGGACAAGTTTTTGAATGGGTATATATTTTCATTTCTAGGGCATATATCCATAAGTGGAATTGCTGAGTTGTGTGGTAACTCTGTGTTTAACATTTTGAGAAACAGCAAAATGGCCCCATTTTTTATTTCCATTAGCATTTTGCATTCCCACCACATCCTTGCCATCTTTGGCAACATTGGTTATTACATGTATTATTAATTATTATTATTATTTAGACATTCTAGCATTCTAGTGAGTATGAAATTATGGTTTTGATTTGTATCTTTCTTTGGATTAATAGTATTGGGACTCTTTTCATGTGCTCGTTGCCCATTTACATTATTATTATTATTTATTTTTTGGAGAAATGTCTTTTCAGATCCCTCTGCCCATTTTTAAATTGGATTATTTATCTTTTTACTATTCAGTTGTAAGAGCTCTTTATATACTCAGGATACAAGTACCTTATCAGATATGAGATTTACAAGTATTTTTTCTATTCTGTGAATTGTCTTTTTCACTTCTTGATAGAATAGTTTGGAGTACAGGTTTTTATTTTGATGAGGTTTAATCTGATTTTTTTTTCTCTTGTTGGTTGTGGTTTTGGGGTATGTATACAGAACATTTTTGCCTAACTCAAGACCATCAAAATTTACTCCTGTGTTTTTGGTAAGTTTTGGGGTTTAGCTCTTATATTTAGTCCACACTCCATTTTGAGTTAACTTTTTTTAACGTTAATTTATTTTTGAAGGAGAGAGAAAGACAGAGTATGAGCAGGGATGGGGCAGAGAGAAGGGGAGACACAGAATCTGAAGCAGGCTCCAGGGTCTGAGCCGTCAGCACAGAGCCTGATGTGGGACTAGAACTCAGGAGCTGTGAGATCATGACCTGAGCTGAAGTCGGATGCTCAATCTACTGAGCCACCCAAGTGCCCCCATTTTGAATTAACTTTTATGTATAGTATAAGGATGGAGTACATTTTCATTCTTCTACATGTGTATATTCAGATTTTCTAGTGCCATGTGTTGAAATGGTTGTTTTTTACCTATTGAATTAATTGAGTTGGAACACTTGTCAGAAATCAATTGATGATAAATAGAAAGGTTTATTTCTGATTTCTCAATTCTGTTCTTTTTAACTATATGTCTATTCTGATGCCAGGATCACATTATTTTGATTACTGTTGCTTTTTAGTAAATTTTGAAATTGGGAAGTGTACATTTTCCAGCTTTGTTTCTCATTTCAAGATTTTTTTTGAGTGGGGCGCCTGGGTGGCTCAATCAGTTAAGTGTCTGACTCTTGATTTCTGCTCAGATTATGGTCTCAGAGGCTCAAAATCAAGCCCCACATCAGATTCTCTCTCTGTTTCTCTTTGCCCCTCCCTGACTTGCTCACACACCTACACACTTTCTCTCTCTCTCAAAAAAAAAAAATTTGTTTTTAAATCTGTGTTTGTTTTGCTTGTTTGTTTTTGGAGGGGGTTTTCTGGGAATATTCCATATAAATCTCAGGACTAGCTTGTCAATTTCTGAAAAGAAAAGACACTTAGGATTTTGATAGAGATTGTGTTGAATCTAGAGATCATTTGGGGGAAGTATTTCCATCTTAACAATATTAAGTCTTTTGATCTATGAATAGGGATATCTTTCCATTTATTTAAGTCTTCTTTAATGACTTTTAACATTGTGTTTTTCAGAATACAAGTTTTATACTGCTTTTGTTAAATTTATTCTTGAGAAATTTAGCTTTTGATGCTATTAATTTCATTTTGGTTGATTCGTTGTTACTGTAAAATACAATTTGTCATTGTATATTGATGTCATATCCTGCAAATTTGCTGAAATTATTTATTAGATCTAAAAGTATTTTATTCAATTACTTAGGATTTTCTATATCAAAGAACATGTCATGTGTACATAGAGATGGTTCTTTTCCCCTTCCAATCTTTGTATCTTTTATTCTATTTTTCTCGCCCATTGTCCTTACGAGAAACTCCAGTAGGAAGTTGAATGGAAATGGCAACAGTGAACATCCTTGTCTTGTTCCTGATCTTATGGAAATGCATTTAACCTTCGCCACTGGGCATGATGGTGGCTGTGGATCTTTTATAGATGGACGGGAAGTTCCCTTCCATTCCTACTCTGATGAGTGTTCTTAAAATGAAGGGGTATTACATTGTGTTAAATGTTTCTTCCCAGTGTACTGAAAAGATCATGTGGTTTTGTCCTTCATTCTTTTGATATGATGTTATAGATGGTTAGCTGGCCTTCTATTCCTGAAACAAATCCCACTTGGTATAGATAAGTGTATAATTATGTCTTCTTGATAAACTGGCCCTTTTATTTTTTATAAAATATCCCTTTTTCTCCCCAGTAAATTCTTTTGTCTTAACATCTATTCTGTTTTGATATTTGTGTAGCCACTCCAGCTTTCCTACCTCACTGCTGTATGATATATTTGTTCCTTCCCTTTACTTTCAATCTGCTTGTATCTTTGAATCTAAGGGTGGATCTTCTGGAGACAGCATAGGGTCTTACATTTTTTGTTGTTGTTAAAAACTAGGCATTTTAACATCTTGTAGTGATACTTGATACTGATTCAGGCCCCTCCCTCAACTTCAGGTGCTACTGTGGTTTGGTTTTCTGTTTATTTGTTTAGTGACTTGGCTGCACTATTTCAGTACAGCCTATTTCCCTATGCAGACCTTAATATCGCCCTTCAGCCCATAGGGTCTTGGGCACACTCATAATCCTCCTAACTTCTTCCTCTCTCACCCAGGATGACAGTGCCTCGAAGACAAAGGTGGTTCTCTCTGATTCTTTTGCTGATCTCCCTGTTCAGCTTTTAACTGGTCTGTTGTCCCTATTAACATTGAACCTAGCTGTTAGCCTCCTGTAATTGCTAACTGAGTGATCTATTGTGTTCAACATGCCTTAACTAGCTCCACAGTAGGATCCAATTGCTCCCTTTGCAGGGTTGTCTTTGAAGCCAGTCTTTGATACTTCTTTGACCTCATGAAGACCTTTGATCCCATGATGAGTCTTCTTATCTGTTTCTTTCCCTAGTTCTTCTGTTATCTTTTAAGTGGTCTGCCTTTCACTTGTTGATATCATGGAGCTACAAGCTCTTCTTAGTCCTGGCTATCTAAATCTCCATTGGTTTTGACAGTGTCCTTAGGCTTGAACTTCGCTACATTCTGTTCCAAGTAGTCAGTTCCCTTAGAGATACTTAACGAGTTCTTTGTTCGATGACCTGCCTATGCCTTTAATAGAACCTCTGCTCCAATACTGGGGGAAGGGATACAGAGACAGCAACCTGCTTCTCTTAGAGGGACACTGCTGCTTTATGAATGAGGTGCTGGACGGGGGCAGTAGCTCTTCGTCTTCTTGGCTTGTCTTCCCTGGTGTGGAAACTCAGCCTTCTGAGTAAGTAGGGATGACAGTGACTGGGAGCCAGTATTCCTGGCCTGCCTTGCTTGGGGTAGAATTTCAAACCTATCCGTGAGTGAGGCTGTATGGAAGAAGCAATCTCTCAGTCACGTTTGCCTGCAATACGGCCTGTGCAACACATTACTTGGGGCGTGGCAGTGGAGGTTGGAGACTGATGACAAATACTGACAGCCTGACTTTCTGAGTAGGAATTGTAGCCCTAGACTGGGAGCTGAGATTAGAGGAAGCCCCAGCCTCTTGGCTGTGCCCACGCAGAGTAGAGTTTTCCTCACACTCAGCTGGGAGATGGGTGCTAGAGCCGAGTCATGCCACGGACTCTCCCAGGTTTCACCAATATTTAAAAGATTGTGTTTTTATGGTTTTTTAAAAATGTTTTATTTATTTCTGAGAGAGAGAGAGACAGACAGACAGACAGACAGCATGAGCAGGGGAGGGTCAGAGAGAGAGGGAGATACAGAATCTGAAGCAGGCTCCAAGCTCTGAGCTAGCTGTCAGCACAGAGCCCGATGCAGGGCTCGAACCCATGAACCATGAGATCATGAACTGAGCAGAAATCGGATGTTTAACCAACTGAGCCACCCAGGCACCCCAAGAAAATTATCTTTTTAAAAAAAAAATTTTTAATGTTTATTTATTTTTGAGAGACAGCGACAGAGCATGCACAGAAGAGGGGCAGAGAAAGAGAGACACAGAATCTGAAGGGGGCTCCAGGCTCTGGGCTAGCTGTCAGCACAGAGCCTGACACGGGACTTGAACCTATGAACCTTGAGATCATGACCTGAGCAGAAATCGGACGCTCAACTGACTGAGCCACCCAGGTACCCCTAGAAGATTGTCTTCAATTGCTGTAGGCCCACAGCCCAATTTCCACAGACTGAATAGCTGTTTTTTTTTTTATGTTTATTTATTTTGAGAAAGAGAGAGAGAGAGAGACAATGCACACATGAGCAGCAGAGGGGCAGAGAGGGAGGGAGAGAGGGAGAGAGGGAATCCCAAGCAGGGTCCTTTCTGTCAGTGCAGCCTTCAACGGGGGTTGCTTCATCTCACAAACCACGAGCTCTTGACCTGAGCCACCATCAAGAGTTGGATGCTTAACCTGTTGAGCCACCCAGACATCCCTGAATGGCTGTTTTATTTTCAAAAGTTCTTCCCAGTTATGGTTGTCTCCCTGCCACTAGGGAGAGGGTCTTAGAGCCCCCCACACTGCCATTCTGGAATGTTTGTCTCTTGTTTCCTCTTTTCTCTCACTTTTGCTGCCTTTGGTTTGCATCACTCATGTCAGCTTTGTCTCAAAGTTTTATAGACAGGCGGGATTAAGAGGGCACTTTAGAAAGAATATTCAGGAGGCTGTGTGAAAGCGCTATTGCATGGGTGGAAGTGGTGCCAAGGGTTGACAAGGCAGACTGCAAACCTTGCCCTGGAAGACAAAGCGGTCAGCTGCTCTAGAACTCAAGATTTCCCCTCACTATCTCCTACCTTGGCCTCACTTCTCTGACTGTGCATGTGCTCTCAGCTACTAGTTCAATGTGAGGCTAAACAGGTTGTAATATATTCACAAAGACATGAAATTTTAGAGCAGGGAAAGATACCTGGTATGGACAGCATCTTCATTTATTATTTTAATTTTTAAAACTATTTATTTATTTAATTTGAGACAGAGACAGAACTCAAGTGGGGGAGGAGCAGGGAGAGAGAAAGAGAGAGAGAGAGAGTCCAAAGGAGGCTCTGTACTGTCAGCGCAGAGCCCCATATGGGGTTTGAACTCAAAACACTCTGAGATCATGACCTGAGCCCAAACCAAGAGCTGGACACTTAACCGACTGAGCCACCCAGGTCCCCCGTGCATCTTCGTTTTATAGATGAAAAAACTGAGGCTCAAATAGGTAAAGTGACTTTCCTAGAGTGAAGCAGGTAATTAATGCCTAAGAACAGAGGTTTTCTGATTCTTAGTTTCCATCTTGGCAGGAAGCCTCATGGGGAATCCTCTCCCATTTCTTTGTAGAAAGCAAAAGTAAAAGTGTGAATAAAAAGATAGGTATCTATTCTAAG
This sequence comes from Hyaena hyaena, assembly GCF_003009895.1. Classification (NCBI taxonomy): domain Eukaryota; kingdom Metazoa; phylum Chordata; class Mammalia; order Carnivora; family Hyaenidae; genus Hyaena; species Hyaena hyaena. The sequence goes on from NW_024081921.1 coordinate 141,719, forward strand.
GAAGTTGTCCATTATCAGGCTATGCACGCCATCTTTTCTGAAAAAAATATTGACCCAATATGGCGACCTGCTTGTTGTCCACATGATGGACTCAGTTTAGTGACTAAATCTGATCTATTTTGGAGCCAAACTGCAAAGAGAAAAGGGAAAAAATACACATGTGAGCTCTTAACCCTTGTCTTACTAAGAAGTTGTGTCCAAATGCCAGGCTTCCTCAACATGTCCTATCTCCGTTTTCCAGCAATCTTTGCTGAGCATAGGGTGAAGGATGGGAGGTATCTACATTCATTAACATGAACCAAAAATATATATAAATCATCCTGCAGTTTGATACAGAAGAGGCATTGAGATCGTTTATGAATAATAATTCTCATTTTCTATTGAATGCTATTTCTCACTGCAACAGAGTTCATATTTTCATATAGAATAAGAAATGTGTTCAAAAATAATAAAACCAACATTTATTAAGTGCCAGTAATATGCCGGATACTTTGTTTGCTCTCTCCCGTTAATGCTTCTAGCCAATCGACGAGGTAGATATTATTATTATCCTCCCCCTTTTCAGATAAGGATGCTTTGAAAGGTAACTAATTTGGTTAAGATCCCCTGGCCAGATAGAGAAGAATCAGAAGTAGAGTCATGGAATCCATTTCAAATTCTTCCATAAACAGCCTGCTGTATCCCACCCCCTTTTTTGTTTTTAACAAGTGGGCCATAATAAAAAAAAATCCTTTAAAATGAAAAATGTGAATGTGCCATGGAGTTTTTTTTAAAAAACTAGGTTTTAGGTGTATTTCATGAAACTTGCTCTTCTGCTCTTTTTTTTTTCCTGCATAAAATTCATGGAAAAACTGGAACTTCGTTCTTTTTTTGAATTACTGCTCAGGAATTACTGTTCAGGAATGTGTATGTTGCCTTCTCCTCCTCCTCATTCCTAATTTATAGAGATCATACAACTCCAGGACAATCATGGCTGACGTCTATGGTCTGGTATAATTATTAATAGCCCTTCTTTATGCTCTCAAAAATGTCCTGATGTGGATGACAATTCCACCACCACCTTAGTGGGTCAACGTTATACATGCCGAGGTGTCATATTGCAGCTGTCCACTAGGTGTCAGCAGTGTAACCCCCGGAAAACACTCCAGGAAAGCATTTCATTACAAAAGTCCTATCAGAGCAAATAATTAAGTGTAGTGCAGGAGCTACCTGCAACCTTGTCTATTCAAAACAAGAGAGAGAGCTGGGGGAGGAGAGCAGGAGCAGGTGCAGGGCAGACAGGTAGCTCCTTACTGGGATCCGGTGGAGAAGGAAGAACACCTTTCTTAGCCAAAGGACTCCAGTGATACCTGGAATGGACACCCTGGTGTCTTTCTTAATTTTCACTCACAAGATGAAGCCAGTGTGCAGTGACGTGAAGAAACAGTTTTGAATGAAGACTTATTTTTCCCCTTCCTAAGCTGCTCTTCAGATCATGATCGGATGAAGGTCACACAGGTGATCTGGGCTTTAAGGAGTCTACTGAATGACTGACGCGTTTGAGCCAGAAGCTGAGTTATCTGAACACACATCCTTTAAGGGACTCAGAAGTCAATACCATTCTCGGACTCTTCTTGGAATGACTCACGGACTGTACGTATATTATCCTTGACCCAGGTGGATGCCTCTGCTCTCTAGAAACCCTCCTCCCTTCAGATGTGTGGCACACCATGACATACAGGGTTGGAGAAGCCCACAGCATGGGTTTTCCGATGTTTGTGCCTTTCAGTTCTTGGAAGTGGCTGCTATTGCTGGTGGCCCTCGAGTGTTCTGAAGCATCTTCTGACTTGAACGAATCCACAAATTCCACTGCCCAGCATGAAACTAATGTTCGATTTGCTGCTGCCAGCTCAGAGCCAGATGAGAAGATATCTGTTTTTGCACTGGATTATGACTATGTGCAAATTCCTTATGAGGTCACCCTCTGGATACTTCTAGCATCCCTTGCAAAAATAGGTAAGTCTCCAAACACCTGGTTGTGAGAGTTGTTCTACACATGAGATAATGTATGTGAAAATGCTGTGCAGATGGTGAACTACGTGGGTTTTAGCTGTTATTGCTATTGCACCAAAAAAATCTGTTCCTTTGAGTCAAGGAGAAGTCATAACTGCTTTGTGTAAAGCCATTTAATACTTCAGGATTCTGCTTTGAAATTTGAGCAGACTTCTGGGTTCCGAGTTGTTTTGATTTCTTCTTGTTTCAAGGTGACAGCCATGTGACATTATTTGGCACATAAAAATCTCAAGTTCTGTGCATTAAAAAAATAGAGTAAAGCACATACGTCTCGGAATGATGCCCATTAGAAATTTTAGGAGCACATAATGATTCTTCTGTAAAATATTCTTCCTTCATTCTTGGCCATGTAACTGTGGGCTTCATCAATGAATCCCATTGTTTATTCTTTAAAAGTGACATGTGCTCCTTGCAGATTGACAGAAAGCAAGGAACAAGACAACCACACTCAGTGGTGGGATATGTGGGCATAGGAGATGATATGTCAGTAAGATATGAGCCAAATGGAGCCAGCGGGGCACCTCTGGTTTCCTTTGTGAAATACAGGGAATTCAAAATCATGAACTAAATTCTAATCAGGGTTATTTGTGTCAAAAGCCAAAGTGCTGTTTTACTGCTCTCTGACCTTTTAATCTTTAACTCCACCCCCTTGCCTCCTTAATACCGGCTTATTCCATAGTGGAAAACTGATACAGTTATCTCACTTATTAAGCCTAACATCTCCTTTGCCTCAGTTATGAGCTTTGTTATATGGGTAGATAAGTGGTCCTATTGGAATAGAATCCATGAAACACTGTGATGCTTATTTATCATTTTCCTCTAGCATGGGTATGAAATATAGGTTGAGCCAATGGATCAGGCAGTTAACTCCCTGGGATCAGGACTCTGGGTTCCATCTATTCATCTAACTTCCTCCCTGAGGATGACAGGGCTACTGGTGTATTCACTAGATGCTCCTTCACCTTTTCATTATGAGCTACTAAAGTCTGAAGAGTAAATGGAAATTGTTAGTGTTAAGAACTCTTGTATGATTTGTCAAATCATTAACTTACACAAAGGGTTCATGTTATTTCTAAAAAGTGCTCAAGTAAAAATGGCTTTCTAACAGGGTAACATTCTCAGTTCAGAGCTAGGGTTCTAGCACCTTTCATGCAACTACATGGGCACCGAGATCATTCAAAGTGATCTTATGCGGATCTTGAGTTTTCCTTTGAGAACAATGCTATAGATTCTGCCCCCACTCCCACCCCCAACTCACTTCCTCTTCACAGTAATGGGTGAAGTTGGTCTGGGAATCAAGGAATGACAGCTGCCACTGACTAGCTAGTCACCTTGACTTTTTAGGTCTCCATGTGCCCAGCTTTGAGATTATTTCTAAGACCTCTTTAGGTGCAAATAAGAATTTTCTAATGGCAAAGAGGCTTACATTCTCTATCAGTAAACAGGGCAATGTAGAACGGATATATTTGATCTGAGGTTTATGTTGTCATAAATTGTAGACTGTTTTTTAGGATACTTCATGTGCCCATACTCACTATGTCTAGAAGTTCAGAGGATGGTAAGACATTATTGTTCATAGGACTACTGGATTAAATGATCTTGATTTTCATGTTGATGGAATGCAATATACTTTAGAAAAAAAATAACTTCGGTAGGTTGTCAGTTGGATCATGCTTATTCAAGTTCAATGTCAAATTTGGCTAGTCTTAGGGATTCAGACTATTTCTATGTTGTACAAGAAAAGAAGGCCACATATATTGATTATTATTTCTTATGTGTCAAGTACTGGACTTGGATTTACATATGATGTCTCATTTGTCTGGGGCAAAAAAAAATATGACATAGAATTTTAACATGCAAGGAATCTATATAGACTTTTTTTAGATTCTATATTACAAAACTTGAATCAAAATATAATTAATAATCATTGTATTTATCATTCATTCTTTCACTCAGTCATTCTATCAAGTCACATTTATTAAATGCCCATACCATATGTGGAAATGAGGTGGTTCCTGGCCTCAAGGGACTAGTTGAATGAGGAAAACAGATGAATTTAGCACTGCCTGGTAGGCACTCTGACAGAAGAATATCACAACTCTCCCCCAGTCCTTTTTAAAACATACAACTATGGGGGCACCTGGGTGGCTCAGTCAGTTAAACGTCTGACTTCAGCTCGGGTCATGATCTCACAGTTCGTGGGTTCAAGCCCCGCATCGGGTTCTGTGCCGGCAGCTCAGAGCCTGGAGCCCATTTCAGATTCTGTGTCTCCCTCTTTCTCTCTGCCCCTCCTCTGCTTATGCTCTGTCTCAAAAAAAAAAAAAAAATTAAAAAAATAAATAAATAAAACATACAACTATGTTATAAAACAATCTTCTATAACAAAGATAATACGGAGTCATCTTGGACTTTTTTCTTTGTATTTTATTTTAGATCTACTTCTTGGAACATTATAGAAGCGTGTTACTTGAGTCATTGGGAAGAATGGAATTGTAGGGCCATCTTTGACTTTCAGGCAGGACTTTGTTATTTGTGGCCATTTAAATTTCGGGCACTGGAGCTGTAAACTCTCTCAAAGTGACTGACTCTATTATCCATCATAAAAGGGGAGGAGTGTGAAATGCACATGATGTTTCTCTCTACAATGCCCTACTTTACAGTGCATGGCACCGCTTCCTGCTACCAGTGCATAGGTGTAGCTTAAGGCAGTTGCACATTGGATCCATTTCAGGAAACTCAATTCTTAGAAGCAAGACCAAACTGGGAAGACACAGGGACTCAGAAAATCACACTATAGGCTCTTCCACTTCTTTTACATATTAAAAAGTTCAGTGTAGTTAAAATAAGCACTAACTGGAGAAGAAGAAGAGGAAAAAGACGAAGATGAAGATGAAGACGAAGGAGATGAAGGAGACGAAGGAGAAGAAGAAGAAGAAGAAGAAGAAGAAGAAGAAGAAGAAGAAGAAGGAGAAGAAGAAGGAGAAGGAGAAGGAGAAGGAGAAGGAGAAGGAGAAGGAGAAGGAGAAGGAAGAAGAAGAAGAAGAAGAAGAAGAAGAAGAAGAAGAAGAAGAAGAAGAAGGAGGAGGAGGAGGAGGAGGAGGAGGAGGAAGAGAAGAAGAAGAATAGATGAAAGAGGAAAGAGGAGGGAAAGAGAGGAGAGGGAGGATGAGGAAGGTGGGAGGGAGGAAGAGAAAGCTGTCATTAGGAAATGGAGAGAGCAGGACTCTCAAACTCTGGAAGAAGGCCTGAAAGCCTACTTCAAGCCACTGGCTTAAAGGCAGTGGGTAGGCTTGTGGTTTTGGATTGTCCCTTGATAGTAATTATATTCTATAATAATAACCTACCTGTTGATAATAAATGAAATTCAAAACTCTGATCAAGGAAACCCACATGCTCTTTGGATGGCTGGACTTAAAATTCCTAAGGAGACATTCAATGGTTTTCTGTTGCCTATGGGAGAAATCTACACTCTTTAGCCTTAAACTCAAGACCCCCTCTTAAATGGCTCAAAATCATCTTCCAACTCTTCTTCCAATATTCATCCTAATTCATAATTTGTTCCAGCCAGGTGGATCTCCTTGATAACTGTCAGACCTATTTGGGCCATTTCTGTCTCTTTTCTTTTTCTGTTGGAATTCTTGCCTCTTAAAATCTCTTCCATTCTGTTGTCCAATTATGTAAGTCCTTGTCATACCCCAACAGCCTGTTTAACCTCACCTTCCCATATAAAAGCTTCTCTGGTGAACATTTAACCTGATCAATCATTCCTTTACACACTTATAGATTCTTTCAGCAAATAGACCAGCTGTCGTGGGCAAAACATCTTGCTAAGCACCTTGGGAAGATATAGAGATGTATGTCATTCTGTATGATTTGGAAGAGTCTGGAGGTTAGTAGGGGAGATGAGTCATGCACACAAAAAAGATAGAGAACATTGTTGTTAGACAGATACTGATAAAAATAATACAGTGATTCAGAGGAAGACATATGAGTTCCTCGGGAAGTGGTTGGGAAAGGTTTCATTCTGAAGATTGAGACGGACCTAAATAGGTTGAAGAAAAGACAACTCAGGCAGCACTAATGGTAAATGAAAACTACAAAGGGGAACCACAGGGAAAAGGTGTGTAGTTGGCTGTGATGTAGAATCCATATATTATGATAGTGTTGTTTGGGAGGGATATTGACCTGGAGAGAAGCCCAGAGGGGCCTGCTGTGCTCTGATCTCTTCTTATATTTGTGGAAATTATCAATGTATACTTCACTGTGTACATATACATTGCCTCTTTTTTGTCTTCGTATTTGTTAATGTCTTATTAACAAAATTCTAACAGCTGGAATTGTAACAAACATGTTTGGTTCTCCACCTTAAACACAGTGCTTTCCAGTGGGTTGGTCTTGGTCCAAGGATGCTTCACAAATACCCTCAGTTTAAAGTCTGTGAGTTGCTTTATGTACCTTCAGAGACTTAGATGGAAACTGAGTTGATCAGATACACGTGGTTTGGAAAAGTCATCAGGAAGCAGGAGGTGCACTGGACTGGGGAATTGAGGGTGAGAGGAGATCAGGAAGCTAAAGCAGGAGTCAGGATGGGAAATGGGGAGACTTCAAAGAAAGGCGGTGGCTGTACAAACGGGGAGGTGGAGCTGATTTAGGGGCAGAGCTGAGAGACACAGCTGATGAAAGAGGGAACCGGTTCTAGGAGCAGCAAAGGTGACAGGACTTCAGGGACTGTGACTTGATTTCCTACTTGAGTGACTGACTGGATGGCAGTGTCGTTGGTTAAACAAGGAAAATAAAATAAAGGACTGAAGTTTTGTTTCTTGGTTTGGTAATGGGAGGCTTGGAAGAAGCTGGTGTTTAGGTAACTGGGATTGACTACTTGAGCCTCAAAGGTGGGTTTTACAGGAACGCAAAGGAACTCTACCCTCTTCCCTCCTCTTCCCCCACTGCCCTCCCAGCTCCTGTAAGGAGGGGAATCAGGGAAGAGTGAGGGAGGGGGCGGCCGGCTGAGGACCGAGCGGGGACCTGCTCAGGACTGGCATTTAAGTACTGGATTTGTTTAAAGCCCCCGCAGCACTTCCGGTCCCTGCTATGTATGGGGTTCTGAGGCTCAGGGATGCACACCTGCCTACCCAAGGTCCCCACTGCTTGGTTTTAGAAGGCATCTTGTATACCAGTCTCCTGGTATCTTAGTGGCCAGAGCCACTTTATTTGCAAACATCTAAATGTGGTTCTCTGCTCTTCCCTAGGCTTCCATCTTTACCACAGACTGCCAGGCCTCATGCCAGAAAGCTGCCTCCTCATCATCGTTGGGGCTCTGGTGGGCGCCATCATCTTTGGCACCGACCATAAATCTCCTCCTGTCATGGATTCAAGCATCTACTTCCTGTATCTCCTCCCTCCCATTGTCCTGGAGGGCGGTTACTTCATGCCCACCCGGCCCTTCTTCGAGAACATTGGGTCCATCTTGTGGTGGGCAGGCTTGGGGGCCCTGATCAACGCTTTTGGCATTGGCCTCTCCCTCTACCTCATCTGCCAGATCAAAGCCTTTGGCCTCAGCGATGTCAACCTGCTTCAGAACCTGCTGTTTGGAAGCCTGATCTCGGCTGTCGACCCTGTGGCCGTGCTGGCTGTGTTCGAGGAGGCGCGTGTGAACGAGCCACTATACATGATGATCTTTGGAGAGGCCCTTCTCAACGATGGCATTAGCGTGGTGAGCTGTCAAAGCATGTCCCCAGGGAGAGGAGGAGTCAGGTGGAGCTGTAGACAGCAGTCCATCCTCGGGGCAAATGGAGAAAGCTGAGCAGGACTGGGTCAGGGCAGGACAGGGACAGGCTTTGGTCAATGGAGTGTAGCCAAGTTCTGGTAACTTCTCTTAGGATCTGCCTCGAATACATAATTGCTCACTAACATTGCTTGTCATCCAGTAGCCAAATAGCTTCTTTAAACAGAGAAAAGGGAGAGGACAGGTCATTTTTTTAGTTAAAATCAGGTTTTCAGTTAGTAGAAACTGTTGTCAAAGGCAATTTTGGTTTTCTCACTAGGATAAACGGTACTTCACCATTTTTCTTTTCTCTCATTCACTGGACCTCAGCCTCATTCCCTTTATATGCTTTTTGTTTGTTTTGTGTTTAACATGTTGCATGCAGTAATGAATTTAAAGAAAAGATGAGGTAGGAAGGGAGTCGAAAAGGCTTTGCAGAAGAAATGGCGTTAGCTGGCGTATCAGCCTTGATGGCATGACTCCTACCAAATATGCGAATGAGGCATTTTTGCTAAGGACTCTTTCTGGGGAGAAGCTGAGAAAAACTTGACAGGCTGTCAACACAGGGCACTGAGGCCCAGATGATGTTTTTGGTGCTGGAATATTCAGGCACGTCATTCCCATTGCTCAGTTTTATTATATTACCTCAAACCTTCACCAGTTGTTAGACTGTGAAACTTTTATATATAGTTTGATTTGCTTTTCTTATCTTTTTTAAAAACTTATTTTAGGGATAGAGCATGAGTGGGGAGAGGGGTGGAGGGCAAGAAAGAATCTTAAACAGGCTTCAACACTAATCTGGGGCTCAATCCCCACATGTCCTGAGTGGATATCAAGAGTTGGAAGCTCAACTGATTGAGCCACCCAGGTGCCCCTACTTTTGTTATCTTTAACCTTATATCACACCACATATATGATACTGGAATGCATTTATATTGTAGAAGCTTCAAACAGTACAAAATTACACAGCATAAAACCACAAAAGCTTCCACTTGCCCCTCTCCTCACCCTCTAAGCAACCCCTTTGATCAGTCTGGCATTTTCCTTCCCTGTCTTTTTTTTTTTTTAATGTTTACTTTTCATTTTGAGAGAAAAAGCACACACGATGCAGGGTGGGGGGGAGGGGCAGGGAGAGAAGGAGAGAGAGAATCCCAAGGAGGTTCCATGCTGCCAGCGCAGAGCCCAATGCCAGGCTCACTCTCCTGAATGGTGAGATAATGACCTGAGCTGAAATCAAGAGTCACATGCTTAACTAACTAAGCCACCCAGGCACTGGGCCCGTGTCTTTATTATGTGTGTGTGTGTGTGTGTGTATGTGTGTGTGTGTGTGTGTGTGTGTGTGTGTGTGTAGCTGTGTATTATTTTGCATAAACTGGGAAAGGTTATATGTATTCCTTAAATATAACAAATCTTGGATTTCATTCTATGTCATTTGTTATGTAGTATTTCACAGATTACACCAATGATAATTTATTTAACCATTTCCTGATGTGGGTATTCAGGTTGCTACCAATTTTTCACTTTTGAAAAATACCACACTGCAATGACTATTCTTGTTTCTGTATGAGTATTTTTATAGGGTACATTCCTGGAAGTGAAATTTCTGGGTTAAAAAGTGGGTAACTGTAAATTTTAAAAGATGCTGCTCATCTAGTTGGTGAGGAAAGGATTCTTCCCCAGGGATAAGGATTGACACCCAACAATAAACAGATGACAACAGTTAGATACATATACTCACAGCCCAGAGGAGGACATTGCACACCACGCAAGGCCACGTGGGTGCTGCACTTGGGAACAGAGAGAACAATCAGGGGTATGGGAGTAACGGTTTATGGTAACAAGAAGAGAGGTGTGTCCTGGTTCCCATAGGATGATGTGATTGACTTGTTTCAAATCATTCCATAGGCTGTCAGGAGACTGACACCTGATACTCAGGAATGAGCAGGTATAGTGCCTGGTCCCATTGATAGAAAAGCTATTTGGTCAGCGAGCCATCAGACTAGGGAGGAGAACTTGGAGTTATGCCATTCAGACGCTCCTCGTTTTACCAAATGTCAAGGTAGTACATAATACTGGACCTTAATTTTGGTTCTTATACCATAGCTGCTAGAATTTTCTAGAAACTCTTAGTGGTCTTACATTTCCATAGACAGTATATTAAATGCATGTTTTCTTCTATCAATGTCCACGAGAGATATTTCTTCTTAATGTTTTCTAATTGAATGAGCACAAAAGGGTTAATCATGTTTGTTTTAATTTGTATGATGATAGTAAGCATCTTTGCAATGATCTTTGATCATTAGTGTTTCTCATTCTGTAAACTGGAAGTTCATATGCTCTTAGGGTGGCCAGACTTTTAAAAAAATGCAGGACACTCAGGTAAACTGAAATTTCTTATAAACAATGAATTTTTTATAAGTATGTCCTAATTATTGTACGCAAGTATCATATCTTGTCCATTTTTCTGTGCTGTTTTTTTAATTTTTAAATGATTTGTAGAAATTCATTGAATTATCTAAGTTTTAAACTTTCAAGTATTACATACAAATCAAAAATTTCTCTCACTGTGTCACTTAAATGTTTTTAGGGGTGCCTGGGTGGCTCAGTGGGTTAAGCATTCAACTTCAGCCCAGGTCATGATATCACAGTGTGTGGGTTCAAGCCCCGCGTTGGGCTATCTGCTGTCAGTTGGGAGCCAGCTTCAAAACCTCTGTCCCCCCTCTCTCTGTCTCTCCTCCATTCATTCTCTCTCTCTTTCTCAAAATAAATAAACTTAAAAAAAGTTTTTTCTTAGATTATGGTATCTTTTTTTAAAATTTTAAAAAATGTTTTATTTATTTCTGAGGGAAAGACAGCATAAGCAGGGGAGGGTCAGAGAGAGAGCGAGATACAAAAAGTGAAGCAGGCTCCAGGCTCTGAGCTAGCTGTCAGCACAGAGCCAGATGTGGGGCTCGAACCCACGAACCATGAGATCATGACCTGAGCCAACGTCGAACACTTAACCGACTGAGCCACCCAGGTGCCCCAGATTATGGTATCTTTTATCCTATAAAAAGTTTTAAATCTTTAAGAGCTTGAACCTAATGTATTCTTTTATTGACTCTGGGTTTCATATATCTTGCTTTCAGAGATTATGTCCAACCAGAAATCATGCAAATATTATGTTTTTTTCCCTTTCCTGATTAGTTATTTAATTCATCTGCCACACAATATTTTATTGTGAGGGCTTCATGCAAAAACAGACAGTGCAGGGACTGAAAGGCTTCTAAAAAGCAATCCAAGATATCTAGGACTGATTCACCAAATGAAGGAGAAAAAAAAACACATGAAGTCAGAAGTCAATTAATTTGTTCAGCAAGATGCTAGACTCATCAGGGCTACCCAGTCTCTCCTTCTGGACAAGTCCCCAAGGAAGCCAAGTTGTCTGAAGCTGGGAGGGGAGACTGGGACTGCCCATGGGACTGACCTCCTGCCATGTGTCTCAGAGTCACCTTGGTGGACTGATGAACACTCCGATGTCCAAACCCCACCCCCGACTCTCTGGGAATGGAGCCTGGGAATCTGGACTTTAACAGACACCTCAGATGATTGCCAATATTTGAGAACTAATGGTTTCTCCCTTTTAGGTTGAGGACAGCTGATGTATCTTGACCTAAAACAATTAGACGTTTAGAACAGGGTGGTTCTCTCCTCGGACTGGGCTATATTCAGCTCTGAGATCCCTTTTCCCCATCCATTCAGTCTTTAGATATTTTCACACCTCTGGTTTTGTTATAATGGAGCACGTGGCCCTATTCCACTACTAGGTGGCCCCTCTGAACCATGATGTGTTCATTTCACATTTCATCTCCCAAAGAGAATCTGATTTCATTTAAATCTAAGTTATTTGCTATTACTTGCTTACTGTGCCCCCCATCACTGGCTGAGCTACTGAGAGTGCTTATCTGTGATAATATCAAAGCCACCCCTTGACAGTCCATTCCGAGGTAATTCTTCAAACTTTCCTCCACAAATGACTTTCCAGATACCACCTCTTGTCATTTTCACAGGACACCCGATTTCTAACATTAGACTCCATATCCCCTTTGGGGTTGCCCTGATCTTGAGAATCTGACTTCACTCTGAAATTTCTCTAGAATTTATATCTAGAGCCAATCACAGCTCGGTTTCTGGTTGAGGTTTCTTGGCTCACGATAGTTGTTTGATTTTCCCAAAGTTTAAGTTTTTCCACTTGGACCTTTTTTTTAAGATGATCATTTCAAAATAAAATTATAATTTTCAACCGGCCACAGTGTCTGCTGAGGACACTGCTGTGACCTCCAGGGGGCGAAGCTGCTGTTGTGTAGCCCCAGAGGGCTTGCCTACACATCACTCCTGGGTCACTCTGTGGTCACCCACAGCACAGTGAGTATTAAGTGTGTGCTGGGGCCCTTCTGTGCCCCCACGTGAAACCGGAGAAGTCCCAGGGCCAGATTTAGAAAGCAGTTTGAAAGCAACTGGCATTTAATGCAGTCCATTTGTATTTTGAGCTAAGGGCCTCGAACTCACCCTTTCATTGAGTGAAGGGGCCTTCCTGAGGGCAGCAGTCACAAGCATGCTCTTTCAGCAGAAAGTCTGAGTCATCTGGAAAGCGATCTGTGATTTGTGGGTTACATATGACAACCCTACAGATCTTTATCCACTAAAGAATTGCTTTCTTACTAAAAAGAGCTGTTCCAGAACTGTCGAAATACCAGTGAATCTGATTCTCCATGTCTCTTGCCCCATGTATTTCTCCCTCTTGCGGAATATTTCGCCAGAGCATACCCTTCATGATAGGCAAAGGGAGCAAAGCCAAAACCCAAATAGCTTTAAAATGATAACTAGTATCTCCAGTTGAATCTCAGCACCAAAGTCATAGCAGGAAGAGACGGACAGCTACTATATCCAGGCCCACACCTTCAGGGAGCACCTGTCCATGCTGGGGCTGTCTGGGCAGTGGGCATGAGAAGATGAACGGTGGGCCTTTGACCCTGAGGGCAATCACTCTATGGAAGAGGGACAGCCATTGGCTTTGCTGGTTGTGAGGACAAGATGGCAAGTTTAAACCAAACTAGGACAGTAGTGAGCAGCTTGTCAGAGGAAACTGCATTGGATCTGGGAGAAAACATTCATGTGGGGGTGAATTTTCCTTCATGATTCTCTCTTGTTTATGACTTTCCTCCATTAAAGGGGTTCTCGCTCCAATAATGTCCTTCAAGAGGCACTGAAGTGTGGCCAAGAGCATGAACAGCAAAGCCATATCCCTTAGTGCAATTGCTGGCTGCACAGCTTGCATTCGGTGTGACTTTCGGTGAATTACTTAACTCCTCTGGGCCTCAGTTTCCTTTCTGTAAAGTGGAGATTAGGTTGTGTGGGAATTCAAGTGAGTTGATACACCTAAGCATTAAAATGGTGTCTGGCACAGAATATGGAATGTTTGGTGCTTATGATATTGTGATTTATGATAAATATATATTTGGACTTCATCCCCACTCAGAGCACAGAGTTCATAAAACTCTTGGAATTTCCAGTGATGACACTTGCAACAAGGTGTCTCTTTTTTTGTTAAACAGTTAATTTTGGAAAGCTCCTAGGTCATCTAATGTTAGGGGCTGGTTGCTGGGGGAGCCAACCATGTGATTAGAGACTTGAAACTTTCATTCCCCACCCCAGACCTCCAGGGAGCAGAGAGGGGCTGGAAATTGAGTTCAATCCCCAATGGCTAATGATTCAATCAAGAATGCCTGTGTGATGAAGCCTCGATGGAAAACCAAAAGGGCTGGGGCACCTGGGTGGCCCAGTAGGTTGAGCATCAGACTCTTGGTTTTGGCTCAGGTCATGATCGCATGGTCGTAAGATTAAGTCCCATGTCAGGCTTGAACTGAGCATGGAGCCTGCTTGGGATTCTTTTTCTCTGCCCCTCCCCCATGTGTGTGCACCTGTGTGTGCTTGGTCTCTCTCTCTCTCTCTCTCTCTCTCTCTCTGTATCTCTCAAAATAAATTTTAAAAATTTTAAAATGAAACAAAACACCAAAAGGACTGGGTTTGGAGAATTTTCTGGATTCAAGGATAGTGGTTCATCTGGAGAGAGCATGGACGCTTCATATTCTGTCCCCGTATCTCACCCTATTCATCTCTTCCATCTGGCTATTCCTGAGTTATATCCTTCTATAACAAACTGGTAATCTAGTCAGTAAAATGTTCTGAGCCACTCTAGCAAATTATAGAATCTGAGGAGAGAGCATTGGAACCTCTGATCTATAGCCTATTGGTGGGAGGCAGAGGTGACTGCCAGGACTTGCAGTTGGCATCTGAAGTGAGGGTGGGGAGGACATTGCTGCGGACTGAGTCCTTAACCTATGGGATCTTATACTATCTCCAGTTGAGTTAATCGCTCAGTGTTGGATAAATCACACACATTGAAATTGGTGTCCGAGTCGGGTGTTATTAATAGAAGTCCATGTACATGAGGGCTCTGAGCCACAGAACTCTCTTCACATCCTCAGTGATGCCACACTGTGCAGTCCATTGGGCTGACTTTGTAGTCTCAGCTTTCCCCAGAGAACTGCTGCACACAAACTTGAACAGACTCTTTGGGGAGGGGCAGGAGGGTGATAGGCAAATTTTTCTTATCCTCTTTTGAGGTCCTCATTTCCTTTCATTTTATTCAGGTTCCCAGGATAGGAGGTGAGAGGCTCCAGATACAAGTAGACAGTTTCCTCTGGCCAAGAAGGTAGGGAGCTCAGTGCACGAGGAGGAGATGAGCCTTACAAGTTATACAATTTTGAGCAAGTGACTCAATCCATCTGTGCCTCCATTTTCCCATGTGTAAAATGGGATGATTAATCTGACCTCAGAGAGTGGTTTTGAGGAGGAAGTGAAAAAAATACACACAGATGTCTGGCACTTAGTGGGTGATGCGTAAATGTCCTGTTGCCCTTCCTGTATTTAAGAGGATGTTCCACACAAGAAAGGCAACCTGTTCAGCATCTGTTGGCGTAGAAATGGGGATAAGCCCTAAATACCAGACAAACTGGGCTGGTCGGCTCTAGTTGCCAGAGGAGTGAACTTCACTCCCCACAGTAGCTCAGCAAGTGCACCTGAGCTAGGAGGCACCTCTCCCAGAACTACTTCTAATCTACCTTAGGGGGAAGGCAGGTGTCTGCCACTCACCCGGCCCAGGACTCAGGCACTTTCCCTCAGATGTGTGCTCCCAACAAAACATTTGCAGGTTAGCCCACGGCTGCCATTGGCAATGAAACATGATGCTGGCTCTGGGGGCCTTTCAGGGTGCACATGTGTGCACGTGTGATTATGTGATGCAACCACACAGAGAGCTGGGGATAATGTTTGACCAGGATGGAAAGATGGAAAAAGCAGGGAAAAAAGAAGGGCAGAGGACACTCCAATGCAAACAAGATGTTGCAGAGGTCAGAGATTCACCAACCTGAAAGAGGCAAATCTGACTCCTAAATTTCCCCCAATGGATGATAATACCTCTACCTCCCCCATGTCTGACCAGGGTCTAAGCTGTAGACTCCTGTTAACTGGAAGCCTGAAAGATCTGTTCCCTGAGGGTACCCGGGTTAAGTGTCCAACTCCTGGTTTTGGCTCAGGTCACCATCTCATGGTTTCGTGAGTTTGAGCCCCACATCGGGCTCTGTGCTGGCAGTGCAGAGCCTGGTTGGGATTCTCTCTCTTTCCTTCTCTCTCTGCACTCACTCATGCTGTCTCTGTCTCTCTCAAAAATAAATGTAAGAAAAATCTATTCCCTGGACCCATGTGTTAATTCAGTAGCTTAAGCAGGACAAGGTCAGAGAGGGACACTTCAGCATTATTCATTGGAGTTCCTCAAATCTGATGCATAAACACTTGTTTAGTTCCTTTTCTTTGGGTTGAAGAAACAACGATTGATGTTTGAATTGTATAAATCGATTTTCAACCAGCCGACGCCGGGTGCCACTTATGGGTGGTTAGAAATCCCTGCAGTTCACAAGTGCAAGAACGAAAGAACAAAGCCTCACTGGTTATCAAGTTGTCTTTCGTTTGTCAGGAGCTGGGTTGAGAAGCTGTGGAAATGGATTTGGAAAAGAACCACTTAGGGGGAGGAGCAAACTCTCTTTAAGTCTTTAGAGAACAATCAGAATGATCACAGAAAAGCGTGTGGAAGCAGTTCTTTCAAACAACCACGCACTGCACACCAACTGTGCTAAGTGCCAGGAATGCAGAAGCACATGAGCATTGTCCCTGCCTTTGAAGAGCCACAAGCTGTCAACATTGGCCTTATTTCTTTGTGTGTGTAAGTTATTCTTCTTACCCTACAACCACGGACCTGCCTCTCCTTCTGTATTTTCTTATTGTCCTTTCAAGCCACAGAGATGTCTTAGGCGATTACATAATACATTAATAGAAATCACTGACTTGGGAGAAAAGCTTAGAATTACAAAGAGCCAAGAGGGTTTCCTAGTTCCGTGGGTTTCAATAGATCCCAGCCTCCTCAACAGCAGGCATGCATTCTCAAGGGCGAGTTGGGTGTGTTGGGCTGTGGTATGGAAAAAATATGCCTAGTATCATGTGAAAAGCCCCATGAGTTGGCAGACAAATAGTTTCCCTATAGCTTCCTCAATGATTATGTAAAGTGAACAGGATCCAGCAGAACCTGTTGTACAGGCCTCCTCTGTAACGTTATATCCAGGCAATGGGTTGGAGAGAGGAGGTCAGGAATTCTGGCTCTGGGCGAAGGTTATCCAGATTTTACCTCTTAACCATCCAGGATCAGCTTTGGTCCTTAGCGGGTAGGAGACTAAGAGCCTGAGAATAAATAGAGAGATTAAAAAGAAACATCCAGCTCTTTTACTTTAAAGATATAGGTTCAGTCTTATTTGATTGACCCAGAGTTCCCCTAAATCCGAATCATTCATTTATTCATCATTCATTCATTCATAAAAAAATATTATTGAGCAACCATTTTTCAGTTTCTGAAAAGTTCAGTTTCTCCAAGCTAGTCTTCAGTGAATTTATGTCTACTGGGCCAGGTTGATGTTTGCTTTTATAGTCAAAAAAAGTTTTGAGGTTAAATAGCCTTTCAATGACTTTTCCTGCCATGCTGGTGAAAGAAAGTCCTGTGGGCATTTGCTGTAAGTTGATGGGAGGGTGAGAGGGACCAAGATGACATAGACTCAGGGGTGACAGGCTGGGGCTTTCCTTCGATGGTATTATGGGTGAGGAGCAGGTATTGCTGGGGCCTGAGTAATTACTGTTAACTTGGTTTTGAGCTTCTGAATTTGAGATACATAGAAACCATTGAAAATAATTTTTTAATAGTTTTCGAAATAGGAGTCTTGAACTTGAAGCAAGGATCTAACAGTGGTGCACTCTTGGAAGCCATGAGCAGGTAGGTGGTAATGGTAATTGTAGCTTTGGAATCAGGTAGTCCTCTCTTTTATGATTTTCAAGCCTTTTTAATGGAAGATGAGTTTCTTAAAGAAACTTCTTTGCTGTACCCTAAATCAATAAAATCCTGCCACTTGTACTTCTCTTTATTAAATTTTCTAACGTCTGTTCAGGTCATCTTCGGGGTCTCTGTTCTCTGAGGTTCTAAGCAACAAATATTCAGGGACAATGAATTGGTAAATCTCATGTTAAATCTCCTGGCCTGGGTTGCAGATTCTCTTTCTTTTCTTCAGGAGTGAGGTTAAAGCTTCCTCCTTTCTGTCTTTTATATCATTATGCAGTGCCTGCTAGGTAATTGCTGGTTTTCTTAGTTGATTTCCTTTGCCAGTCAGAGCAAGTGGTTGTCAAGGAAATGCTCTATGATAGAGTTTAATGTGCCCGTGGCCCTTCAAACAAAATAGAAAATTCACTGGATTTGTTATTTAATTTCCTGTAAGGTCGATGGAAACATTTCCTTATGATATTCTCCCCAGCTTTCCAGTAGATGACCTATAGTAAGGATCATTTTTACTGTACTGCGTTGCAGTTCTGAACGTTCTGTGCTTTTTACATGTGTATAAAGTCAGTGATTAGTAAGGCTTTTTGTTTTTAAGAAACTGAGTTTGCAGTAAGCTCAAATAATGAGGATGAATTAAAAAGACACACAACGCAATCAGGAAGACATGGATCCCATATTCGTCCAGTAGGACTGCCATAACAAATAGCACTAACTGGGAGACTTAAACAACAGAAATGTATTTCCTTACAGTTCTGGAGAAGTCCGGGGTCAAGGTGCAGCAGGGCTAGTTTGTGGTGAGACCTCTCCTCCTGTCTAGCAGCTGGCCGCCATATTGCTGTCTTCGGTGGTCTTTCCTCTGTGCACCCTCTTGGTGTCCCTTCCTCTCCTTATAAGGACAGCAGTCCTACTGGATTAGAACCCCACCCTTAAGATCTCATTTTAACTTAATTAGCTCATTACAGACCCTATCTCCTATCTAGTCACATTCTGCAGTATGGAAGTTAAGACTTCAACATATAAATTTGGTTGCTTTGCAACCAGGTCTCATAAAAGCCAAAAAAAACCCCAAGTTGATTTCAAGGATTTCAGGAGCATGAAAAGTTGAGGGAAAAATCAGAAGTCAAACCAAAGGATAGCTGAAGTAACAATTAGTAAAGTCATATTGTGCATAGACCCAAAAAGACAGTTCACAAACCAGGAGCACTCAAACCAAACCATGGAATGAAGATCATAAGTATATTGTTAGAAAGCAGCTTATATAGAGTAAAGGCTGAGACTGTTCTTTATAGTGATTGGTTACAGTATTAGAATTTTCTTAAATGAAAGGAAATTGATTAGTGGTTACTTCATATCAATTTTAGGGAATTATTTAAATTTTGCTAATGATTTTCAGAGGCATAGACAAAACAGGGCTCAGGTCGGGCTAGCCGGGCTTGTCTTATAAAATAAGCTAAATTAAGTGTTGCTTGTACGACTGACTGGTTTTGTCTGCTTGGGGAATTTTCAAGTCTGGTTTCCATTTGTGTTTCATTTTAACAGAAGCAAGAGTTCATAGATCTTCTCTGGTAGTCAGGAAGGGCCAGGTTATGCTGTGGTACTAAGCATCCTTCTAAACCTCTGTTGGCCTAAAACAACAGAGGTATTTCCGGTTTATGCTACATCTCTCTCACTGGCGGGCAGAAGGCTCTGTGCATCATGGTTACTCAAGACCCTGGGCTTATGGAGCAAGCACCATATTGAGCATTGCCGGTCACTGCACCAGAGGGTAAAAAGATTTATGGAATCTCATCTCGACAAGCAAGTGCCCCATCTCATAAAGGATATAAATCACTTCTTCCCCCAACTCATTCAGACTCAAAACTTGGCCAGGCAAAGACACATTGAATGGGGAGTCCCATGCTGAAAGTCTCATGAAGCTACCCCTTCCTCAGGTGCAATGTGGTAGAAGTTACCCTTACAAGGAGCCATAAGCATGGTGGGGAATATGGCTCTCTTGTCCAAGATGGTTCATAGCCACAAAATATGCAATAACTGGTCATTAAGGCCTCAGCTATCAGCATCAGAGGAATCTGGAGATTTATTGTGGAAACAAATAGCTTTCTCACTTTCTTTTTCAAGGATGGTTAGAAGTCAGGACATTTAATAGACTTACATGGTATAAGATTTCTGTATTTTATGTGAAGTGGTATAATGTTAACGCAAAGCATCCTGTAAAAATGTGAAAAATTTATATTGTAGTGTCCCAGTAAACATAATGCAAAGAGGTATGGACAATAAGAAAACTAAAATAGAATTCTAGAAAATATTCAAATAATCAAAATGAATGCAGGAAAGGGGAAACACAGGAAGAAAGGAGAAAATAAGTAATAAAGTGGTTGATTTAAATATAAGCATAACAATAGTGGATGCAAAATGAATGAATCTTTTAGAATCTCTAAAAGAAAGAGAATTTTATTTGAGCCCAAGTTAGGACAGCTGCTCAGGAAGCACGCTCTTCACAGGGAAGAAAATATTCTGGATAATGAACCGTTTTGGCAGGGTTATGTACTTTTTTACATCTTGTAAAAGCTCAAAAGATTACAGATTAACATGAAAGTGGGAATTACACATTTTATCATAAAGGAATGCAGGGAGTAAGAGCATTGACTGATATCTCAAGACAAGATGATTTTCCTTTAGGCTACTCATTCACAAAGCAAGTATACAGTGCAGGTATGGCCAGCCATAAATCAGGCTTTTGGTTTGAGCAAAGTTTATGCACAGTCATGTTTACATGAATTAGAAAGAACTCTAACATGGCCTCCTTTGTATATCAGGCTTTTAGAGAGTTTTTCCTCTCATCACAATAATTACATTAAATATTAATGGACCAATGCACCAGTTAAAAAACAAGATTACCAGAATTCATTATAAAGCAAGATTCAAATATATTCTATTTATAAGAAACACAACATAATTATAAAGATGCAAAGAAGTTGAAAGTAGATGAATGAAAGATGTGCCACACGAATAGTAAGCAGAAGAATGTTGGTGTGGTTATATTAATATCAGCTAAAATAGATATCACAAGGAGTGATCACTTCCTAACTCACATTGTGAGACCACCTGTACCCTAATACCAAAACCAGGCAAAGATAATGCAGAGAAAGAAAACTGCACACCAATATCCATCATGAATATAGTTCAAAAATACTTAAGGAAAACATTAGCAAATCAAATTCAGCAATATATTAACAAGAATAATAAATCCAGACAACAAAATACACCAGACGAGAAATGCAATTTTAATATTGGAAAAAAGTCTACCAATGTAATCCACACTGTAGACAGGATTAGTGATTCTATCATTAGATGCAGAAAACCACTGAAAAAAATTTCAATACCCATTTATGATAAGAAACTCCTAGCAAGATAGAAAGGGTAAGTAACTTCTTCAATCTGACAAAGAATTCTTATGAAAAACCAGAGCCAACATCATACTTAAGGGTAGTCACTCTCAACACTTAGGCAACAAATAAAAAGCATTAAGACAAATCACCAAGGAAGTAGTACTTGTGGAATACTACTATTCCTCTATTTGTGGAAGACATGCTGGCTTATGTAGAAAATCTTCAAAATGAAAGCAACTACTAGAACTAATAGGTAAATTTAGCAAAGTCATAGGACATAGCACTAATGTACAAAAGTCAAAGCGCTTTAGTATAGTAGTGGCAAATGACTTTAAATGATAGTAGCAAAAGGAAATTTCAAAATCCCATTTATGAGTACTGTCAAAATGAAAATTCTTAAAAGCAAATTCAACAAAGATGTGCAAGACAAGAAATTTTCACTGAATATTATAGAACATTGTTGACATGATTTAGAAAACCTAAATAATATCATATTGGTTAATGGAATATTCAATATTGTTAGGGAGGACAGCTTTCTCTTAATTAACCTGTAAATTCAACAAAATCCCAATCAAAATCCCAGAATTTTTTTGTAGAAATTGATAAGCTGCTCTTAAAATCTGACTGAAAGTTCAAATGATAGTAAATGCACAAAGCAATCTTTAAAAAAGAATAAAGACAAAAAACTTATTTGAAGATTTACTATAATGCCACAATAATAATAAAGCAATAAAATCACAATATTGAGCAAACGATAAATATGACATCATTGAGGAAAATAGAGAGTCCAGAAATAGACCTGCACATATATGGTCAACTGACTTTTGGCAAAGGAACCAGTGGAAAGGAAAGACATTGTGCTGATACTATGGGCATCCATGTGGAAAAATATGAAAAGTACCCTGTACCTCAAACTGAATTCAAAAATTAGCACAAATTGTATCATAGACTAAATGCAAAAGTTGAAATTATAAATGTCCTGGAAGAAAAAAAATCTTCATAATCTTGGAGTAGACATAGAAAAACCAGAAGTAACAGAAGAGAAAAGGTCATAAATTGGATTTTCTCAAAAGAAAAAAAATTGCTATGCAAAATACACAGTTCAGTAAACAAAAAAGTAAGCCACAGAATAGAAGACAGTGTTCACTATGCACATATCTCAGAAAAGACTTACATCCAGGATAGAAAATTTTATAACTCAATAATAAGAATCTAAATGACTTGAAAATGGTAAAAGATTTGAAAAAAATATATCATAAAATATGAACTATAAGTGGTCAGTAAGTACATGAAAATTTGTTCAACATCTTTCATAACCAGAAAAATGCAAATTAAAATCACAATGAAATGCTACTACACATCCCTTAGAGCGTCTAGAATTATAAAGACTGACAGTATCGAGTGTTGACAAGCATATGGGAAAACTGGAAATCTCATACATTTCTGGTGGGAATGGTAAATCATCCAATGACTTTGAAAGAGAATTTGGCAGTTGCTCTAGACCGAATGTTCATTCCCCTCACCACATTCCTATGTTGAAATCGAATTCTCCATTTGATAGTATTAGGAAGTGGGACCTTTGGAAACTGATAAGGTCATGAGTGTGGAGTTCTCATGAATGGGGTTAATGCCCTTTAACAAGAGACAACAGAGAGCTGGGGCGCCTGGGTGGCTCAGTCGGTTAAGCGTCCGACTTTCGCTTAGGTCATGATCTCGCGGTTCGTGGGTTTGGGCCCCGCGTCGGGCTCTGTGCTGACTGCCAGCTCAGAGCCTGGAGCCTGTTTCAGTCTGTGACTCCCTCTCTCTCTGACCCTCCCTTGCTCACGCTGTCTCCTCCCCCCCCCTCTCTCCTAGAAATAAATAAAAAACATTAAAAAAAATTTATTAAAAAAAAAAGAGAGACAGCAGAGAGCTAACTTGCCCTTTCTGCCATGTGAGGACACAGAGGGGAAAAAACTGTGTAAGAACTAGGAAACGGGCTCTTGCAAGATACCAGGGCCTTGATCTTGGACTCATCAGTTTCTCCAGAACTGTGAGAAACAAATTTCTATTGTTTATAAGCCACCCGGGTTATGATATTCTGTTATAGCAGGCTGTGTGGACTAAGTAGTTTCTTAAAATTGTAACTGGCATGGACCACACTACCTAGTCATTCCATTCCTAGGTATGTATCCAAGAGAAATGAAAACGTAAGTCAACACAAAAGACTTGTATGTAAATGTTCATAGCAGCAATATATATTCCAATAGTAGGAACTAGTGGCGGTAGAAGGGGGGAACAAATGTCCTTCAACAGGTGAATGGACAAACAAAATGTATTGTAACCATATAATGGAATACTTTTCAGTACTAAGAAGGAATGAGCCCCCGAAACTGTAACATGGGTAACTCCCCAAAATATTTTACTGAGTTAAAGAAGCCAGTCACACAAGAGACCATACTTTATTTTTCAATTTATATAAAATACAAATTAATCTATAATGGCAATAATATATCAGTGGTTTCAGGTCAGGGATAGAAGGAGGGATGGCCTTTAAAAGAGTAATAAAGAACCTCTCTGGGTTCGTGGAATTGCTCCCATTTCTTCACTGCAGTGGTGATTTTATAGGCATATGTAGTGGTCAGGATTCATTCATTTTAGATGAAACTTACCATACACAGATTATTCCTCATTAAATTTGACAAAGAGAAAAAAACATTAGCACATTTGATAATAGTTCTCCATCTCTGCTAAGCCTTGGTTGGTGGGCTCATGCCTTTAGCCATTATTTTGTATGTTGAAAGGGTTTTGCAAATTTTTGAAGTGATATTTGTTAAAGGGTTGTCATAATTATGGCCTTGGGAGGGTTGGTGAACTCCTTAAAGGTAACACAAAAGGACTATTTCCTGAGCCACCATTTCTGAACTGTTTCATTTTACAACATCATTTCTGACACCAAATGTATGGGTGCATTTCCCTATTCTAGCCAATGCTCCAAGTCTCCAGACACCAACCTGGTTTTCTACAATTTAATTCAATTCTGACACTAATTCTGAATTAACACAGACCCTACAGATTAAGGGCTCAGTCCCATATAACAGCCCCCTAATTGATGTCTGTCCCCATTATAGACATCAATTACAAGTCTGCGCCACCCATCCTTCTGATTGACTGGCTGTAAAATTGGGGGTTCCCGCAACCCTCCCCTCAGGTTTGGTAATTTTCTAGAATAGCTCACAGAACTCAGGAAAACAGTTTACTTTTGGTTACCAGTTAATTATAAAGGCTGTAAGTCAGGGAGAGTCATAGAGAGGCAGAGAAGGAGAGGAAGAGAGGCATAAAGCATGGGGGGAGGGGTGCAGAGTTGCCATGTCCTCCCCAGGCATGCCACCCTCCCAGTACCAACCTGGATGTTTTGTGACCCTGGCTGTTTAGGGTTTTCCTGGAGGCTCCGTTACATAGGCATGATTGATTCGATCATTGGCCATTGGTTATTGAACTTCATCACCAGCCCCTCTCCTCTCCCTGTAGGTCATGGGGTAGAGATGAAAGGTACAGCTTTCAAACACTTGGCTGTTTCTTCTGGCAACTAGGCCACCTCCAGAACCTATCAGACCCAGGCAAGAGTTACTTCATTAGCATAAACTCAGGTGTGGTTGAAAATGGTCCACTATGAATAACAAAGGATGTTCAGCTCACTCAGAAAATGGCAAGATTTTTTAGGAAGTCTGTGCCAGGTATTGGGGACAAAAACTATATATATAAATATATTTCTATTCCTGTTATATCACAATATTGCATCTCCACCCTGAGTGAAGAGGGTAAATCTAATCTTGTTTCCATGAAGGCCATGGGCATGTTCAAGATTTAGCATTGGCTGAAACTTCCTCTCCAATATGTGAAAAATACACACACGATTGTGACTGAAATGAGTCCAAAGAAAATCTTTTACAACTGTAATGACATCCAGAGCCGTGTAATTTGAAAGATAAGAATTGTTTTTCATGTAGTCATATGGATCGTGTCTGTAAATGTAGTCTTCGTAAATTATATGTACTACTTTAGCTTCTGAAACTACCGTGGCATCTTTCTGGCTGGCATCCTGGTATCCAGAGACAGGGCTGGTCCAACTGACTTTCCCGGGCCCTTGCAACAGACATGGTAGCTACTTATAACCTGGAGAGCTCTGCAGAGGAGTTTTGTTTGTGGCAACAACATGCAAATCTTCGAGTCTTAATCTATCCCCCGTGTTTCCTCTGGATTTGAGAGTCAAATCAACTCGCAAGTCCCACTAACACTCATTCAAACCTGCCTCTTTGGGGCCTTGCGGATTGTCTGCCTTCTCATCTTGGCTTCCCTTCGTGGGACGTGAGCCCATCTCCCAAGTGTAGCATGCAGAGCTTCTAGGACCTGCACGTGGGTTGCTCCAAGTTCAAACGGAAGGTAAAATTGGACTAAATAAACCCACTGAGTTGGGATACAACCACTAAGCTTCTTTTGCATTCATTTTAAGAATTTAAGTCCCAATTTTCTTTCACTCAGCCAAGATTGTTCTTGGAACCGGGCTTTACTTTGCTTAAATGGAGACCAATGTTATAACTGTTTTTGTAAAAATATGGTTGTTACACAAACAGATCACTAGATATTGTCCAGGTCAGCCATGTCCCAGACATTCAAAGGGCATTAGATGCATGAAAGATTTATAGGGGAAACTCCTATAAGAGAAGATGGGGAGGGAGCTTGGAGAAATGAGGAGCCTCAGACCACTGTTCAGAGTGACCCTGGGACACTGGATGGGAATGTCCAGCTGTATTTCTGAGAGAGTTTATCAAGCCCGGTGGGAGTCTTCAGGGCTAAGAACACCCATCAGAGAAATCTTGCACCTCCCAAGATTAGGTCTGCCTCAGTGCCCTGCCACACGCCACACCAGGTCCTTGGCTAAGGGCAATGGTGGGAATCAAGATACAGTGGCTGGTTGCTCAGTTTCATTCCCTGCAGTCGGAGACCTGAGGGGTCCTGACTGCCAAAGATAGGGAGGTAGATGGTAGATGTCAGGCAGATAGATGGAGGATGGATGGATGGATGGATGGATGGATGGATGGATGAGTGGGTAGATGGACTGATGGATGGTTGGGTGGATAGATTAGATAGATAGATAGATAGATAGATAGATAGATAGATAGATAGATAGATGATAGATAGATAGACAGACAACTAGACAAGCAGGATTAGATAGGATATATATGTGTGTGTGTATAATATTTACACACTTACATATGTATTTATATATATATTTACATAAATATTTACATATATACTACAATATCTATATATAATATTTAGAGTGACTTTCTCTGGGGAGGACTCAGTTTGTGCAGGTTTTCCTCTGAATTTTTATATTTTCTAAAATTTTTGCACATCAGCATGCTTATTCTTTTTTTTAAGTTTATTTATTTATCTTGAGACACAGAGAGAGAGTGAATGTATACAAGCAGGGGAGGGACAGAGAGAAGGAGAGACAGAATCCCAAGCAGGCTCTGCACCATCAGTGACCTGAGCTGAGATCAAGAGTCAGATGCTTAACTGACTGCACTACCCAGGTGCCCCAGAAGCATGTATATTCTTAAGCAAATCTGGTCTGAAATTTGAGCAATCCTCTCCTTCTCTCTTTTTAAGGCAATTGCTTCCCTTATTGCAGAAATGTACAGCACTCATAGTGGGTGTGTGGGTGTGAGTGTGGATGTGTGTGTCCTCGCTTTAGCCAATTTACACCAAGATTTTTGTTTCTTCTTTTTCGCCTCCCCCATCTTCTCTTTCTACCACATGATGCACTAGAAACATCTCTTGGGGAGAGGAAGCAAACCTGTTTACAATCTTCTGTCCACATGTCCTTATCAAAGCAAGCTTGTTACTTGCTTAGTTACTAGCTACTAATTACGTTAAAAGGCAGGAACTAATCCAGACCCTGAAAATGTGTGTCCTAATCTCTCTAAAGAAATAGAGTGGATCTGTTTAGAGGACAATCCACGGATTAGGACTTTATGAAATTCAAAATGAAGTTGTACCCTGAGAGACTTAAAATGAAAAATCTGCTAGTCCATAATACAAGTTAATTTCACGATAAGGTCATTTTGCTTATAGAAGCTGTACTGGATTGAATTGTGTCCCCCCAAAATTCATGTCCCATCCAGAACCTCAGGATGGGATTCTATTTGGAAATGGTTCTTTGCAGATATAATCAGTTAGGATGAGCTCACACTGGAGTAAGTTGGGCTCTAAGTCCAATGACTCCTTACAAGTCTCCTTGTAAGAAGGCAAGGTGAAGGCATGGAAGAGGAGGGAAGGCCATAGAGAGAAAACGGCAGGGACCAGAATGATGTGTCCACATGTCAAGGAACACCAAGGCTTGCCAACAGCCCACCAGAAACCAAGAAGAAGCAAAGAAACATCCTCTCCTAGAGCCCTGTCAACACCTTGATTGCAGACTTTCGGCCTCCAGGACAGTTAATCTTATTCAACAGAATAAGTTTCTGTTGATGTAAGCCACCCAAGTTTGTGGTATTCTAGTATAGCCACTCTAGGAAACTCTTACTGAGGGGGATGTGTCAAAGCTGTACCCGGGAGGGGAGGTATCTGTGAGCCTATGAGCAGAGTGGCCACTGCACACCCTCCTCATGTCCTTTCTCTCCATTCAACAAGGTCCGTTAGTGCTATATCCAGAACCCTATATGAGGATTAGTGACCACGGAGCTACTTTAAGGACTGTTCTTTCTGCCCACTCACAAAGCCAAAAGCCATTCTGTACTGGATAAGATTGCTTTCTTCTTGAAATTCTCCTTATTAAAGGTATTATTGTTTCCAGGGCTAGAGGATGTCGAGGCTGAAATTTCTATTTAAAGGTAAGTGCTCACAGCTGTGAGGGCCACGAAGGAGCAGGAAACCACACAACACATTGTCATTTCCGTAACATCAGGGCAGTATAAAAGAGTCAAAAAAAAAAAAAAAAAGTCCAAAAGGACCTTTAAGGGAAGATTAAATGGAACAAAATTGGAGGCTGTAAAATGGCATACTGTAAATGCATGAGAATTCCTTATACACAGAAGTAACATCATATTTTAAGACCCATTATTAGGAAAACTCCAAAACAACAAATGACATTCAGCTCTCAACTAACAAATTTACAGAAAAACAGAGAAACACTTGCGGGTTTTCCCCATTTATTATCTTTTGAATTGAATTTTTCTGTTTAACTCTCCTTCTTCATAACTTAATATACAAATGCTAAACGTGAAAAGTCACCACTCCTGCAATATCTTGTAGCAAATCCCCCTTCTCTTAAAGAAGGTAATATACAGTGTGTGATTGGGAAAGGAAATTCAAGTCCAGAGATTCTGTAGGGAAAAAGTAGAGCCAGGCAAGAGCATTTTCCCAGTGAGCAGCTATATTTGGGACCCAAGGATCCAAACCAGATTAAGAAAGAATAGAATGGATTTCTAAGAGAAGTAGGCAGGAAGCCAGATCCAAGGTATCATTGTGGGAAGGAATTTCTCCACGCTTGACCGTAAGAGGTGCACCTGCGTGGTGGTGGTGGGGGGGCTGAAAGGGGGGAGGGTGGGCAGGATTCAGAGAACGGTATTTAAGTGCTGGTTATAGCATAAGCAGATTGTGTGGTGTTCTGTGGAGGCCCAAAGTTACAACAGTAATCAGCTAAATATATAAAACTTGAAAGAATGGAATAATTAAATTCTTCTTAGAGAACACCAATTCATCATTTGAGATGTAGGACAATGGTGCATTTTATAGACACGCAGGAAAGGACATGATAGGGGCACAAGGACCCACCCTGCCCCAGGGGTCACTGGTTCCTATCCCAGCCCCTACCTCCTATCTCAGAAAATAGACTTAAGTATAAAAGTAGGAGAAATTACTTATTAGCAACTGGACTCTGGAGAAGAATTCTGTCTACACACCACACACTTTTTTAAAAATGTTTGTTTATTTTGAGAGAGAGCGAGCATGCGTGGGAACAAGGAGGATGCGTGGGAACAGAGGAGGGGTTTAGCAGTTTATGCGGTGACTCTAGGGTACCCGTGGACAGAGATACTCGTTGTAGTTCAGCTGCTTGTTCTGCTGCTGCTGCTGGAGAAGGACCTCACCCCAACCAATGTGAGGCACTCTTTAGAAAAAAATGCAAGTAAGATGAAACGGGGCTTTGCTTTAAATGTACCTTGATGGCTTATGATTGTGACCCTAACAAGAACCCAGCCTAGACTTCTTTATTGCCCATCTCTGTCAGAAAACAATAATCTTTTATCATAAAGGTGATGTCATGGTGGGGGCGGGCAGAGAGCCCCTGCACAGAGCAGACCTGGAAGGGTCCGGACTGGGAAAAGGGCTGGGCAAGGTTGAAGACCACGGGCAAGGGCTCAGCGTGTACACAAAGCAGCCAGTAGTTCTGGTAAGCCCCGTGGGTGAAGCCAAAGCCAGTGTCCAAACGCTGTCCAGGAACCCTGAAGAACACAGAGTGTTTCAGCAAGGACAGACGAATTGGGGATGGACAAGTCAGAGTCAAGAGGGAGGCTCAGGCCTGGGCAAGTCTTGCAGGTTGCAGAGTCGGGGATCATTCCAGAGGTAAGGCGAGAACAGAGTGTGAACAGAAACGAATAGGATAGAGACCTAACTCTTCTGGAGGGTTTGCTCCCTCCTGTGATTCTGCACATAGAATGTAATCACTGACCCTATTTCCTTGAGTTATATCTTCTGCTCCTGCTATATATAAATATATATATATATATATATATATATATATATATATATATATTTCCCCCTTAGTATAGGTATGTGCTGTGGGTTATCAGGACTTTTCAGGGCCTGATATTCTCAAAGGACTTCATTTTCTTCAGTGACCTTACTTTACCTCTTTTGTGTGTCTCATTCACTGTGTGGCAGCTGCCACTTTTCAGAAGCTCGGTCTCACTTCTGGGCTGTCAGGTACATGAAATGGTGATTCTTAGGTCACTGTAATTTCAAATAAATGTTGAAACGAGAAATAGCAGGCAAATTGGGAGCATGTATCACAGGGGCTCAAATCCTGTGGAGGATTCAATGGAGATGCCGTGTATGGAAAGTGGAGCAGGTGAGGTCTGACTGAGAAATAAAAACCGCACAGTAGGTTAAACAGAGACATTTTAATATCAAACTGTTAACTCTAATAAAGGAATAGCTGTAAGATATAAGAGAACACGCCCTGGTGTGCTAGGACTGAGGGATGCGGCCCCTAAAGGACAGATGTGGAAGGGCGTTCAGGTCTCACTAGAGAAGGTGTGGACGGGCCACTGGCAGAGAGAAGCTGGCTGGTGTAGCCAGAGGAGGTGGTATGGAGCTGCTGGGCAAGCAATGTGTCACTGTCAGGAGGGCAGGCAGGGAACAGGCATCAGCAGCTGGGGGCACCGGGCATGCAGTGGGAACTGTGCTCAGGAGGTGGCACAGGGACATTAGAGGAGCAGGCTCTATGGGCAGGGGACACAGAGGGGGGTTACAGATAGAAGGCTGCTCAGGTGGACCCCTGACCACAGGCACGTTGCAGGAGGGCCAGCGGGGTAAGGTCACATAAGAACCACTTCCGTGTCCTTTGGCCCCAGCAGGACCCACCGGAAGTCCTTCCAGTCACATGACTGTCTCTTGCCCCTCCCACCGGAAGTTACTGGAAGCTCCTTCCTCCCGCAGTGTCCCTTCAGCACCCTCTCTGAAATACCTGTGATACGGTGCTCTCTTGAAAGCAGAAAGAAATTTTGCTGAAGGAACTTGGTTGTTTGTAATAGAGTCCATATGGAAAGGTGCATTCGGAGCCAGGAGGAAATAAGCTGGTAATTAACACAGAGTGTTTAGCGAAGAGACTGGCACAGAGTGGGTGCTCAGTGATTGGAAGCTGTATTAGACAATTACCCAATGTAACCGAATACATTTAAATTATTTGGAATATATTTAAAAGTTAGGTATTAGCCCTGTTAATATTCATGGTCGTGTAACTCATTGCTGTGTGTTCTTTAACTAGACACGAAGTTAAGAATCTGTGTCAAGTATTTCTCATTTCTAATTTGTTTCTTTAATTTTCTTTTTGTCTAGGTCTTATACAATATATTAATTGCCTTCACAAAGATGCATAAATTTGAAGACATAGAGCCTGTCGACATTTTGGCTGGATGTGCCCGATTCGTTATTGTGGGAGTTGGGGGAGTGTTTTTTGGCGTCATTTTTGGGTTCATTTCTGCATTTATCACACGTTTCACTCAGAATATCTCTGCAATAGAACCACTCATCGTCTTCATGTTCAGCTATCTGTCTTACTTAGCCGCTGAGACACTCTACCTCTCTGGCATCCTGGCGTGAGTATGAACCGAGGATCAACTCTCAGAGCAATAAAAGAGAATTAATTAAGGATCACATTGTGTGGATTCAGGCTCTTTTTAACTTTTGTAAAATCTGATTCAGGTCCTTTGCCAAATATGTTCTCTCAGCATTTGTACTTGCTCTTTTCCTGAATTCCCTGAGCAGAGCAGAGCAGTTATAAGGTCAATTTAAAAGGCTCAGAAGAGCTGATGCAGGAAAGAACTAGAAGTTCAAGGTTAAAGTCTCATTATAATAATTCCCCCCCACCCTTGAAAAATCCATTATTTTAAAGGGTCAAGAGAAGCATGCCATGAAGGACTGTCATTCCTGAGCTCTGCCTTCCGCTTCCCCTTCAGTCACACCATGGCTCCAGGACTTATCAGTGTGGAATGAAACTAGGTAGATGGGATAAGACCAGAAGTCCAGATTTCGTTTTTCCTAATGGAAACATTTGTAAATGTTTATCTTTCCATAGATCTTGGAATGAGCCTTCTTAACTTAGCTTGCTATATCTGGTCATGTTGTTTCCTCTATGGCATTATCCTCATACCCAGCTACTCAGGCAAAAATACTGAATTTTATTGTATAGAAATATGTATTTTAATTAAATATAATAGTGTAAAATCTAGATACCCACTATTGCCCCACCTTAAAAGTGATCAAAACTACTTCGATGAGGCAATGTTCATTCTTCTCTCCTGTCCCCCAACTGCTGCCCACCCTAGACTTGCTAGTGGCTCTCGAACAAAAGCATTTTAATGAACCATTTCTCATTAAATTATTGTAAGAAACCTTGCTCAGGAAAAGGAAATGAGAGTCTTGCTGGACTATTCTTTCCAGAACCAGTTCTGCTTTGGGTTGGTACATGCTTGATGCTGTTTTCTTGTGAGGACATCATGCCATGTCCACCTTCCCCAACACATTTGAACAACCCCTTGGGGAGAGAGAAGAGTAAGAAAGACAACCTTGTGGGGGAAAATACACCCAGAGAGGGGAATGGAGAAGATGCTCTCTCTCCCTCTGGATAAAAACAGGGAGTGTATCTCTGGCATTACCAGTAGGGAGTTTTTTGTGGAGGGCAAAAATCTTGGGGCTGCTGCTGAGACTCTTCTTCTTCTGCAGGATCACTGCCTGTGCGGTAACAATGAAAAAGTATGTAGAGGAAAATGTGTCCCAGACGTCCTACACGACCATCAAGTATTTCATGAAGATGCTGAGCAGCGTCAGTGAGACCCTGATCTTCATCTTCATGGGCGTGTCCACCATTGGAAAGAACCATGAGTGGAACTGGGCCTTCATCTGTTTCACCCTGGTCTTCTGCCAGATCTGGAGAGCCATTAGTAAGAGACAATAGGGCCCCCAAGGGGTGCCTGCCTGCTATTTTATTTTTCTTATTCCTTTCTGCAGTGTAATAGCCTAAGTAGTGAGGTGAAGCGAACTGGTTTTACTTGTTAGGGGAGTATAGGCACCTTGTAGTGACCAGGAATGCTGTCTGTTTGCTCCCTCAATCAGTTCAGAGCAATTAGCGGCTGATAAGGTTGTGCACTGAAGCAAGGCTGGAGCAAGGAATTTGTTTCCTTGCTTATTTGAGGAGAGAACTTTCTCATCTACACATTTAAATATAACCCAATGAATGTATCCTTTGCTCTTCACTTCTTTGTCGATTTTTACCCTCTTGCACCTTAAATCAGATACAGATTATAAACTGTGAGCATTTGCACTTTTATTACAGGAAAAGTGAGATCTCACTGAGTGTATTCTATGTAAGGCAGATACTGTTAAGAAACATTCCCTAAATAATACAGGTGGTTTGGGTTGGAGGTTGTGTTTGACGTATAGAAAACCAAGGACCAGGAAAAAATCTTTATTTTTAAATGTGCTTATTATTAACTAATGAAGGCAACTCTATCATGTAACTGGCATCACCCCTATGAAATATGCTTCATTTTAAAAAACAAGGTATCTTTTTTAAAGTTTATTTATTTATTTTGAAAGAGAGAAAGCACGAGAGGAGAAGAGGCAGAGAGAGAGGGGGAGAGAGAATCCCAAGAAGGCTCTGGGCTGTCAGTTTGGAGCCTGATCTGGGGCTTGAACTCATCAACCATGAGATCATGACCTGAGCCAAAGTCAGATGCTTAACTGACTGAGCCACCCAGGTGTCCCCCAAAATGAGATATCTTGACTAATGGCCACTTATTTTCTTGTACATTTATGTTTCTGGGGGTAGTGAGAACATTAAGTACTCAATCACATTATATGTGCTGCCTTTTGATTAGAAACAGTTTTATTTTAAAATGATTTTGACCAGGATTAGAAGCACTTTCTTAATTGACGTTGACCATATTTTCAAACAAATTATAATGAAGTATAAATTAAGGGAAATGACTGAGATCTTACCTTCAACATACCAATTTTAAATTAATTCCAGGTGGGTTTTAGAATCTAGAAAATAACAGGAATGCAGAAATATTAAAATATTCATAAAACTTACTCTGAATATATGTGCCTGTTAGGTTTCCAGGGGAGAAAGAATTAAGGAAGCTATGTTATTTAATTATATATTTGTAATTTCAAATCAAATCATGGCACTGTTACTAACTAGCTATTTGACTTTGGAAAGGCATTTAACTGCTCAAAATCTTCTTCCTCAACCACAAAATGGTAGGCATGAGCAAATTTCTTAGGTTCCCTTCAGTTCTAATACTCTAACATTCTCTAATGTCAAGAGAAGTAACATCACCAAGCTTCAGCCCAGCCAACAGGAATGTAAACCATCTAAGAGAGTACTGATATTTTGGAGACCTGAACATTGTTGGCCTTTGGTGACAATCCAAACCAATTCCTTCATGTTCTCGCTGATGGAAGAGTCACTGAGAGAATGGCTGATTTGACCAGGTCACAGTGAGGGACAGAGCCAGCGGTCAGAACCCAGTTCTCCCTCCCAGCACCTCAGCCTGACTCATTGTGGCTAATAGTAGTTCACACTCATGAAGGCCTAGAACATTGTTAAGTCCCTGTTTTCTGTTGTTTATAGATAGTAATTGTATCTAAACCTTCCATCTACCTTCTGAGATGAATACTACCATTAGCTCCATTGAGCAGCTAAAGAGACCAAGCACATGAAAAGCTAAGAGCCTTAGTCAAGGAAACATGACTAGTAAGTATGTGGAGGAGCAAGGGCAAACAAAACACAATGAAAAATGTTAAATTTTACTCTCTCGCACACTGTCCATGTGCTGGTCATCGGTTCCTTGCTGTGGGGCACCTGGGTGGCTCAGTTGGTTAAGCATCTGACTCTCAGTTTTAGCTCTGGTCATGAT
The DNA here is from genome assembly GCF_003009895.1 of Hyaena hyaena. Taxonomy (NCBI): domain Eukaryota; kingdom Metazoa; phylum Chordata; class Mammalia; order Carnivora; family Hyaenidae; genus Hyaena; species Hyaena hyaena. The sequence goes on from NW_024081921.1 coordinate 176,084, forward strand.
CTCAGGGTGCATGAAATTGAGTCCCTGTCAGGCTCCTTGCTGACAACAAGGATGCTGCTTTGGGTTCTCTCTCTGTCTCTCTCTCCCCCTTTGTCCCTCCCCTGTTCATGTTCTCTCTAACTCAAATAATAAATAATATTTTTTAATTTTAAAAAGTTTTTCCTGATGTGAGGCATGTGTGATTAGAAGTCATAGGAGATACTGAGGGCTTTATTCTGCAGTAAAACCTCCTCTTAGCCAGAGCTTTAATGAAGGGACCTTTCCCACCAGGGAGCACTGAGTTAGTGGTAAGCTAGGTCATGTGGACCACGAGGGGATGGAAAAATCAGTGTGGTAGAAAACACCTCTGTGTTTGAAACACGCACTGCTACCCTCCACCTTCCACTTAATGACAGTGAGAACCCCCCTTTGAGCCTTTGCCAACTTTCTTGTTTGCACTGAACCTCAAGAAGAACCAAACCAACCACAAAAGTTTTGCTTACCCAGCAGAGACCACAATCACTAAGAGAGTCCTCTTATGTTTAAAATTATACACCTCCTTTGGTTACTCATTGAAAACATGAGATGATAAAAATGTTTCTATCCCCAAAGCAATACCCTGGCTTTACCTAGTTTTGAAAGGCAGAGCAGAAGCTATGAGTTTTGATTAGAAAATATATGACATTTCTTATATCAGAGAGTATCAAGATTTTATTTCTTTAAACACACGCATTCAGGCTAGGAAGATCACAATCCAAAGCACTATTGTTCACAACTACTCAAAAAGTGGAAACTTTTTAGTAAGATATTCTGTTTAGGATAGACAGCATTGGGTGTGATGGAATTAGGTTGCCTTGTTTTGTGGGCGCATGCACAAGACTTGGGTTCACTGGTACTGAATACCGACTCATTCATAACCTTCTTCTCTAATATATATTTCCCCCTTTCTAGGCGTATTTGCTCTCTTCTATGTCAGTAACCAGTTTCGGACTTTCCCCTTCTCCATCAAGGACCAGTGCATAATTTTCTACAGTGGTGTCCGAGGAGCTGGAAGTTTTTCACTTGCATTTTTGCTTCCTCTGTCTCTTTTTCCTAGGAAGAAAATGTTTGTCACTGCTACTCTTGTAGTTATATATTTTACTGTATTTATTCAGGTTGGTAGATTTCTTTCATATTTGAAACAAGTAGATTCTCTTAGGATTGTGTATTAAATTAGTATTAATAGTATTAGTAATAATATTACTAGTAGTAATTACTATTAGTAACAGTATAGTGCCCCACAAAAGGGACACTCTATCTAATTTTTTGACATGTACTCAATCACTGAAATTAAGTTCCTAAATATTTCTAGATCATGTTTGTGTTCATCCTTTAACCTCTAAAATATGTCACTTTTTAATCAATAAGACATATTAATCAAAATAGTCCTGGGTAACAGGGAAATGATAGTTACTACTGTGTTTTGCAAGATTCCAACCAGGACTAGATAGTACAAGTTTTTACTTTAGGTGGAGTTATCTCTGAGTAAACTAGTGAGAGGTTGTTTTAAGTGATGTCACTAAATTTCCATTTTAAAGCAATGTCCTTTTTCATTGCAGAATTTGAAAGAATTAAATCAGAACTAAATAAGAATTAAAGTAATGCGGGAGAAGAAGGGGAAAAATAGTTGGGAAGAAGGAGGGAGGCAAACCATGAGAGACTCTTGAATGCTGAGAACAAACTGAGGGCTGATGGGAGTGAGGGAGAGGGGAAGAGGGGTGATGGGCATGGGGGAGGGCACTTGTTGGGATGAGCACTGGGTGTTATATGTAAAGCAACTTGACAATAAACTGTTTAAGGAAAAAAAAATTAAACAGTAGAGAATTTATCTAGACAAGGGTATGAAAATTAGAAGCTCTAATAGTTTTGCTAATAGATTTGTTCTCTATAATGAGAAACTTCACTACAATAAAATTATTTATTTTGCCATTTGCAATCTAGGGAATCACAATTGGTCCACTGGTCAGGTACCTGGATGTTAAAAAGACCAATAAAAAAGAATCCATTAATGAAGAGCTTCATATTCGTGTAAGTTTTTTATCATGATTAACAATGTAATAGGATGCTCTCTATTTGCCACTGGTAGGAGTAATCTAGACCTTTGATGAGGTGTTGTGTACATGTCACTGAACATAGTCTCTTTCCTTGATTGGACTAGTTTGTGATTGGTAGGAAATTACCACAAATTTAGTGGCTTAAAAAAACACAGTTATTATCTTATAGTTCTGGAGATCACAAGTTCAAAATGTGTCTCAGTAGGCTAAAATCAAGATGCTGCAGGGCTGCATGTCTTTCTGGAGGTTCTAGGGAAGAATCTGTTTTCTTGCATCTTCCAGCTTCTAGAAGCTTCTAGCATTCCTTGTCTAGTGGACCCCTTTGATCTTCAAAGCTAGCAATGGGAGGTCAGGTCTTTCTCATGCTGCATCACTCTGATACTGACTTTTCTGCCTTCCACTTCCACATTAAAGACTTTTGTGATTATATTAGTCCCATGTGGATAATTTAGGATATTCTTTCTATCTTAAGGTTGCAACCCTAAGTCCACTTACTATCTTAATTTTTCTTTGCATATAAACTAACATATTCACGGTTCTGGGGATTAGAAAATGACATCTTTGGGGATCATTATTCTGCCTATCATGTCTGCTCCCTGGCCCTCAAAGATTCACATCTATTCCACGTGCAAAATACATTAACTCCATCCTGATATCTCCAGAGTCTCAACCCATTATAGTGCCAGCTCAAAGACCAAAATCTCATCTAAATTTTATCAGCTCAAAAGCCCCAAATCTCATGAGTGATCCTCTGAGTATAATCCATCCTGAAATACACCTCCTCTCTAATGCTGAACCTGTGGAACTCAAGAAACAAGTTATCTGCTCCCAAAATACACTAGTAGAGCACTCACAGGGTAATGGCTATAGATATTCCTTTTCAAAAAAGGGGAAAATAGAAGGGGAAAAGGAGTCATATTCAAATTTTCAAGTCCACCTGGGGAAGTGACTTGGTTTCAAGGCCTGGGAACAATCTGTGTTCCACCAGATTTGAAGTCCAATCGGAGTTCCAACCTCTGGGTTCTCAGCTCCATCCTCTGAGTCATCCTTCATTTTTTATAAAAGATAGCCTGTGTTTTCTGCTTATCCCTTTGATTGGCTTGTTTCTTGCCTGCAGAATCTTGGGGTCCAACTACCCCCCTTTCATTTTGTCTTTTGTTTCTCCCTTTGGGTCCAAGCTAAGCAGTGTTTCTGTTTGGGTTCAACAGGGAAGCAGAACCAATAGGAGATAGATAGATAGATAGATAGATAGATAGATAGATAGATAGAGATAGAGATAGATATTAAGAACTTTGTTGTAAGGAATTGGCTTACTTATTGTGAAGACTCACTAGGTAAGTCCAGAATCTGCAGGACAAGCCTTCATGGAGGGTAGACCAGAACTCTCAGGCATGAGCCACAACTGCTTTGCATGAATGGAATATTCTTCACCAGGAAAGCTTCACTTCTACTCTTCGGGCCTTTGAACTGATCAAATTAGGCCCACTCAGATCTAGGATAGTCTTCCTCACTCCAATACAACTGATTTATGGACTTTAATCATATCTACTAAATACCATTACACCAACATCTATATTACTGTTAATAATACTTGAGGATAAGCCTTGCCAATGAGACACCTCAAAAAACTATCATTATGACTAATATTCTGAATTGTCCTATTTACTTCTGAAATCCTTGTTCCAGTGGAACATGGGGTCCTCTGCTCTTTCTGAAGTTTTAATTAGGAAGGGGTACAGGCTTCCGTTACTTCTGCAAGAACAGCCTAGTGGCAGTTTTCAGTGAAAACATTCAGCCCTGACAAAGATGAAAACAAAGTTGAACATGGTTTCTACCTGTTGGTTTAAGTTCAACACACTATTGGAGGGATGCCATTTTGTATGGCTCCAGGGAATAGAATGGAGGGCGACTACATGGAAGACAGAAGGAAAGAGACTTCAGCTCAGTTAATGAAGAGCATTCTGGCAGTAGCTTCTCCTACGGCCTAAACCCAAGGGGAAATGGATGTGTGCAGACAATGACTGGGAGCCTTTGGCATAGCTGCTGTACAGGAGGTAGGGCTTTGAGGGAGTTATTGGCCCCGATAATTTTTAGGTTTCCTTTATCCCTGAAAGTTCATGGTTCTAATGCTGGAGAAACTGATGAAGTCTTTCAAAATCAGCCCTGAATTTTAGGGCCAAAATCATCCAAATCTAAACGCAAAATTTTCAAGACCATTTGAAAATATTCAACAAAGGGGTAGGAGTGAGTGTTTTAAAGTAAGAAATGCTTTAACTTGATAAAGTAAGAAATGCTTTAACTTGATTGAAGACTTTTGTTTCTGTCTTTATCCCCTCTGTTCATTATTTTTAGAAATTAAATAACATACCTAATACAAGAGAACATAGATATGTCACTCCTTTCTTATTTATTTTTTCTCAAATAAAGTCATAATTATTGGTAGAAAGTATGTCAGTTAAGTACTTCAGAATTAGTTAAGTGTTTTAATCTACTTTGTAAAATAAATTTTAGAATTCAGCATAAAGTTCATTGATTACAATTTCAATTATGAAGACTAATTCATAAATTTTGAAGAGATTATGCTTTTTATGAAATTTCTGTAAGCAATTTGGGTAAAGCAAATTTAGCACAATTGGCTCGCATGGTGAAATATAAATACTGAGAAAAAATAATCAGATAAGAATTGAGGCAGATGGATAAATTTTGTTGTTATATATTATTATTATAGGATATCTGTAGAATTATATTCCAGAAACTATAAATTAGATACTGACGATGTTTGTGGTGAAATTGAAAGGAACAATTAGTCATTATATTCATGTGATTTCAGTAATGAGACATTTTCTAAATCATTCTAGAAAATTATTATTCAAAGCAAATGGCAGATATCCTGTTTTCACTGAAAGCTATGCACATTATTAAGGAGTTTACAGATGGGATCTGTGAATCATGAAACTCAGTTGACTTACTATGGAAGCCACTACAAGTTTCAGCTACATGGAGTGATAGAAAAGAGGCTATGCTCCAGGAAATTAAAGCCTCCTTTGTTTTCCAAAGTCTATTAGCTTTCCTTGTGTGTCTTTTAGAGTTAACGTTTCACTAGCAATCATTTTCCTGTATTTGGTTTGGCAGCTGATGGATCACCTGAAAGCTGGAATTGAAGATGTGTGTGGGCAATGGAGCCACTATCAAGTGAGAGACAAGTAAGGAGGCCAACAGGAAGAATTATTTGTGGCATGGGGAGATTCAAAATATTCCACTGAACACCGAGCAGAATCCAGAGGAATGGGACCAGGAATATAAAGGGCCTGGGAGCCATGGCACAGAAGAGGCAGGAGGAAGCCCTGGAAATGCCCAGCTGGCAAACTGGAAAACTCTCAGGGCCATAGATTTAGCCTAGGTTGTGTCAGAGAGAACTAGTACAACTTTCAGATTGAAATGAGACAAGTTGAATCTAAGTTTAAAACAAGGAGAAGTGCCCCAATGAGAAGAGAAGCTCAGTCAAGGAATGACTGGCTTCTGAAGGCTACAAAGGGAGTTTGGTGAATCATCAGGATCCTGGGGAGGAGAGTCCTCCCCTGGGGAGGGAGGTTGCAGTGGAAGACCTTCAAGGGTCCTTTCTACATATGAGTCTGTGAGAATGTCAGAGTTCCTCTTCTCTGCCACCATCTCACATTTCAGAACACATTCTCTCCCTGGATTTCGTCTACAGCATATTTCTTATGTGGGTTTGAGGAGAGTTTCACTCAGGATAAGGAAGATAAGAGTTGGGAAGTTAAAATAGATATTTAACAAATATAGGAGCTAGCAGTAGTTGAATTAACTGAATGGTAGATGTTTTCTCTCTAGGGATTGCCAACATATTGATGTTGGTGATGCCAAGAGAAACTAGATCTGGAAAAGTCTGGCTGTCAAGGAGTAGTGGTACCTAAATGAGAGACTGGGAGCTTTGGGGCGGGCTTTTTAAATTTTATTTTATTTTTTATTTATTTTGTGTGTGTGTAGTTAATCTATTTTTAAATTTTAATTCCAGTTAGTTAACATACAGTGTTATTATTGGTTTCAGGTGTACAATATAGTGATTCAACACTTCCATAGAGCACCTTGTGCTCATCACAAGTGTCCTCTTTAATGACTGTCACCAATTTCACCCATTTCCCCACCTCCCCTCTGGTAACCATCTGTTTGTTCTTTGTAGTTAAGAGTCTGTGTCTTGGTTTGTCTCTCTTTCTCTTTTTATTTCTTTGCTCACTTGTTTTGTTTCTTAAATTCCACATATGAGTGAAATCATAGGATATTTGTCTTACTCTTTTTTATTTTACTTAGCATTATACTCTCTGGCTCCATCCATGTTGTTCAAATGGAAGGATTTCTTTTCTTTTTTATGGCTTAGCAATATCCATCTCTCTCTCTCTCTCTCTCTCTCTATCTGTCTCTCACACACACACACACACCGCATTTTCTTTATCCATTCAATCGATAGACACTTGGGCTGTCTCTATAGTTTGACCATTCTACATAATACTGCTATAAACTGAGGTGCATGTATCCCTTTGAATTAATATTCTTGTATTTTGAGTTAAATTAGTGTAACTATTGGATCATAGGATAGTTCTATTTTTAACTTTTACAGGAACCTCTGTACTGTTTTCCACAGTGGCTGCACCATTTCCATTCTGAGTGGGCTTTTTAATAAGATAAAAAGTATAGTTTTAGCAGTCTTCATAGTGTTAAAATAGAACTTAAATTATGTAAATGTTCACCAATCTAGAACCTAGGTCATGGATTTTTTAAGTCTAAATCCTATAGTTCTTCCAGTGAAAAATCACTTAATACTATTCCGTTTAGCCAAATCTATACCAAATTTTCTAGACACTAAGGCAGATATCAAGGGCAGTAAGATACACCCAATGTACTCCAGGTTCTCACAATATAGTAGACAAGCTACTATATTGTGAACAATATACACAAAGAGAGAAACAAAGAGAGAACAAAAGAGAGAAAGAGCTTTAACAAATGCTGATGATCTATGTAAGAAATGTTGTAACAGAGTTAAATGCACAGAACTGCAATAATACAGAAACAAAAGTGCATTTTGAAAATAAATGAGGTGTTCTCCAGGCTAAGAAGAATGGAAGACATGCCAAGCAGTGGCAGTAGCAGCAGGGTATTTCAAGATGGAAAGGCGACAAAGAGCACAGCATGGTTTGCACATGGTCAGGGAGAGGGACACGGTAAGGCAAGAGATGGAAAGAACACGGTAAGGCAAGAGATGGAAAGACAAGGATACCCTGCTAGAGCACAATGCTAAGGAGTTCTCAACAGCCATTAATGCTATAAAATTCTATTTGGCCTTTAATACACAGATCAAAAGGCTTTTAAATACGAAAGTAGCATGACCATGCTTGGCTTTTGGAAGGCAAACAGCCAACAGCGATATGGAAGCTGGATTTGAAACAGGTACTGTGGGGAGGGAGACCTGTAAGGGATGTTCACATGGATGTAAGAGTTTCATCTTGTAAGCATAGGATAAGCCTCAGGTGCTGTGCTATCTGTTTCATAAATTGTGTCTTACACAATATCCTGAATCTCCTGTGTTAGCTATTTTTCTCTTTGAAGATCAAGAAACTAACTCCAAGCGATCAACTAACCTATTCTACAGTGGAACCTTGATTGAATTCAGGTCTGGCTTTAGAACCTCTTCTGTTTTCAATGAACCACAGAGTTTTCAGAATCATAAGGATGAGGATCTAGAAGAAGGAGCACTGAAATATTTCTGAGGTGGAAACAGTGACTGTCTATAGACATAGCCAGGAGGTCTAGGAAAAGGCAGTAAGAATGACTTTCACATTTCCAGATAGCAAGTCTAGGGGACTAACAATGCTATAGTCAAATGCACATGCAATAGAAGAATGTTTCATTAAATAATAGCTAGGTGACATAACTACATGGGTGTGAAGAGAGGAAGCTGACTGAGCACAGGACTCTGAGAAGTTTCCATACCTCTGGGGCAGGTAAGGAAGAGGAAGAGATTTGGAAGAAGTCTTTAGGGAGGCTGGAAGGGAAGCATGTGTGAATCAGGACATGGACCGCACAGAGGAAATGACCAGTAGCACATCAGGAGAAGCCATGTGGCAAGTAGGGCAAGGGCAATGGCACTGACTGACGTTGAACAGTAAAGGTCAAGGTGAGCTCAGTTGTGAAGAATGTCAGAAAGGTCCTGATGGGTGGGGAGCAATGGCAGTAGCTTGAGCAATAAATAGGAACAACAGCCTCTTAGGAAGATAGGCAGAAAACAAGAAGGCTGAGGGTTTGACTCATTGGGGGCAAGAGCGGGCATGAGCCAAACACAGATCATAAGGTATCACAGCCTGCTAACCCCGGAGAAGACTTGAGTGATAAAGCGTCCATCTGCCTCACAGACCAGGAAACCAATCACCAGATAATAAGCCAGCAGCTCAGGGAGTTATGTTCCCCTCCAGCAAATAAAGCAGGCAGACAAATTACTCTTTGAATGTAAAATGATTGGAAGTGTTGACAATGTCTACTCCAAACAAATGGCCAACTCTGAAGGCACCATACGCATACGCGCAGCTCAGTCTAATGGGTCAGCCAGAGGTTTGCCACAATAGTCGGCGGCCATCAGCGTCTAGCCTATTCAGATTCTCCATCATTCAGACTGTCAGGATTAGATGTGGGGTCTCCCCTCAGCCCCTCCTTAATTGTCAGGATTCAAAATGATCTGCAGCATAATGGGCAAAACTACTGTAACTACTGGGCCATTTAAATTTATTGGGTTCTGGTTGAATAGGCCAGTATTACTGTAAGAGCAGCTGCCACTGTTAGGAGGTTATTAGAATGAAACATTTGTTCAAAAGCCTCAACCCCTCATTTCTTCTCTTACAATTGGAGCTGGGCTGGGCTGGGCCTCCCCCGCTCCCCACTTATGCATAGTTTCTGCCCTGATTGCAGCTTGTCCCCTCCTTTTGTTTAGTTGATTTTCAATGTATTCAGGCCAGTGGCCTATTCTTTATTTATTTTTAAAAAAGATATATAGATATAGATATGATATATAGGTAGATAGATAAATTCTATGATTTTTTTTTTAATGTGTTCAAAGACTGAATTCTCAGCACTGTCCTCGGAATAAAGTAAAGTAGTAGTCTGTTTTAAGAATAATATATACTTCCATAACACATACAGATATCAAAGATTTTCAAAATGTTGGTTTTTGCTTTTAGGTTTAAGAAGTTTGATCATAGATATTTACGGAAAGTCTTAATCCGAAAGAACCAGCCCAAATCAAGTATTGTCTCTTTGTACAAGAAGCTGGAAATGAAGCAAGCTATTGAGATGGTAGAAACTGGGATCCTCAGTACCACAGCCTTTTCCATACCCCACCAGTAAGTCCTATGTGCCTTTTGATCTGGACTTTACATGTCAGAATCCCAAGGGCACACTCTCATTGTTCAGTATAGAGATAATACTAGGAACAAAGAGGCAGAAATTTGAAGAAAAGAATTGTGAAAAAAGGATGACCTGAGTCTTGGCATCTTGTTGTTTGGCCCATGCTCAACCTATTTCGCCTAGTTTCTGAAAAGTACTTTCTAGCAAAAGTTGCATGTGATAGTTACATGACACCTTTGGGAAGGAGGGGCAGGTGAATTTACATGATTATGGCATGGTTTACAAGACTTTGTCTTTCTCTTTTTGATGGATTGCTACCCTTTAACTGCTGTTCTTTTAACTGCTGCTAATCCTACAGTAAAAGTAATATACATTTCTCCCATAAGTCATTTCTCTTCCACCCTTGATGAGGAGAGACCTGGTCAGCATCCTGTGACACTAGCTGGCATTCGGTGATGAGTGGTGGTAACAGGATGTGTGGTGGTTGGTGGGCTACTTAAATTTACCACCCTCCTCCACCCCCCCAAGGATGTCCAGGTTTTCTTCCAAGAAGCAGTTTATGAATTGAGCAAATTACTCACAACATATTTAAGATAAGGAACGCCCCCATCCTGCCATCTTCTGTAAGTAAAGACACTTGATCACGAGCTTCAGTTGGATCTTCATGTTTGAAAAGCAGCTTAGGAACACATAGCAATAACATTTTCACTCATGCCTGAGTGTTATCTCGCATCCCTTACTTGCTAATGAATCAGGAACACTCTCACCTTTCTTGCATGGCCTGGAAAAAACCTAAAGGAGCATCCCGGAGGGCATATTGGTATAAACAGAAAGCCTTCTGCCTTATTTCTTAGTGAGACTCATTTTGTGGTTGGTTGGTTGGTTGGTTTTGGTGCTGCCCACTTGCTTTAAGGAAACATCTGATACTAAAACGGCAATGAGCTAATAAATATTTATTGGCGATGCCATACAGAGACATATTAGAGCCTAAGGCAGAAACAAAAACCAGCAATATTGATTTTGTCTTTATTTTAAATGCCAATATTTTATTCATTGTGTTTTATTTTCTTTTTTGCATTGACCTTTGTTTTCTAAAATATTGCATTTGAATCCTGCTTAACATGACTGAGCATTTTTGGCATTACCTTGGGCCCAAACCCGTTCCTTGGGCATTTATTATGTGCCAGCAACTGTAAAACAAACACAGTCCCTGACATCATGGAGCTCATACCCTGGCAGGGTCATGGCTTTAAGAAAAAAAGGTCTGGGCCACCTGGGTAGCTCAGTTTGTTAAGCGTCCCAGGTCATGATTTCACAGTTCATGACATCTCTTAGCAGTCTGCTTAGAATTCTCTCTCTGTCTCTCTCTGTGTCCCTCCCCCACTCACACTTGCTTTCTCTCAAAGTAAATAAATAAACATTAAAATTAAAAAAAAAAAAAAAAAGACTTTACAGGGGCACCTGGGTGGCTCAGTTGATTGAGTGACCGTCTTCAGCTCAAGTCATGATCTCACGGTTCATGGGTTCGAGCCCCGTCTAAGGCCTGTGCTGACGGCTCAGAGCTTGAAGCCTGCTTCAGATTCTGTGTCTCCCTCTCTCTCTGCCCCTCCCCCACTCGTGCTCTGTCTCTTTCTCTCTCAGAAATAAACAAACATTAAAATTTAAGAATAAATAAATAAAAATAAAAAAGGTCTTACAAACACAGAATCATAAAGTCTAAGAAGCTATGAGAGTGTAAGAGGTGACTCTGGTCTCCAGGCATTTGACTGGCTCAAATGAGAGTTAATTAAGTGGGAGTTAATGCATTGCAGAAGGGCCAAATAAGTTCAGGCACTTTAGACCATTAGGAACTTCCTCAGTTGGTTGGCTTAGCAGTTATGTGAGCTCTTTGTCTAAGAATGTAGGGGCACTTATCTCAAATGCGGTCCATCATGTGTTAAACCATATTTTGAATGTCCGTATTACATTGCATTGGTCACAAGCAATTGCCCCCATTTCTAACCTCAAGATAGTTTTCAAGCCAGTTTTATTGGGAGGAATCCTGTCTGTTGAGTCACTTTTGTAGACACTGATTCAAGATTAGTAAGAGAGCCTTATAAGTCAGAGACTTTTTTTTCCTCCTAGAGCCCAAACTAGTTAGTAAATGAGGGTAGGAGAGAAGATTCTTTTAACTGATATTTAATACAAGTTAAACTGTATTTAAATTGCATTTATTTGATCTCATCAGAAATCTGGACGACATCAAGCAAAAGGAATTCCTCTCCTAAGATCAAAGCAGCCAGTTTCTTAAAAACAAACCTTTGTACAATAATAGGAAAAAGAAGTGTGTACTCAGCTCACTTTTTATTATTCTGTATGAGATGATAACAACAAAATGCAGATATATTTTTTTCTTTAGAAGTTGAAGCAATTGTTCTACAAGGGGGTTAGCTTTGCAAGCTCTTCAGGAGAACACTGGCACCAGAAGCTGTCGATAGCACAGTGCATATGGGGTTGATTCTATGGAATTCCCTTACTTTTACATACATTACGTTATTTGACCCTCAGAACAACCCCACAGAATAGGTAGAGAATGTACTTGGATTATTTGTTTAAATACAAGGCACTTCGTTTCATCAAGGAGTAGTAAGCTTTTAGAAATATCAGACGATAAAGGCTCAAACTGCTTAGAGTGTCAAAGCTTGCAAAAATATTTGGTTCATATTAAAGAGGTATTAAAGTATGTATAAATGTATAGGCATAACAAACTACAACTGTACAGTTTCAAAGTATCATACCTAAAAAGTGCCAAATCATTTTAACATGTCATTTATAAAAAAGCACAAATTAATTTATTGTAGTGCAAGAATTTTTTTAACTGATCACACGTTGACAGGTATAGGTTTACATTTATGCATTCTTACACCGAAGATTCTGGGTTAAAGATAATGGTGCCATTTTCACTTCCATAATGGAACGTGGTGTTGTGCAGAGCTGGGGCCTCTTCTGTGCCCCACTTCCCTCATTCTAAACGTTGGTCATCTTGGTGACCTTTCTGAAAAGACACAAGGAACCCACCCATAGAGCAGAGTAGTTGGGTTCCATTAGTTGATCAGTGGGCACATTTTTCAGTCACCTTAGCATACGTTTCTCATGGATCTCATGTGTAAAGCCATCACAAAAGAAAGGGTTCTTACAAATGAATCAGGGTATATTTGACCTTTTAGGAATTCATATTATGGCATGAATAAGAGCATCTACTAGAGTTCATGTTTATATTGTTGTGTTTATTTTTTTTAATGTTTTTTATTTATTTCTGAGAGAGAGAGACAGCGTGAGCAGGGGAGGGTCAGAGAGAGGGAGATACAGAATCTGAAGCAGGCTCCAGGCCCTGAGCTAGCTGTCAGCACAGAGGCCGACATGGGGCTCGAACCCACGAACCATGAGCAGAAGTTGGAGGCTTAACCGACTGAGCCACCCAGGAGCCCCAATATTGCTGTGTTCAGAACTGAGGCCTCTTTTTACATTATTATAGCATATGATTTAAAAAGGCAAAAGAAGGGCACCTGGGTGGCTCAACCGGTTAAGTGTCCAACTTTTGATTTTGTCTCAGGTCATAATCTCACGGTCATTGGATTTAGCAGCACCGTGTCAGGCTCCCAGCTGAGTGTGACGCCCACTTGGGATTCTCGCTCTCCCTTTCTCTCTGCCCCTCCTCTGCATAACACACATTGTCTCTCTCAAAATAAATTAAAAAACTTAAAAAGAAAAGTTAAGAGAATATGAGGCTTTTATTTAAATACATTTAGATTCAGATTTTCTCAGTTTATTTCAACAGCTGTGAAATTGTCACAGGACTTTCATTTAAGGTGATGCAAAGTTCTTTTATGGATAATGAATGAATGTTCCAATGACAAGTCTTTCAGCTTATAATTTAACTTTTTTGACCTAGAGGTGATTAACATTCTGTTTTTCTAAGGATTGTACCTTTCCTATACTCAATATGATCATTTCAGGGATGATTTTGCTAATGAAGTGGCATGTTGAAAACTCTGGGTATCATGTGGCCTAAATTAATAATTTTTCTGTATAATTTCATATCTGTAGCTCCTCAGTGTGGGTCAGTGAGAGATACTGCCTTTGAGATACCTGTGTTACACATGCAGCCAACAAACTGAATGGACCTTAATTAAGTCTAGTCTTTCTCAAGTGGTCAATTACAGATGGGGAGGGGGAGAGTGCCAAGTTAGACCCTCTGCTATCTCAAATTTAACTTGACCATTATCTTAGGTTTTTTCCTACTTGGCTGTGAATATCATTATGAACATAGGAATGTAACTTTTTGATTAGCTGATGTTTCTGCTTGGCAAGAGATTGCTTCCACCATAATAAAAGAATGTGTTCAGATTGTGGGAATGTGTAGGTGTATCTCAATCAGAATAAATTTTATTTCAAGGACTTTTAAACAGTTAAGTTGAAATGCCCTGATAATAATGTTTAGATCACCAAGGGTGGTAACTGAATATCAGTAATGTTGACATTTGCAGCTCTGAGATATGGAAACTCTGATCTCAAGGATTTTGTAGAAAGGGCATTAGTCAGTCTACAAATAGTATTGCTAAATACTGGCATACTGTGCTATCTGGTATCCAAGTCCTTAAAAATATTTTACCAATTGTGCTTATAAAATGTACTTAACAAAATGTACTTACAAAATGTACAAAAATACTTACTTGCAAAATGTCCTTGCTATTTATGGCTCTATTGCTACTAATGTTTGGGAAAAAATACTTTAAAAGTGGCCTGTATTAAAACCAATAGCTACTTATCTTTGTGATCAATTTTCCTAAAACCTTTGCTTGCTGATAGTAGCATCTCAGTGCCCTTATGCATTGAGAAGAGCACCAAAGAAAGAAACAAAATTAACAATCTGTAAGATTTTATGCCAAGATATTAATGGACGTGATAGTATTAAAAGATGGATTTAATTTTCTTTAGTTTTCTCTTTTTTTGTTCTCACTTTCTATAGTGAACATATATTATTTATACACTGAGACACTTTTTAGAAATTCCTGCCAGTGGATTGTAATGATTGAAATCAAATATATCTGTCACATGAGAATTCCGCACATAGCGATGTCATGACTTTGAAATCCTCAGAGGACAATTGTGCATTGACTGATAACCTGGACATGACTTGATTTTTAAATCCTTTCGGGGTGCGGCAGGGGGAGGGTTCATGGTGAATGAAGCCCTGGAGAGCTGGTCATGCGGAGGCAGGGAGCAGTCAACTGCTTCTAGAATCTCACAGAGTGTCCAGTGTCTCAGAGCTGAGCTGGCTTTCAGAACATAAATGATCCAAATGTCCTTGTAAAATATGATTTTAGTTTCTTACAATTATTCTTGAGCCAAATATAAAAATCTCTGAAGGGACAATTCCAGAATTCTAATACCCCCTTAGACCAGAGCTATCCAAACCGTGGTGTGCAGATGATGTTGTCCTCGAGCTGTTTGTCACCTGTCCAAAATGAGAGAAGTACAGACCTTCACTGAGTAATCTTATTACCGTGGACTCTAACAGTAAAACATTTGATTTTAATTTTATAGTATCTTTTTAAAAATTTATTTTCTCACAATTGGTTGCTGTTGTATTTTACCAACATATCTGTTTGTAACAGATATGGAGGAAAAAATAACTGGTTTGTAACCACCTTAAACCCCTTTTTAAAAAAATGGGGTTAGAATAATTCCCACATAACAGCTAGAGAGAGGAAACCATATCTTCAAAATGTAAGTCATGACACATGTACTGACACTTCACACGAATTTACTAAAACAATAGAAAAAAATGATGTAAAAATAGGGGTTCGGGAACTTAGAACACCCATACGTATGTTGATACTTTTGTGATGCTCTTGCCAAGATGCAAGAATAATGCTTGGCTTCCCTCCAATGATGTTTACAGGGCCCAGAGGATACACAGAATCAAAAGGCTTTCCCCTGAAGACGTGGAGTCCATGAGGGACATTCTGACACGCAATATGTACCAAGTTCGACAAAGGGTGTGTATAAGCTATCTGACCTGTTCCCTGGCCTGTCTTTGGAACCAGTCATTCAGGAATCAGTTCTTATTCCCATTCTCTCCTCTGCAGAGGCCTTCTTGCTAAACGACTCCTTTCTGCTTAATTGTGAGAATAGAAAGTTCATTGTTACCTTTCTGCTAAAAAAAAAAAAAAATTGGCACACATATGATGTAAAAAGGAATGCAAATCCAGTTGCTGGCCCTAGGGGTCAGGCTGCACTAGCCCTGCAGCTGGTACTTTCTAGAACCAGCAGGGCTCCCTCTCCCTCCGGAGATGAACAAGTGGTGGAGCTCATTCACCGCACCACAGAAAAAGATGGCAGACGGATGCCAATGAGTCAAGTTGTCTTGATCTGATGGACTGTAACAGAGCTAAGAAAATTGGGATGGTTATCGCATCTACAATTGAAAGCCTGTATCAAAGGTGATGTACTAGGCATATTGTTTTTCAATTTTGGAAAAGGGTATGGAGTCTATACTACCATTTGGGAACCGGTGCAAAGTGTATATAGTAAGAACGTTCCTGGGGGCCATGGTGAGTCCTTCTGAAATTTCGATTTAGTCAAATGACATTTAAGCCTGTGAACTCTAATTAGGCATTGTTGTTTTTTGTTTTGTTTTGTTCTGTTTTTAAGTTTGAACATCCCATTCTTGAGTATAATATAATTATAAGTAAATTCATTGTGACGGCCTTGG
This sequence comes from Hyaena hyaena, assembly GCF_003009895.1. NCBI lineage: Eukaryota > Metazoa > Chordata > Mammalia > Carnivora > Hyaenidae > Hyaena > Hyaena hyaena. The sequence goes on from NW_024081921.1 coordinate 192,320, forward strand.
TTATAGATCATAGTCTTGATGAGGCCCAAAAATCCATCAGGTTAAAGCCTCTCGGTTTCAAGTAGAAGATGCTGAGGTTAGGGGAATTGTTTATCTGACCTGTTCAAGGTCACACACACACACAAATCCAAGTTAAGAACCCAGATCTTTCAACTGTCTACACCATGCTCTTTCCATGACTCCAGACTTATGTGATCCAGTTAAAGTGCATGTTTTCTGGCTCCCTGTTTTGGAAAGGTCAGTGATTAAGGGAAATGTGTCAGCAAAAGGCTGTGCACCTGCTGAAGGAATATAGGTCAGTATCAATCATAGCAATCTTAGAGTAAATTTAAGAGCTTTTAAATGATTCCAAGTGAAACTGTTCGGTAAGACTATCAGATTCTGATACATAGTTAGATAAATTGTTAAGAATGTCCTGGTTTGAAGAATGTTGGCTAGCTTAGTGAGGGCCAGAGCTTGCTGGAGGCTGCCTAAAGCATAGCCTTTTCCCCATGTTTATGAATGTTGAATTTAAGGAAAGGCCCAGATATGAAGACGGAGGTCCTGGGACTCCAACCAGGTCTAAAATGAGGTTAAATACCCATTCTCTCATTTTCCCTTTTATGCAGGTTCCCAGGTAGCCACCTTTCTTCTTTTATAAGGATGCTTATTCAGTCTGTCTTCCAGGCTTCTCCCTTCTAAGCTACGTGACATCTTCCTTTCTTGTTGCTCCCAAAAAAGCAGATAGGTCATGGAAGTCACATGAAGAGAACATAAATAATAAACGGAAGGGAGTTTCAAGCTCCTGAGATGGCTTTTGCCTCCACTTTTGTTACTTTGAGAGAGTGAAACTCACCAGTCCTTCCCTTTCCTGTCTCCTTTCTTCATCATCTTTTGCATAGGTCATGTGACTTTCTCCCACCCCCCCATGGTCCTCCTGTCCCCTTGCAGGAAAAACTACTCTAGAGCTGCAATGCAGCACAGCTGTCTGTGTCCTTTGCTTCTAGTGGGCAATCTACAGTTTTGAGGATTGTCACAAAAAGTGACAACTATTATCTAGCATGGGTGATAGGTCAGTGGGCCTCACGTGGTGTGGGGCTGGTGGCTGGAGCATTTCCCACAGTCCGCATCTCAAAAGAGGCCATCTTGGGAGTCAGGAGTCCCTTCAGAGCAAGGCTGGAGTGACTGCACGGTTTGACTCTGGGGGACCCTGATATATAGTTGACCTGAAACTGAGCTGGTCCTGCCTGGTTTATTGCACCTGGGAGGGCTCCGGTCAGTCCTGCTTGAAGCCACTCCCCTCTGCAGATTGCCACTGGTGGACAAGCTGAAGAGCTAGCTTCCAGAGGTTTCCAGTAACACAGCCCTCTGGGACACAGAGCTCTCTGGAACACAATGGGGATGGGAAATGAGAAACACTTTCTTTAAACCTTCAAGGGAAGAGACTGACCTCAGCTCAGACTCTAAGGATAACTTAGAGATTGTTGGGAAGTCCCCTGATGTGGCCTAAATGATCAGGTCACACTCAGAATTCCCACACACTTTCAAAGGAGGAAAATGGTTTATTCAACTTGAGTTCCCTCTCGAAAATATTTAATCCACTTCTAGCACTTTGTCCCATAAAGCTCAAGGTTTAGGGGAAGTAGAGTCTTTAAACAATCACCGACTCCTTCATTAAAGGGCTAAAATGGGAGAAACAGAGGGAAGAAACTTGTATATACATTATATGCATAGGACCAACGACACTTCCTGCAGATAGGCAAGAATAAGGACATGGGCGATGTGATATGAGACAAAATAGAACAAAAAGTGTCCAAATGTTCCTTAAAGTAGAGCCCTCAAGTCAAGGTGTTGGAAATTCCTCATAGCAACATACACATATACATATGTATGTACAGATACACATATACGAGTATGTGTATACAAACATATGCGCACCCCAAATTCACTTTTGCGAATGAGGTTAAAATTGATGAAAAACTATAAAAGTCTGTCTGGTGTTCTAGATGCTTAATTTTAAACTATTTTTCTTGGTAGTGTCGTATGTTGTTCTTTAATATCTCCATGTGTAAATAGCACTTAAGTTGAGGTTCATCCTTAGTGCTGGTGGATAAGAGTCCATATTTCAAACTGTCTTCAAAACTTAATTTTTTAAGCCAAGTTTTCATCAGATTGGTTAGTTTGTCAGGAGTGGCTGGTAAAGATCTCTCAGGGGATGGTGAGGGGCACGTGGGTGGCTCAGGCTGGCTTCAGCCAAAGCGTCCAACTTCAGCTCAGGTCATGATCTCAGCATTGGCAGGTTGGAGCTCCATGTCGGGCTCTGTGCTTTCAGCCGGCTTCAGATTCTGTGTCTCCCTCTGTCTCTCTGCCCCTTCCTTGTGCTCTGTCTCTCTCTGTCTCTCAAAAATAAATAAAAAGTATTAAAAAAATCTTTTTAAAAAGGGGACAGTGAAAGCTGGCTTTGCTGATGCCTCGTTGTTCCCTTGGCCTCCAAACTATGCCTCCTGTTTTGTAAGGATTCGTTAGTAGATGATGAAAGCCATAAATCGACCTCACTGGCTGTCTGCACTTTAAACCACAACAAATAAACTAAAAGCTAGTGAACCAATGAGGACGCTGTTGTCAATTCCTCCTTGTCATAAACGCCCACTTCCGTTCTGACAGGAAAGTGGATCCTCTCGTATATTCCGCAAGCAAGGGTCTATTATAAATCTGCATGTTAAGTACTAATAAAGCTTAATTTCTTTTGTATTTTTATAAAGATGAACGGAAACATAAGTATTAGTATTTTATTTTATGTTTTGCTCACACTGGGGATCATCTTGTTGCACGTCTTGGAGCGTATGCACCCCACCTACGGGACCCTTGGCTCCTAGAGGACGGAATCTCCGTCCTTATACCCTAGCCCTTTCCTGTACCTCTGTCTCATTTCTCACCACACTCTGAGTAAAATACTAAATTCTCCTGAGGTAGCAAATGAATTCCCAGCTCTGTCCCAGTAGGTCCCCCTACCTCTCCCATCACAAATTTTTTACAGCTATGTCTTATCTCACGTGTTGCCTCTTCTTGGGCGGAACATCCACTCATCTTTCAAGACTCAGCTCAGTACAAAGCACCTTTCCCACCCACGACTGGACAAGTGTCCTTTGCCCTTTGCCTATACTCTGCAAGTCCCTGCAGACACCCACATCCTCTCACTTCCTGAGCACAAAACAGTATACGCTTGTTGGACTCCCCAAGTAGACCATGAGCCTTTTGAAGGCCATAATTCAAATCTATCCAGTTTTTAAATCCTGTGCCTACTGTGGCACCTGGCACGTAGAGCATTTGCTGTTTTGCTATTGAATTGAAAATCCTTATTACCACATCCATTAACCAGGAGTGATAATGCCTGTGGCCCTGACCCTGTTACCCAGTGGGACCCACTGACCCAGAGGAAACAGCATATTCACCGTTGCACTTTGACTGAAAAGAAAGGAGAGAAGAAGCTCCAGTTAAGCACTTTGTAAACATCTGAGGACCAAGGTTGGTCTGTGGTTCAAGACAGGTTATCAGTGGCCTGATAAGAATAAAGAAGATGGGGCTCCTGGGTGGCTCAGTCAGTTAAGCATCAGATTTGGGCTCAGGTCACGATCTCATGGTTCATGAGTTCAAGCCCCGCCATGAGCTTTGGATGAGCTTGTGCCTCTGCTTTGGGGGAGCTCTTGCCCCACTTGGGGTGAGGTTGACAAGCCCCACTTCAGTTGAACATGGGCCTTGCTTTGGTTAAAAACAGGAGCCCTCCTTCGGACGAGGCCTGCTTCTCTCTCTTTCTCTCTCTCTCTGCCTCTCCTTCACTTGTGCCCTCTCTTTCTTTCTCAAAAAGAAAATAAGGGAGAAAATTTTTATAAAGATAATTGATTCAATGTGAAGGACTGCTCTTTTATTAGAGATTATGGATTATGTCCTACCTACATTTTGGTGAAAAGACCTCTTCCTTTCTGAACTGGTAATGGTGATAGTCATTGGTTGACATTTTGAATGTATCTCTCGTTGGCAAAATTTAAGAACAGCAGCCTTAATGAAATTTCCAATGGAGTTTTGACATTTTTCTGATCTATTCGATCCAAACACTCAGAAACCACTGTCCGAGCATAAAAAACACAACCTGCCGAAGAGCATGGGTGTGGAGCAGCCAAAGTCCATGAGCACATCAGGGCAGGACCCTTGCAAGGACACCAGAGGGACTCTGCGAGCTGGGAAAGCTGCACACCCATGCAGCTCTGTCCTGAGAGAGGTGGCCTCGGTCACAGACCTTTCTTCTTGGGGGCCACTGCTCGCTCCTCTGTACTTGAGGCAGACGCTTATTTTTTGGCTCATCTTAGTCTGTGATATTTCCATGGCCCTCTGAAGCTGAAGGTTGTATGCAGATGTGCTTATGCAGTTGACATGCTATTCTTTCCGCAGACCTTGTCCTACAACAAATACAACCTCAAGCCCCAAACAAGCGAGAAGCAGGCCAAAGAGATTCTAATCCGCCGCCAGAATACCTTAAGGGAGAGCATGAGGAAAGGCCACAGCCTGCCGTGGGGAAAACCGGTAAGGAGGGGTCTGTAGAATCAGCCAGGAGCTGGGCCAACCCCTCCCAGGGCCTCCCCCACTCGGGTGACTGCCAGCAGCATCAAGACAAAACCCCCGCCTTGTTGGAATACAAAAGTAAGAGGGTTTCGGATGCTAGACAACCTGCCTCTGGGTCCAGAGCCTTAGGGGCCGTCGGTCAGGATGAACCTCCAGGATGGGTCAGTGACTGGAACATGCTCACTGCACTGTGAGTCTAGACCAGATGCCTTGGTGACCTAACCAGTACTGGTCAGGTACTGACCAGTCCAGAGAAACCTCCATGGACTGGGGCGCCGGCTCTAGGAAGCCTACTTCTCTCCCAGGAAGACATAGGGAAGAATTTGCTGTTGCCCAGACTCATGGGCCTCACCTTCACATCACCCACTGCGCATCTGAACTATTCTTTTTGAGGCCATATTGCACCCATCACACTGGAACTTCTGGATGAAGGTTAGGTCTGGAGTAGATTCTAATTTCTACCCTAACCTCAGGAGCTAAAATGTAATAATAACAATACCAATAGTAGTAACAGTAACTAACTACCTGAGGAGAGGGTTAAGGGACACTGTTCAAACATTTTAATTGTGCTATTTGTTATTTTCAAAATAAAATCCAACTAAATATTCAACCTGTGATCTTGTAGTAAAGCCTGCCTTAAGCACACATCTGACTGGGTAACATTGAAAGGTACCTGTAAAATTATTAACAGTATCATGACAAAGCGTTCATATTGTGTTTTCAAAGAATGGAAGTAGGCTCTAGTGTATTACCCTATCCTCAAACTATTCCCATGAACAGTGCAGTGCAAGCCTTTTATCCCCCAATAAAACTCACACAGAGAGGCTAATTGGCTTATCCCACTTAATTATAATTATCCCTGTTCTCAATGAATAGAACGCAGGTCTCCTGACCATGGGCTAATACTCTTTTTTTTTTTCCTGTAAAAATATATATGTCAACAATCCATAATTCTGTTTTCCTTATTAAAAAACAAATGCTCAAGGGCCTCGGTAGCTCCGTCATTTAAGCGTCTGGCTTTTGATTTTGGCTCAGGTCATGATATCATGGTCTGTGGGTTTAAGCCCCACATCGAGCTTTGCACTCATAGTGTAGAGCTTGCTTGGGATTCTCTCTCTCCCTCTCTCTGCTCGCTCTCTCTCCCTCTCTCTCTCTCTCTCTCTCGTTCTCAAATATATAACCAAAATAAAAAAAAAGGAAAAATAAATAACAAATGCTTTTCCCAAAACAAAGTCACTTTGAGAGGTTCATAATGGTCTCTTTTATCATGAGGGGGAAGGAAATGCCTATTGAAGGCTGCAGCATTCTGCGTTCTTTAAAGCTCAGTAATAGTAGGAAGACAAAAAGTAATCCAGACGGGGTGCCCGGTGTGAGTCTGCACCTGTCACTTTGTTTGCCACCTGATCCTCGGGACCACAGCCCTAATTCTGCTTTTTCTTTTGTGCTTGCTGCCCACAGGCCGGGACCAAAAACATCCGTTACCTCTCCTTTCCCTATGGCCGCCCTGAGCCGGCAGGAAGAGACCCATGGGTTGCTGAGCTCCCAGGTAATCTGGCTGCCTGGCAGGTTTTCTTCTTTTCCTGGAAAGGGCCAGAGGGCAGATATTTGGGGGCTGGTGAGCCCAAAGAATATTATGAGCCCCCAAGTATCTTAAATGACAAGAAAAAGGAAAAAATAACAACATTTTTATTAAATCTAATTCAGAGCTTCATTTATGAACACTGAAATTTGAACTTCATGTAATTTTTCCCTGACCTAAAATATTCTTTTAATTTTTTTCCATCCATTTAAAACTGTAGCAGGTGTTCTTAGCTGACAGGCCATAGGAAGAAGCAACAGGCTGGGTATAGCTGAGGGGTCATAACTTGCTGATGTCAAATGGGCACATTTTTTAAATATTTGGGGTTCATCCAAGGTTTAAAAGTTAGCAAGATTCTCCAAAATTGGTTAGATTTTACTAAAATGATGTCACCAAATTTACTGATTAAATGTTTCCAATTTAATCTCTATTTCTTAAGTAGAATTCTTAGAATTATTGAAACTATCTTTTATTCTAATAAAAGCCATTATTATTTTTCAAATGTATATACAAAATGATTTTCTATTAACAAAAGGTGATATGCAATACATAATGTGCCATATTATCTATTTTAATTTTTTCAAATTTTTAAGATTTAAAACCATTGGAAATTCAAATGAACTAAACTCATAGGATTTTAGATTTAAATCTTTGAAGAGTGAACATGATTATTCTTTAAAATGGAACTTTATTTTCTTCTGATTTGAAAATGTGCTTGATATAAAATAAAAATTAATCAGCAGGAAAAAAGCATAAAATAGGAAAGTTAAAAGCACTTGAAACCCCAACACCAAGATATAATCACTATAGAACATTTTGGTAAACATTCTTCTGTAATTCTCTCCACATCATCCTGATCCCTATCCCACCTGTATCTGATATAAGAAGAAAAAAAAACCAAAACAAAAGCCTTATCAAAATCATAGTATCATCATTGTTTTGGAATTTTTATAAATTGTTTAGTTCACTCGACCATCTACTATGGATGTATTTCCATGTCAATAAATATAAACTTAATAATCAATTTTATGATTGAGTAATAGCTAATTATATAAAATAATCCTAGTGTATTTAGCTAAATACTTATTAACAAATATTAAAGTATTTTGACTGTTTATAGAATGGAAGCGATGACATTTAATAAGCGCCTTGGCCCACTTGTGAATTGATTTTTGCACAAATAATCAGTTATTCTCTTAGTACGTTTTCTTGGAACCAAGATTAGGGGGTGAAAAATTAAATACATTGAAATTTCTCTCTCAATAGTCTGTGAGAAAGGTTGTTTTCAATCACTTTACCATCACTGGGCAATTGTCAAACTTTTGAGTAATCTATGATGGATAGGATAAAATTTGTATATCGTATTAATTTTATTCTGAGTCTGTTTGATTTTTAGTGAAGTTGAACATCTTTCCATACTTTTGGAAGCAACCATTCCTACTTGGGAAGTTTCTGCTTCTGCCTTTGGCCATTTTTTCCCCCTATTCCATTGTTTGTTTCTTTAAAATGAACTGGAAGAACACTGTATAACAAGGATATCATGCATTGTCTCATATTTTTTGCCAATGGTTTCTCTTCCAGTTTAACATTGATCTTTTAGTTTTTAGATATACTTGCCTTTCCAAAATTTTCATTTTAATTCATCAAATCTGCTCAGTCTTCCACAGAAAAATTAAAAACTGATTTACCCAATGTTTTTACCTAGAACTTTAATTATCCCCTTTAAATCTCAAACCCTCTGAGATTTATCTGTGCATAGCTTAAGACAGACACACACTTCAGGTTGTTTTCCAATGGCCATGTGCCCGTTCCAAACCCATCTTTTCCTCCAAGAGGAGATGCTACTTTTGCTGTGCTAAAGTCATTTATCTTGAGAGAGTTTTGAACCCTCAGTTGTGTTTCATTCATCTAGCCATCTATTCCTGGAGCACACTCTTGGATCTAGTGTCATCTTATATTATAAAAGAGCTAATCCACAAACAAAAGCAAACAAACAAACAAAAGAACACTGTTGTAGGGTTTATAATAATTCCTAAAAACCTTCCTGCTACAAGTAATCTGGTGCTGTTTACATTGTTTGAATGAATAGAAAATGTGAAATTCTCCTGGTCATTTCTTTTGATGGACATCAATATCACATGCTCCCGTAGCAGGAGATTACCACATAGCAACCTCACACGAGCACAGATGTGCAAATCTTAAACGAAGCATTATAAATAAAACATGGCAGAACATTAAAGAAATACTGCACCTTACAAAGTGGTATTTATTTCAGAAATGGGGGTTGTTTAACATTTGGAAATGTCTTTACATTATTCATCAGATGAATAGGTCAAATGATCCTGTTCTTCAGATAGATGCCTTAAAAGGCATCTCCCTCTTTTTTCTGTAAACATAATAAAATCCTAAGAAAACATTTATAGGACTTCTATGTTTTATGAAAAAGTAAAAGTCTACTTTTCCATTTCCTTTCTGTAAAGGGGTGAATATTGGTACCTCCCACCTGCAACAGTTTTACTTCAAGGTCAAGCCAGGCAATGCACGCAAAACTCTTAGAACAGTGCCTTGGAACCAAGTAAATATGCAAGAATTAGTAGCCATTAACAATTAATACTACTTTTTAAATTTATTTATGGTTACTTATTTTTGAGAGAGAGCGAGACAGACAGACTGTGAATGGGGGAGGAGCATAGAGAGGGAGGGAAAACAGAATCTGAACCAGGCTCCAGGCTCTGAGCTGTCATCACAGAGCCCGACGCAGGGTTCGAGCTCACTGGTTGCAAAACCATGACCTGAACCAAAGTCGGACGCCTAACTGGCTGAGCTACCCAAGCACCCTAACAATTAATAGTATTGAAGAACATCTAAGAAGACTTGACCTGGGTAGATGGAGGTGTTCTTGAAAAGAAAGACAACACTTCAGGAATGTTAGTTCTACATGAACTAAACTAGGCATGGAATGAAGTTCTCGTCCCAGTCTACTTTTTTTCTTTCAAATGTGCACAACTGGTTCAAAATTTTATTAGGTTATCAAAAATAGTCATTAACTTAGAAAGTAATGAAGTTGAACTTTTTTTTATTTTATAAGTTTTTAATTTTAATTCCAGTATAATTAACATACACTATTATATTAGTTTCAAGTATACGATGTAGTGATTCAACAAGATTACAGATGACTCAGTGCTCATTAGGATACGTGTGCTCTTAATCTTCTTCCCCTATTTCGCCCATTCCTCCACCCACCTCCCTTCTGGTAACCATCAGTTTGTTCTCTATAGCTAAGAGTCTGCTTCTTGGTTTCTCTCTGTCTTTTTTTCCTTTGTTAATTTGTTTCCTTTCTTAATTTCCATATGTGAGTGAAATCATAAGGCATTTGACTATTCCATTGTATATATATACCACATCTTCTTTATTCATTCATCAATCGATAGTCCTTTGGGCTGCTTCCATAGTGCTCTACCCTTCCTCTGCTCTGAGACAGCTTACAATCTATGTGGACTGGGAAAAATGAAAGTTCTAGAGACGGATGTTGATAATGGCTGCACAAATATGTGAATGTACTTAATGCCACAGAACTGTACACTTCAAAATGGTTATAGGGGTGGGGGGAGGTTAAAATGGTAAATTTTATCAGAATTAAAACAAAACCATGAGGAGAGGGAAGAGAGGGGTCATAAAGACCCCAAGTCTGGGTCTCTAAAGAGCACACATTGTATGAAGTCGTCCAGTGTCATCCCTGGGTATCAGGCTCTGCCTTGACCTATGCAGAAGCACTATCCTGTTTTTCCTTCACCTTGCCCCTGGGTGCCCAAGTCTAGAAGTTAAAATGCAAGATAGAAGAACAGATATTCAGATTTTGCTGCAAGGTCTCCATTGATCTCTCCCTGGAACTGCCTATCTGAATGCTGACCTGCAGGGGGTTGTACAGTTGGGGCAAAGCCCAGCCCCACTCTTCCTCCTTCCTCTTCTGCTTTCAGCTAGCCTCTTCTTTCCCTTTTGGACAGATCTACTGACTTGAGTTGAATGGAATCTTGCAAGTCACATGCTCAAGACTCTTCCAAGTGCCTGGAGCCCACTTGTCAATAAGCAGAGGTGGCCAGGAAACATGGGCTATGATCTTTGTGCTGAGGGGAGCATGCACTCAGAAGGAGAGGTCGGAAACCAGAAGGGGACAGAGGAGAGTGAGCCACAGGATTTCTCTGGGGGCAGAAGCATCCCAGTCATTGTTTTCTTAGGTAATATTCCAAGCAGCAAAGGATCAAGAGGAACTCTTGTTCCAGGCCAGATGGTAGAGCACAAATTAAAGGGAAGTAATAAAAAAATGGACAAATATACTTAGCTAATTTTTTTTTAATTCAAAGCAGTTGATTCCTGTCCCCTATTTCCCACAACTTCCAGGCTACCTTCTCAGGATAATTCGATCACATTTAGAAAAACATCATTGAATGGGTTATTTTAAATTTTTCTGATGATAAAACACCTTTTGTCATGTGTAAACCTGCACCATGGGGTTCTTATTTTGTGTTGTGTTTTGTTTTTTTTAGGAGTGAATAGAAAGTGGGAGAAAGAGCCCTGCTTTCAGACTTAAAGTTCTTAAAATACTTGGAGTCTCAGGAGAATATTTAAAGGGGAAATAAATATATAAGGCTAAAACTTGAGGAAATGAGAAGAAACAAAATTTATGAAAAATACTCCCTTGAAGATGTGTGCACAGTGAAGTAGGGAAAAGGCAGTGTCCTAGACATCGAGGAGGACTTCGGAAGGTCACCTGAGAGGGGATGTCACGTAGATACACAATGGCTTCATCCACTCTTGGTGCACCCTTCCGACCCGCACAAGGCATGTATCAGGGACCCAGGCACAGCCTGGCAGAGAGCAGATGCACAGTGGGACAGACTCTGCTCCCGCTGCAGTCCCATCTTCACTGTGTGATATTGAAAGTCATTTAACATCTTGAAACCTCAGCTTCCTTACCTATGAAATGAGGATGCTAATTCCACTCATCTCCGAGGATTGTTACAAGGACTAAATGGCACAGCAGTTGTAAAATGGTTAGCACAATGACAGGTGCATAGTGAGTTCTCAATCCGTGGACATTCCTACCACTATCCTTGCTGTCATGTGCCAGTGGGAATCTGTTCACGCTTTTACCTACCTTGAAAGGAGAACATCTAATCACTCTCGTTTTGCCACACACGGCTCTCTACTGTGTCTCTCTCCTACCCCTGTTTCTCCAGGATTGGCTATTTCAAGGTCAAAGGGATGAAACTCAGATCTCATGCTTTCTGGTAAGCACTGATTAAGAAACAAACCAACCATTTAGAGACTCATGGGTGGCTCAGTTGGTAAAGTGACCATCTCTTGGTTTGGGCTCGGGTCGTGATCTCATGGTTCATGACTTTGAGTCCCCATGCTAACAATGCAGAGACTGGTTGGGATTCTCTCTTTCTCCTTCTGTCTCTGCCCCTCCCCCTGCTCAATCTCTCACTCTCTATCTCTCAAAATAAACAAATAAACTTAAAAAGAAAACATTTTCATATCACTGTTAACCGTAAAACCTTCAGTTTACCACTGGTCTTTGACAACACAATGCATCTTTGTGCCTACTGGTGCAATGCCTATGGCCAGTTGATCTGGTTTTGTAAAAATCCCTTTCTTACTTACCTGAAGGAGGCTAGCCTGATACACAGATATCTAGGCATTTCTATCTATTTATAACATGGCACATATGCTTCTGTTGGGTGCCCCCCTTGGGTCAGAGAAAATCAGGCCTGCAAATATAAGAGCTAGAACCTCAGGAAGGACTTTCCTTCACTCTGAGTTCTTGCCATCAAGATATGAAGTCTTCTTTCTGTTCTTACATTGTGTTCTTTCCCCTTCTTGTCATTTTCCTAGACAATGACAGCAGCGATTCAGAACTCCCATCCATCATGTTCAAAGCACACTCTCGAACAGGGATACTTCAGGAAAGACGGCTGACGCAAGAGATAATCCCAATGAAGAGCTTACCCAGAGGAGGGAAACCATCTCACTTCAGTTATCAGAGAAACACAAGCCAAGAAGAGCATGATGGTAGAGGAAGAAGGGAGGTTCTACGGCCCAAACCGCTATTCCACGTGGTAGATGAGGAGTTTGAATCTGAAGAAGAGAGTGAGGAGGAGGCCTCAGCAAGCAGGTCCAGATGGTCAGGGGATCACAGACCAAATAGGCAACATCACAGGTCCCACAGTCCTTTGCTCCAAAGAAAATAGTTTCATCGTCCACACGGTTGTCTCCATGTATTTTAAGAGTCCATCTTCCTATTAGTATGGAAGAAGGAGTTTTGGAGTTATGAAGAGAGCTGCTGAGTTTATTTTTTGGAGGCTATTAGACATACAACTATGAGACGCATGGAGATATTTTTTTTCTTTTGGAGAAAAACTTGCAGGCTCTGTTCTATCCTTAGCTGGTGTACTTTGTAGGTGAATTCCCCAGGAGTGATAAATGTTAATCATCACAGGAATTATTACTAAAATTCCTAAGAGAGCATGATCCATGAAATGTATTATGATACAAGCATGATTGGTCAGTAATTCACCTTGACTGTATGCCTGTGCAGCTTATAATCAAGTTAGAACTGGGAAAGGCCTGGGAAATCATGGGGCCCAACCCTCTGTGTTTACAAATAAGGACATAAAGACACCTTTTCCAAGGTCATGCGGTGAGTTGCTGCTTTCACAGGGTGGTTGTCCTCCCTCCCAAGAGAATGCATTCAATTTTGATTTTGACATGCACTATGTGATAATTTTATCTCTGGGGAAAGTTGCCATAACGTTGCTATTTTTAATCAGTAGCAATAATGGACAGATGTGAAATATAGTAGTGGATTAATTTGTGAACAATGGGCTTGTAGTCTACTTTATAATTGGAATATTTATTTTAAAAACAGAATAGCCGTAAACAGGATTTAATAGCAATGACACGAACAACAGGTATTTATTAGATGTGCATTTGTAGGCTGTGATACTGTGCCCTAGGGTTTGAAACTATTTTCCAATTTAATTTTCCATCCACATCACCCCCAGACTTGATTTTGAAGCTCTCACACTCCAGCTCACTGACGTTGCTAGATGACTTTATCTTTCTTCCCTCCTTGCCCTCTCTTCCTCTTTTCTCTCTGGCGGCCACCTATAGATGAACACATACTGATTAAGTTCTATTTGTGCTGAATGGCTGATCTATAATAAACAATTAATCATAATATCCTTTATCATTACTATTTTTGACATCTCTAACCATCCCCAACTGATTCAATCCTGTGCATCTTTATAGGTTGCTTTCCAATGCACCTAGCCCCTTAGGGCTGCCTTGATCCCCTTAATCGGAAGCAATGAAGTGATCCCCTTCCTCCTGGGTGTGCCCACACCGTACTGGGTGTGTCACAGAATCTATCTGGGAATTACACTTATACAGGCATGTGTGTATCTACCATGGTCTGCAGGGCAGGGAGGATAATCTGTTCATTTTAAACTTTACCCATTCATCAGTTGTGTTTTTACCTCTTGGCCTTACCCTTTTTCAGTTTTTGGTTTTTGTTTTGTTTTGTTTTGTTTTAGCTTTAATCCATTTTTGGTCTTAGTTATTACAGTGCCTTGTACATGGTAGATCACCTATAAATGTTGGGGCAAGGGTGACCATTTTTACAGCTGCAAAGGAGGTTAGAGAAGATATTGTCAGACGTTCTTATTTTCTAGGTGACAAAACTGAGGTGTTGAGAAACTGCCTGGTGCCACTTCAGGGTTTTAAAGACCATGGGCTTATTCTCTAGTATAATCCATGGACACCGTTGACTGACAAAGGATATATGATCTTCCCTGGATTTATATTTTGTGAATGGCATTTACTGTCAATGGTCCCTGCTGCTGTGGTAGAAATGCCAGTCAAAAGACTCCACTTGTTTTTCTTCTTCAGACCGGAAATATAAGACTGCTTCTGAGTTGTCTAAATATTTTAAATTATATATTACCAAATAGTAGTAATCTGCCCAAAGGGATAGAAGTATATATAAAACTCAGGGATCTCTGGGTTTGGTGGGGTTTTTTTGCATTTTTGTTATTGTTTTTCCATTATTGTTTAAACAAACAAGCAGTCAAAGCAATAGAAAAAACTTTATGTACCATGAGAGGGAGTCAGTGAGTCATTAAGTCATTATCCTCAAACTATAGATGAAGATGTAGAGATGGGGGGGGGGGGGAGTGGGCATCAGAAATCACTTTTACAAAGCCATATGCAAAGCCAGTTCCTGAGGGGTGGAGAACACTGTATTCCTTGCTGGATTCTCCACATAACAGCAGAAATCCAAACTGTGAAGGCCTGTTCCCAGAGTAGACAGCAAAGTCTAAGGAGTAGTAGAATTTATCTGATTCTTCTGTTTTTCTCTGAGATGCTCGTGCCATTTGGGAGAGGGATGGTGGGATTTAGTGAATCGATGGGAACTTGCCTTTTTAATTGGTAGAAGCCAAAATGGAGTCATTCGTCCCAAGGCCTTTTGTTCATCTAGACACTGTCTGGTGCTGGCTGCCCGAGTCGACAAATTGGCCCTGGAACTGCTTCCTGAAAGGGATGAGGGCCCTTGTGGTCCTTGTGGCTCTGGTAGTTTGGAGAGCTCATGGTGGAAACGGTCTCTTTGCTTAGTCATCCAGATTGTTTCAGAACGCAGCATGATCTGATCTTTATTCCACTGGCAACAACCCACTCTGGGGATTGGCGGAGGGTGCGATGGATGTCCCAGGAGTGCTCTTGGGTATCGGTTTCACATCGTGAGTTTTTCCAACAGGCACCAAGCAGTGCAGCAGAGAAAGTTCCCTCTTGAGTGCTGAGGGAGCTCTGTTGCTTCTTCCTGACTAGACTCAGGGAGGGGTTGGAATCCCATAGTGGTGCTCTCCCGGGCCTGGCCGCTGGCCCACTGAGCAGCACGGTTTGCCCTTTTATCTTGAACCTCGGAAAAGCAAACACTCAACCCACAAAATCCTATTTTCCCTCCATAAGTTTTCTGTTTGTTCTGTTTTTTGCTTTTGTTTTTTGTTTTTGTTTTTACTTTCTCAAACCTGTGCCTATTGCTCTCCTCAGTGGTCTTAGGTTCTAATAACTTCTGAAATTGGGTAAAGTAGCACTTCCCTTTATTTATCCTATATGGCGGCTTTCTACCTTCAAGGTTTTCCACATGCTTGCTGGTGTTTGGGGTGTGATAAATACGTTTCCTCACGCTGCCCAAACCTGACGTGATGCCAGGGGACCTACCCGGTCTTTCATCAGGTTGCTAAGAGAGAAACCAACGTCGTCTGTGGATGGGAATGCACCATGACAACGTGGTGGTGACATTCCAGACACTTTATTGTGCTCCCCCCATGCTTTTCTCTCTCTCATGAAGACCATTTACTTTTGTGCTTCTCTTCTTAGAAAAAGTTAAAGGGTCATGGGAAATAGGGCTGGAAATGCCACTGGAATTCAGTGACAGAATTTTCATTCCTATGTGTAAGAGGTGCCTTCTACTGCTCAGATCTTTCATCGACTGGATTGGTGTCAGCCTGCAGGGAGGCTTCTAGAGCACTTCCTTGCCTATTTGGATGCCTGCCACTGAGATCATTTAGATTTTTAAATCAGTATAGTTAGTTCAGAGACCAGGCTCTGAAGTCAGACCACTTTTAGCTGTGAGACTGTGGGCAGCCTTGTTATCTTCCCTAAGCTGAAATTTACTGACTGATAAATAAGGTAATAATTTTATCTACCTCGGAGAATGGTCGTGAGGATTAAATAAGATAGCATTTGTAAAATTCTTAGCTTAGTGCTTGCTTCATAGGAAGATCTTGATCACTAACAGCTATATGTAGTCATGAGAGTGGACATACATTCATTTAAGTACATGAAGAGGTATAAATAATGGACCTCTGAGACTTTTCTGACAGGCGGTTTGAATGACGTACTAGAGGATATTTGGGGCTATCCATCGATCAAGAGCAAAACCAGAGATCAGATCTGGATCTGGATTCATGTTTTCCCAGCAAAACTTATTTAATTTTTTTGTCATTACCTCACAATTACTGTGTTTTCTTGTTTGGGGGATGGTTACCATGGGGTCTAATCCAAATCATGGTTTATTCTCAAGGAGACTGACTAAAGAAGACCTACCTCTGCTTATCATGACAGGCACCCCGTAAAGAAAGGGAAAATTTCTCTTCGTTGGGGAAACGTCCAATGGGGTTTAATTCCTCAGCTTGGAATATTTTCTATAAGAGATCTTCTCTCCAAAAGAGTGATTGCTTTGACTTACAAATATTAACTAGTTAAGTAAGTGTTTAAGGATTTTCAGCATGAAAAAAAGTAGTTTCTACTGATAACTTTATAAAATTAGGGACAATGTTTTTTTTTTTTATAAATAAAGTCAGTGAGTGTGTTGGTGTTACCTAGGGTTTTTGCAAATATATTTAATGTACGAGTAAGACAGGTGGTTTCTTGTAGTTAAAAAAATTTGTTTTTCCTGACTAAACTCTGTCAAGTATCCTATTTCTAACTCCTCCTGAGAAAACACAGTAGTGCAGAGAGAAAGCTTCCTTTTAGGACATTAGTCACTGCTAATTGTTAATTGGGCCATAAGCCGAGGGGAATAAAAGAGATGGCCTGTATCAGCGTTAGCCACTTCTGTAATTAGCAAGTGATATGTTGTTTCTCTGCGCACCATATTTGACTTAATAAATTATTTTTCTTTCTGAGACTCTAACAAGCTCCCAAGCCAAGCATGCTCAAAGTATGATGGGCTAGAAATCAAAATTTCCATTGCCCAGCCTTCTCCCAGGTAGGGCTTATTCAACAAAGTAATTGGAGCCATGTTGAAAACTGAAGCAAGAGGGTCACTACTCTGTTTCCAGACATAGTGATATAGATCTTGAGTTAAAATGAGTGGCCCTAAAATCAAGACATACACTCTGTGTTCTAAGAGATGAGTCTTGAATAGAACAGTAATAATAGCCAACATTCATAGAGTGCTTACTATATTTCAGGCAGCATTCAAAATGCTTTACCTACATAGATGCATCTTTAAAAAAAGGTTTAGAGAGATCAAGTAACAAGTCCAAGGTCTCCCTGCTTCCTTGGAAACCAGGTCTATTTGGTCTGTAACCATTGATCCAAAACCATTGATCCAAACTTTGTCCCTAAGGAGAATTAAGAATTTAACTTTTACTCACTGGGGAAAGATCCAATGGGAAGAAACAGAGGACCTTCATCCTACCAGAAAAGAACTTGGCTTTAAAATGGACAAATGAATACAGTGGAAGGTGATGTGATTTTGAAAATCTGTTTTTACAAACTTAATGGATGATTAGATCATAAGAAGAATTGATCATTTTTGGCATTAAGATTGTTTTTTGATGATAATTAAAATGTTTTGTGTCTGATTTTACATTGAGCTTTTTTGAATATCAATTATAAGTTGTTTCCAGAGAACTTCGCTCTTGATTCCCAAATGAGGTCCCAACCAAGCAATCTCCACATGCTGCTTACCCACGATGGAAATACAAACCAGCAACCCACTGAGAGGGTGGGAAGACGTTGGGAGAATGACTAACTACTGAAGCATTCATAGTAGTTAAAGAAGTACACATATGCTTGGTAAGCTCTGTACCATTGATTGGAAACATATTATGTGCTTGGCTTTTACTAGGAACTTTTCAAATACATTTTTAAAATTCAATTCTCATAACAGTCTTATGAAATAAGTGTTATGATTATGATCCCAATCTTACAGGTGAAGAAACTGAGTCTCAAAAGCTTTCATCAAAGGCACGCAGCTAGTCCAAGTGTTCGTCAAAGACACAAATAGCGTTTAGAGCTATCTAACTCCAAAGCCACTAACTAATTTTATCCACTAAGCTATAGTAGCACCTTCATAGCTTGCAACAGCACTGGGTAACCTAAAACATTGGGTAACCTAAAAAGTGAATTTGCTATTTACTACCATCATTTGAATTCTTGAGATCACTTCACTACATCAGGTAATAGTTCTGGTCTCTTTACGCACTGCTTCCACAACCTCGAGTTTCCTTTCTGTTTGGCTTGATGTTCAAGTGCTAATTGAAGCTAACAGTGCCTGGGGCCAAATCACTGCTTCCGGGAGTCTGTGTCTTAGATGAAGCATAATGACATGAGAACATGAATTATCCTTTAACTGATTTTTATAATTCCAATATTTTTATTCCTGTCGGGTTTTATCTTTGAACTAAAGAAAATAGTAGAAATCAAGCCAGAGAGAAACTTTCAAAATAAGGGGTCACCTAGCACCATGGCCCGGGACCAGTGGAAAAGGAAGGAAGGCCCCACAGTGGTTCATTTATTTTGTTTCCCTTACAGGAATTTCTCTGGGTAACTAAGAGCGGGTGAAACTCAGACTCTGGGTTTCACTGGTGTACTGTTTCACCGGTGAAGGCTGCCCTTGTTTGGAGTTTGTTCTTGTGCTGGACCTGGTTCAGGAGGCGGTCCCATTATCTAACTATGCCATCTTTCAAATGGGGTTGTGTGTATGGGCAGGGGGGGGGTTGGGGGGGGCGTCCCAGAGTTATAGATGCAGAAGTGAAAACACCAATCAGAAAAAGTAAAGGGAGGACACATGTTCTGTCCTCCAAAATAGCGATGTTCTTAAAACAGGAGGGCAGAGGACTGGTCCTCTCCAGGGCTGCACCCACACCCACGGGAAAGGCACACTGAGCAGGGCTGTCCAAACCAGCAGCCTAAGAGCATGGGGCTTAGCAAACAATGGTTGCTGTACTCCACCCACGCCCCTGGAGCTGAATTTCAAGTTCTGAATTTAGACAATACAGCTGGAATTTCTGCAGTGTCACTCTGTGACACATGGGGCTGCGGGCAGCTCTTGTTAAAAATATCTGGACAATATTGCAAGACCGAAAATGAATATTTGAAAAGGAAAATACACCTATGGTGAGCTGGAGGAAATTCTTCCAGGCAGGCTGAAGGAAAATAGCTATTTGAAGAGTGCCTTCAAGCAGGTTAGAAGTTTCATGATGGCTTGAAGAGGTAGGATGAATTCGTTGGAGGCAAAAAAGACAGGATTATGATTATATCACGTTAGATGCTTCCTCGTATTTAGAGCAGACTCAGGAAACTTTCATACCCAGAAAGAGAACTTTAAATTTGATAAATTATTTGCAAGGCGTGGTGTACCACCCACTGTTTCCTGCTAGACCATAAACTCTTTGAATGTCAGATATAAAGAAAGCCTTGGGAAATGTTGCTGCATTGATGCGTCCCTGATAAATGGTAAGATATAAAAATCTTAGAGCAGTGATCAAATGTTGGCTTAACACCACAGGATCAGTTCTTCCAGGGCTTCTGAACACTCTCCGAATTTTTACATTAAGATGGGTAATAATAAGTACCCAGAAGTCGACTCTCCTGCCGGGCATTACCACCTGCCTGAGGGCAACCTGACACCCTCCTCCTCAAACAGAGCAACATAGAATTCAGAATCTCAGAACTGGAAGGTTTGGATTGCTTCCCTCAGTACTTATGTGATGCTCATCAAGCCCTATAACTTCCAATTAGTTCCATATCACTAAATCGAGAGCAAGGACATCTACTCTACCTATCCCATGACAGTATGACTCTGGAATGAGGCCAACTCTGAAGTATCCATCCCGGCACCAGCCTTGAGCAAGCAGAAAATCGGGGGGGGGGGGGGGGGGGGGGGGGGGGGAGGCGGGTAATCAAAGAGCTTAAGGAGGAAGTCTAAGACAATGGTTAAGAGCTGGGGTGCAGGAGGGGCGCCTGGGTGGCTCAGTCAGTTGAGCATACGACTTCGGCTCAGGCCATAATCTCATGGTTTGTGAGTTCGAGCCCTGTGTTGGGCTCTGTGCTGACAGCTCAGAGCCTGGAGCCTGCTTTGGATTCTGTGACTCTCCCTCTGTCTGCCCCTCCCACGCTCATGCTCTGCCTCTCAATAATAAATAAGCGTTAAAAAAAATGAGAAGGAAAAAAATAAAGAGCTGGAGAACAGGAGTAAAACAGACCTGAATCTGAATCCTTTCCTGGGGTTTCCTGGAGCTTCACTTAGGCAATATGCTTATGCTCTCCAAGCTGTTAGTGGAGTTTGGATATGGTTAGTGCACTAAAAACTTAACCTTTTACCATAATGAAGGAGTTAGCATAGTTTTATGGTGAAAGATGTAGGCGCTGGAGTCAGATGACCTAGACCCTGAAAGGGGGCAAATCTTTTTTTAAGAGGTAACATCAGCACTCTCAGAAATAAAGTGCACACTTGTTAAAGATATATTTAACTCCTTAACTAATGAGGAAACCAATACAATGTCTCAAAGGGGAATTCCAAATACCACACATTTAAAAGACAGTCAAGAATGCAAAAATGAACCAATATAGATGCGAATTAACAATACAGAGGCTTTTAACATGGTGGGAAGAGAAATCAGTTATCTTTTCACCTGACAGAACCCACTTGCATGTCTACAGACAAGAATTATTTGCAAAGCTATCAGTTTTCTACAATTTTCAGAACTGAAATGAGCTGACAGACAACAAAATAATTCAGACAATGAAAGCCTAAAACCGTAGTGCTCGGAGCAGGCTAAGGTTAATATAGAAATGAGACAAAATGACATGGTTTTTTTGCACCTTAATATTGTGAACCTAAATTCCCATTCACTAAAAATTCATGGGAAATACTATAACCAAGAAAATTCCAGTTTCTCTGGCAAAGCGGATAAGCCTCATCGACATTACTGCCTACTGTTCAAATCTGCAACTAATCCAAATCTGACTCCTTTGTCTTATGCTCTCAATAGATTTGACACTTAAAGGATCCGTGTGGTATGGTATACTGATCGAGCTGGTCTTCATGAGTGTGAGATTAGCAGTGGCCTTCATGTGATTATTCCTGATGATGACAGCAAATCTCAGGCTATAGTTCGTCTTATTGTCAGTTCAAAACTCTTTCTTATCCCGTGAATTATCTCTATGTTTGTTTTTAAGCCACTCCCAACTTTTGCAAAACTGTCCTAACATTACAAAGTTTTCTCCTATTTCATTATTGGCTGGTCATTTCATTTGGTGTGTTGGAGAAAGCATTGGTTTAGGGTGTGATTAACGTGGTATCAAACTACAGCTATGTAACATTCAAACTGTGGAAACTTAGATAAGCTACCATAACTCTTTGAACCTTGGTTAGTGGTATACAAAATGGGAACAATAATATTTCCCATGATGTGAGAAATAAATAAATTAATGCATGTAAAGCCCCAGGCAAAGCATCTAGCAGGCCCTAATGAAAAAAAGAAAAGAAAGAAATGGTTACCCTATCCTCAATTTATCCAGGAAGAGTGTGTGTGTTATTTCATACTTCTACCATGATTTGGTGTCATTGGATATTTTTTTCCTTTAAAAACTAATTTAGCAAATTTCCATTTGCTAAAAATTCATGGGAAATACTATAAACAAGAAAATTTCCAGACCATTTGGGAGAAAATTACTAAATTGGGGGAGATATTAATAGAGAAACAATTAAGGTGAGAGGATAGATAGGAAGACGCAACATAATACAGTAATTCACCCTGAATATGTATTTAATAAAATTTAAATAAAAATATGAACGTGTTCTTATATGGAATTTATTAAGATTTAAAATTTTTAAATTTAAAAGAATATATAAAAATTTATATGAAAGCACAAAGTCTTAAGATAGACACGACAAAGAGGAAGAAGAAGAAGGAGCGCCTGGGTGGCCCAGTTGGTTAAGCATCCAACTCTTGGCTTCAGCTCAGGTCATGATCTCGTGGCTCATGAGTTCAGTGCATGGGGCTCTGCGCTGACACTGTGGAACCTCCTTGGGATTTCTTCTCTCCCCTCTCTCTGCTCCTATCCTACTTGCTCACTCTCTCTCTCTCAAAATAAATAAACTTAAAAAAAAAAACTTTTTTAAGGAGGAGGCTGAGAGAGAAGATTTGAAGGCCTAGTCAAATCAGATCTCAAATCTTTTTAAAATCTATAGCAATTAAGGGAATGTTAGTGAAGGGATAGAGACACTGACCACCAGGACAACACCAAACGACTCTAGAAATGAACTCACATACTTGGAAACGTACTACCCGTAAATGATCATGAGACAACTGGCTGCTCATCAGAAAAGAAATTGGAAAAAAAAACTGAAATATCATCTTTCATCATGCATAAAAGTGACTTTTCAAATACACCTGCTGTGCTCGCTCATTGAGGGAAGCCCAGGGTAAATATGGCCTGGTTTGAGCCTCTCATGGTTCATGGGTTCAAACTTCTCATCAGGCTCTGTGCTGACAGCTCAGAGCCTGGAGCCTGCTTCAGATTCTGTGTCTCTTTTCTCCCCTCTCCTTCTTGTGCTCTGTCTCTCTGTCTCTCTGTTTCTCTGTCTCTTTCTTTCTCCCTCAAAAATGAATAAACATTAAAAAAAATAGAGACAAAAACCAATCCCACTTCTATCTTTGATTCCTCGATCCCATGTATTCAAATCACAATGATCACAAAGTCACATACTGATGATTAGTTCAGCCTATGTACCACACAGTCTTCAGATTCTAACCCAAATTCACAAAGTGGCTTCTCCCGTCTGGCTCCATGACTGAGTCTTCAACTGGCTCTTCCACTATCCTACTTCTGGGCAGTGAGACATACGATAAAATTAGTGTATTCTGTTGGTTTCAGCATACCATATCATTTATTTTACTATAAAATATGAGTTTTGTCAGAACAGTGTTTTGTGAAATATTGTGATTATAAATAAGTATATTCCAGGACTGTAAATAAATAGTATGGCTTCTAGAAGGATGCAAATCAAGGTAAATAAATCCATTTCCAGAATAAGAGACTAGGGAATGGCAGAGGGAGGAGCTGCATAAATCTCTCCCTTCATAAAAAAAAAAAAAACAATGAAAATACTGGCAAAATTTATCAAAATTATCTTTGGAGCTCTGACAAATGGCTGAGATATTACAACAATCTGAAGAGCATTTGGTTATCCAAGAAAAACTACTAGTTCTCAGCAAGAATGGCAGATTTTGTGGTGTTTTATAAGGCTTACTCCCATTCTCAAAAAGCTCCAGGACCAGAGAACTGTGATTGTCTGACAGCTCCTCGGAAAAGTCCAATTCGTAGGGCTTGTGTTATTTGACCTGATTCAGAACTTGTTCGGTGAGAAACACTCTGTCTTCAATGTGTTTGTCAAAAACAATCAGCAAAAATTGTTCAATATCACAGCTGCCCACGGCTATGGGATACCAGCCACAGTAAACAATTAGTAGCCAAAAATTTAAAAGGAAAATCTGGGAAGTGAGATATCCACAGCAACTTTAAAAAGCTATGACATATACTTGAGGATTTACAAGTCCTTACACATGTGCAGAATAGACCAGAGATATTCCTGGTTACCTCCAGCTATCTTTAAATTCCTACACGAGCAGGAAATAAAGGCTAAGGCAGACTTACAAACTGCCTGAGCGTTGAAAGCCTGAGTCACCAAATACATAAATTACAACTACAAGGATTTTGGTTGTTTTGCCATCCCACAGGATATGTTGGTGATTACACTGATGACATACACCTAGCTGATAAGGCTAGGTGACCAGCAAATAGCAAGGAACATTGATGTCTTGTTAGGACATCCATGTGTAAGAGAATAGGTGACTCAAGCAATGAAAATTTAAGGGTCCTACAGGTCAGTGAGGTTTCTCAGGTCAGTAGTCTCAGGCAGGTTATTCTTTCTTGTATTCATCAGGGTTCTATCAAGAAACCATGAAATCCTCAAACATTGGTAAATAAGGATTTCTTAATGAGGAATCTGTTTAGAAAGGTGAAGACAAAGTTAGGAATATCAGCAAAGGATGGTGAAGTACCCTTGGGCTAGCAAAGGAAGGAAGTCTTCTCTATTGCTAGACTAAAGGCTTCTAGAGATGAAGGATCCATGCCACCTCCCTGTGCAGTTTGCTTGTGCTCTCTGGCCCTGTCATGCCTGATCCCAGATATACCAATCTGATATTTTGCTTGTTGCTTGGCTTACCTAAACTTCTGGTTCATGGGGTCAGAAAGAACCCAGCCTGTGATAGACAGTTTGGCAACATAGTCACTTGATGTCTTACAGTGAGAAGCTGTAAGATCCCAGAAGCATGCCAAAATTTTTAAAAGCTGTTTTTAAAATGATGTGTAATTTTGTGCTGCCCATGACAGAATGTGTGATTCTTCTACACAATCCTGCCATAAAACCTATATAGCATCTTTTATTGCTAGATGTCTCTCATGCCACAGGGTCTGCTGGAGCTCTGGAGGAGCGCTTCTGACCTGAGTTGTACTCAAAGCTGGCAAGTATCTTCTGTGTTACTTGATAACTGGATCAGAGAAACATTCCCAAGTGTGGAATATGCTGCCTCGGAAACCCGGAGAAGTCTACCAGGCCTTGGGGTTGCTTCTTAGAGATGAGAGGTACAAAGCAAAACATTCTGTCCTTTCCATTGGAAGGGATTGTCCCCGTATGCCCCAGATCTTTGGGGCATAAAAACATCACTCATGTGGCAGATCCCTGAATCTTCATATTGTTTTATCTCCCAACTTCTGCTGTCCATACATCTTATCAAGGCTTCCAAAAAAATATGCCACTTCTGCTCCTCCAGCCAATTAGAACAACATCATTATGATGTTATAAATAAAATCATAAGACCCAGTTATCTTAAGATTATGATGGAGGAATCAAGATAACACAGCCGTGGGGCAAGACCATATAGATATACAGATGTCCATTCCATGAGAATACAAACTGGTTTTTTGACTCTCCTTCTGGATAGGGTTGAAAATAAATACATCCAACAGTTGGATGGCTGCATACATTTTACCTGAGTTCATGTTATCAGTTTTAACAGATAGTAGCACATACAAGTAGCAACTGCCATTGGAGCAACTCATTGTGTAAATTTGCAAAAACCCACTATTATCCTCCAGTATTTATATGCTTTTTTATAGGAGCCAGATTGGCAAATTCAGTGGAAATATTATTGGGACTAAACTCACCATATCACTTATGTCTTTAAGGGTGGAACTAATCGACCATGTACCAAGGGTTTTTAATTTAATATCTTGGCCACAGCGAGGGTGTGTTAGAGGCTTCAGCTTGGCTTTCCAAGCTATGCTAGCATAGGTCAAGGAAAAAGTGTGGGGTTCTGCCCACTTCCAAACACATGTGCTTTAATTATATGTTTGGAGACTATGGAAATGACCATAAGGTGGGTCTTGGGAGACAATGGACCCATAGGAAGGTGAACATGGGTTAGGAATCAATTTATTACCTTGTTCCTGTATACACCCACTTTAACAAGTCAGTCATGATGATCCTTCAGATCTCTGGGTATCAAGGTCAAATCAGACCCTGTGTCCAGGAACAGTCCTTGAAATGTCTGGATAAGCTTCTTTTCCCAGCACACAGTTCCCTGAGTAAACGACTATAGGTCTCTTTACGGAAGGACTAGGAAATAATCCCATATATACTTGCTCCAGGGTTACAAAGTAATTGATTTGGGGGATCTGACCTCTACTTTAGTCCATAGGTTCTAGTTCTGAAATCTGGCTCAGTTTTGAAAACTAGCAAGTAATGGGCATGTTTATTTGGGTAGTGTGATGAACTGAGTAATGACTCCCAAAGGTATCCATATCCAAATCTCCAAAACCTGTGAATGTGTTATCTTCCATAGAAAAAGAGATTTTGCCAATGCAATCAAGTTAAGTATCTTGATACTGGGAGATTATCTTGGATTATTCAGGTGGACCTAATATAATCACAAGGTTCATTATAGAGGGAGGAAGGAGGGTCAGACTCAGAGGAAAAGCTGAGAGGCTGAACAGTCAAAATCAGAGAGAGATTTGAGGATGCTATGGTGCTGGCTTTGAAGAAGAAAGAAGGGACCTCAAGCCAAGGATGCAGATGGCCTCTAGAAATTGGAAAACACAAGGAAATTATTTTCCCTTAGAGCCTCCAGAGAGAGAACTAGCACTGCCAACACCTTGATTTTGACTCAGAAAAACCCATTTCAGACTTCTGACTTTCAGAATTAGGGGAGAATCAATTAACATTTGTTCAATCCATTAAATTGGCGGCAATTTGTTAGAGCAGCAATAAGAATCCAATCCAAGCAAGCAACTTCCATCGGACTCCTGAATCATTCATCCTTAATATTTGGTTGTAAATATTGAACAGTAACTTTGTTCATTGCCCCCTCATCAGACCCCAAAGCAAGATAGATTTCCTTTAAATGCCTTCTCTGTAGCTCCCTGCAGGTCAGACCCACAGCCTGCCACTCCAGTCTTCATCCTCATCACATTTCTTCCACCTTGTCTCTCCTGATTTGGGATCCTTTCCTCCTCATTGCCATCAGGGAGTCTTCTCTCCTTATCCTTTACAGGGAAGCCCTGAGCTTCTCAGTGGTGCTGCTGCCCTCTCAGCACTACATTCTTTATTGCTATAGAGTGTCTTGCAGAAGCTTCAACAGAGAACAAGTTGACTGGTGGTTGGTTTCTGGCTTTTCATGATAGATCCACTCAAACATTGCCAATTCTTTGAGCCTTTTGATCCTCCCTCCCCTTTTTATCATCTGCCATAGAAGTTTGGGCATTTTTACTTCACTCAATATGGAACATTGCTTTCTCTAGGATTTCAAGGGCTAACCTGCTAACGTGTTAGCACCATCTCCCAAAGTCTTGCTAGAGTGTTAAACCCTGAATCACAAGAGAGTGCTCCTATATTTACAAATCTCTTTGATCAAACTTTACGTGCCCACTACCACCCTGACACAGCCCCCTCAGGACCTGGTCCCATGCATACTTCTACAAGTGCATGAGGTCTGGGTCCTGCTGCTCACTTGGGGTGTGCTCACCTCCCCCCAGCACTTCCGCAGCTGGGCAGTGTTAACAACCAATGCTAGTTATTGGTCTAGTGGCCAAGAGGAGAGGTAAAGGTAGATCATGAGGGAGCACATGTAGTCTTGCAAAGCAGAGGCCTCAATACCATCTGCAACCAAAGGTGTGGGGGGGGGGGCGATGCTGGCATTTGGCAGAGAATAGTGGGCCATTCCAATAGGCTCAGAATTCAGACAATCTGCCACTCAAGATGTTCAGGTTCATTAACCCTGATCTTTCAGAGCCAACCTTTCCTTATCAGAACCCTGATCTTGGGGATTACTGGGATTGAGAGAGAATTCAACCTCTGTGGAGCTCTGCTACTTATATTATTAAGTTCTGGTCTGATTCTCATCTTTTTCTCCTCTCTAGCTGCAGGAGGTAAGAATGTCTTTATAGCCTTCCAAGGAGGCCTCTGGCTTCATATTTTGTATTAAATTGGTAATTAATCACCCTCAACATTTCACTACCTCTTCCTAATTCATGAATGGCATTCAGAAATTGCCATCTAATCTCATTTTCCTTATAATTACTACTTCCCTATGCACCTGAAATACCTGAACTATTGCAACTGCCTGTGTGTCTCCTTCCACTGGTGTACAATCCCAGCACATGACCATTGAAAGTTTTAATAACTACACAATAACAGCATGCCAAGGGCTATGCTGCCATCATGCATGAGGTCTTTATTGCCAACTGATGGGTGATACAGCTCCAAAATCTCAATTTGAGTCTGATTCTTGGGACCAATCCTGGCACCAACTGTCATATGTCTGGTTCCCTGGGAAACAGACTAGGAAAAGCAGATTTGCATATAGGAATTTTAATAGAGAATGTTCTCAGGAACATCTGTGAAAGAGTAAGAGGGGATAGGAATTGGGCTGAAGGAGAGATTTAACTGTGACAGAATTGCAACAAAGGCCTTTGCCAAAGTCACAAGGAATTCTTAAGTTGAGATAGCCCTTGAGAGATGACCTGAACTAAAGTAAGGGGGCCAGGCCTTTATACCTCCACGAAGACCCATCACTAGACATGGGCTGCCCTGGAAAGAGGTCATAACCTTGGAGGAGGCAACTTTCTTAACTAAGGGTGTTTTTAGGTAAGAAATAAATGCAAACCTTGAGCAGATGATAGCCATGCTTCAGTCCTAAAGGGGATTCTGAAGGGTGAACACAGCACCTACTATCTCCACAAATCTCTCAAACAGTCTAAAAAGACAAGTGAAACAGGGAAATGAAAGAAATCACCATCCTTGTATGTTTTAAGCTTTGAAAGTAGAACTAATATTTGTGATTTCCCCTAGGAATGTAGTATTAATATCAGTTGGCAATTTTGCACGGTGGGAGAAACCTCTATCATGCTCTTTCATAATGCAGCAGCCCCTGCTTGATGAATCAGGGAGTCAATTGTATTTTAGTTGTGCATTCAGGATCTGAAAAATTAACCAAAGATAGATCCATAGATCTAGCAGGTCATCGATAGTCGGAGTCAGACCAAAATTCCAAGTCTTCCTTTACCTCATAAGCTCCCATTTTGACTAGTTTTCCACTGTGCAGAAATGAAAGTTCAAGAAAGCTCAAGAGCTCATGTCCAATAATTCCCTAAATTTTTCTTTCTTTCAGACACAATCATAAGAAGAATATTTACAACTTTCTTTGGGAAATATTAGGTGGAAATCTAATGTGTGTGGTTTTGATTTATTGCAGGACACTCAAGTGTACTTGGTCTCCCCTTTATTCAAGGGGCTCTGGGTTTGTGAACTGAGTTAAGTCTGAAAATTAGTTAAGTGGCCATGAATCTACTGAGGTGATCTAAGTCAAATATTTGGTTGATAGTCCCAGAGTTTTAAGGAATTAAGAAGGAAATTAGCAGATTTCCCTGCTATTTCATCCTGGGAATCCAATCATAAGCAATGACTGCCAAAGACCTCTGAAGATTAGACCATTCTCATAACGACACCAACCAATCTTTTTTTTTTTTTTTAAATTTTTTAATGGTTTATTTATTTCTAGGAGAGAGAGAGAGAGAGAGACAGCGTGAGCAGGAGAGGGTCAGAGAGAGAAGGAGTCACAGACTGAAACAGGCTCCAGGCTCTGAGCTGGCTGTCAGCACAGAGCCCGACGCGGGGCTCGAACCCACGAACCGCGAGATCATGACCTAAGCGAAAGTCGGACACTTAACCAACTAAGCCACCCAGGCGCCCCTGACACCAACCAATCTGATGATTACAATAACAGCAACTACCTTGTGTGTGGTTAGTAAGCACTGCTATTTGGTCTCTGCCATTTCAAGAATTTATCATCCACTTTGACATCTGGAAGTCCATCTCAAAGCCAATATCTACCAAGTATATCTATGGCCTGTGGAAATGGCCACTGCACTGCTTTTCAAGGATGCTGGTGTTCCCTTCATCATGGTGAAGAAAGAACTTCAGAGTTTCTTTCAGGGTCAGAACTATGGGTGGGGCAAAAAGTAACACAGATATATCCACAACACTGACTGTGTCTTTGAATCCTTTCTGTATTTACCATGAATTTCTGGCCTCTGAACTTCATTCAGTATAGACCATGAATGAATTCAGATTTCAGCCAATGCAATGAGCAAATAGTGCTCAAGCAAAAGTACATTGAATCTAGAATCTTTGGTAAAGTGCATCTATATGAAAGTCATCTTGATCTAAAATTGTATTTCTTTCTCCCTAACCTGGAACCCTGTGAATTTATTGCCATGGAAAAAATAGTTTTCACATTTAATCAATATAAATTAGTATATATCTTGCAATTACTTAGGGAGGAAATCTCTTAAGATTGCCCCCCTGTGCCATACTGGGACATGATAAAAACCTGTGGTGATAAAGGTGACTCTATCTTGCAAGGTAGCTGCCCTAGTTAGGTCATTGTATGGTCTTCAAACATAGTAGGACTTTATCATGCAGAATGGAAGGAATTGTTTCTTCTGTCTAGGAGATTCAATGGAGTTTTTTAGTCGGGGCCATTTTGAATGACTCAAATATCCCTTACCATGCCCACTCAAATTTTCTGCTTCTCACTCTTTCCCAAGCAAAGTCTATGGTCTCACATAATAAAACTTGTGAGTTGTGAATTCAAGTGATGCATTCATTAAGCAATTCATATAGTTGTTAAAAATATGACAAGAGGCCCCAAGTAGAGTCACTCATGCTAAGCCCCACATCACTAAACTGAGACTTAGCTTAATTACCATTCCAGCTTAATTCCATTCCCAGAAGTGGAATCTTATACCACTTAACCAGCAATCCCCTGATTCAGCACTAATCAGGTCATCTGCCTGATAGACCCCTGTCATGTCCTAAAGGAAAGTAACCTTACTATAACCAATTTAATTTTTTGCCTAGTATAACTTCTTTGTTCCTGGTCCCTTCTGCCTATAAAAGTTTTCATTTGTACAGCTTCTTGGAACTCCTTTCTGTCAGCTCGACTGGATGACACTTGATTCATGAATCAATGAATAAAGCCAATAAGATTTCAAAAATTTACTCACTTGGATTTTGCATCCTATCATGGCCAAGGAGTCTGTATAATTTTCAGCTATGTTTACCGTGTAGGTCTTTAGGTCCAAGACATTTTCTTAGGACAGAATATGTTGTATTCAGAAAATTTTAAATGTTGAACCTAACCTTGTCTTCCTTTACATTCTCCAGCACAGTTGGAAGTAGCAGCCCACCTGTTATTGCATTCCTCAGGCCTTTCCCTCTGCCCCTTCTGCTCAGTGAGTTAAGCTGACTCAGGTCATGATCTCGTGGTTTGTGTGTTTTAACCCCGCATTGGGCTCTGTGCTGACAGCTTGGAGCCTGGATCCAGCTTTGGATTCTGTGTTTCTGTGTTTCTCTCTCTGCCCCTCACCTCTTCATTCTCTGTCTGTCTGTCTCTCTCTCTCTTTCAAAAATAAATAAACATTAAAAATTTTTTCTTAACAAATTTCTTCCAGCATTGCATGAAATGGACTACCAGAACTCCATCTTCTTATTCCAGTCAACTGTTTTTGTTTCAACCAGGCCAGAGAAGCGATATCAGGTTCCTATTTAAGCAAAGGTTTGTCTCGGCACCCACAGCTGGTAACAATTACTGAATAGGTGAAAGATCGCAGTGATAAGCAACAGAATCCACTGTCTAGTTTCCAGGGAATATATTAATTGATATTCAGCAGCTTGTAGTATCATTGGGAGAGAAGGAGAAATGGGTGTGGGATTAAATGTCCACATAGAATGCCTAAAATCACCACAGAGCTGGCCTGTTCCTACTTGCTGCCATCATGGACAGCGGCCCCGGACACCAGAACACCATTGTAATCCCCTGCTATTAGCCCTGTTATTGCGTCTGTATCAGGGACTGGACTCGACAATCCCTAAGACAGATGCCTTACCTCCACCCTGATTAGCAAAGAGGAGGGTCTGCAGAACCAATTTCCTTTGCTCCTTCCGGCTCAAATCCAATGGCAGTGCACCTATTTAGAGGAGCCCACATCACCTGTGTCACAACTATAAGAAGTGCAGATTGAATTGTATCTATGACACAGAAAGGAAGATACCATAAGAGGGGGATGTACTCCAATATACAAAGGATTCTCAAAGGATGATGTATGTCGTCAAGTATTAAAAAAACAAAAAGATCCGTTACATCTTTACAACATGAAAAGAATTACCGTATGGTGATAGTTATAGAAAAGCAGAGTGTACTATAAAAAGTCGGCTTCAATCATTTGTTTATTTATTGTTTGTTTCTTCTGTCTGTAGTGTAAACTTCTTGAGGCCTAAAACTTTTCCTGTTCGTGGATGTATGTGCTGGCTTGAGCTAGGACAAGAGTCTAAACCAGAATAAATAGTCAGTAAATAATTATTGAATGGATTAAGAAATAAATAGATATATTTATATCTAGTTAAGCTTCTCAATATACGGCCTGAATTGCACACCAATGAATACAAGGCTTACTATTGTTTTTTAGAGTCTAAAATGGTGTTTGAAATACAGTAGCCACTCCATTAACTGCATGTACTATTTTGAAGCTGAACAAATGCTATTGTTTGACTTTTAAGAAAATAACTTGCCCAAGACTCCCCAGTTAGTAGAGACACATGATTTTGGTGTTAAAAATGCAAATTCTGCTCCTGACACCTGGGTGACCTTCAGCGAGTTACTCTGTTTCTCTGGGCCTCAATTTCCTTATCTATGAAATGAGAGTAATAATAGTAATCAAATTCATAAGATTGTGGTGATTTTTAAAATGTTTTTAAACTTATCTCTTTTGCAAGGGAGGAGGGAGAGAATTTGAGTGAGGGAGGGGCAGAGAGAAAGGGAGACAGGATCCCAAGCAGGCGCTCAGAGCCCACTGTGGGGCTTGAACCCATGAACCATGAGATCATGACCTGAGCCCAAACCAAGAGTCAGATGCTTAACCAACTGAGACACCCAGGTGCCTCAAGATTGTGGTGATTTTTAAAAATTATACTAAAAAATAGTCTGTCATATAGTGGGCATTCAAAGGCTGTTTATTATTTTTCAAATAACCAATTCATTCAATCATCATATACAGAGATATTTCTGCAGCTGTAGGATCTCTGGATGTCAGGGATTTTCTTCTCTAGCATTTCTCTAAATCCACTGAATAAACAGAGGTCTGTTAACAAGTCTGCCACTGAATCATCTGCTTCTTGGGGGGCAATTATCAAATCTTATTCATTCATCTTCATTTCTCTAAAGCCTGGTATAGTATCTAACACACTTAGCAAAAATTATTTTCAGCTTTACCTTAAACATGCTCAAATAAAGGAGCCACACATATCATGTTCTTGCTTCAACAGTGCTGGTTACCTCTATGAATTTTGTAGGTTTTCTGAGAGAGTGTTTGGTTTGGTGTAAGATAAGGAAATGAGCATGAGTTTCTCTGAAACTCAGATATCTCATACAAAGGAGAATAAGGAAACCGAGAAATAGTAATGATAAACATGACTCAGAAAGAGAGGCAACAACCCACATTCAGAAAATATTCATCCCTGCACAGACCTGTAACA
The DNA here is from genome assembly GCF_003009895.1 of Hyaena hyaena. NCBI lineage: Eukaryota > Metazoa > Chordata > Mammalia > Carnivora > Hyaenidae > Hyaena > Hyaena hyaena. Next base: position 225,505 of record NW_024081921.1, read on the forward strand.
AGGAAAGCATATAGTTTGGGTTACAGGGTGGGGAAGTGTTTGTTAAAGGAGGTTAGAAAAAATGAGAATGGTGTTTCTAATATAGTGCAATGTCAAGAGAAAGTGTGCCTCAGTGTTTTGCAAATAGTCCAGTTACACACACCCTTTGTAGAGTGCAAATGCAGAATACATTTGGACAGAATCTTCTGAAAGCTGCCTCAGATACATGAACATTATGGCTGTTGGGGCTTCCGAAAGTGGTAGGCCATGTGGCAAATGTAACAGAAATTGCAGTGATCAAATGTAGGTAAAAAAGTCCCAAGAAAAGAAAGTGCCAAAGTGTTTGTTTGGGGGGTGGGGGAGAGGCGGTTACAAACTAGTGATTACAAGTATGAGCCCAACTACCTGGGTTTTTATATCAGCTTTTACATTGATTAGATTTATGGTGTTGGCAAGTGATCTTAATTTTCTCATCTCGAATATGATGACAATGGTCAAGCGAGCTCTTAGGACGTGGAAATAGACTTCTTGGAAAGTATTTAAAATACTTCTTGTCAATGGTAAGAGTTCAGCACCTGTTAACTGCTATGATTATTTCCAAGCAAAGTATGAAGCTCATTCAAACATCCTTTGGCCTTTCAATAATGCCAATAACGTACACTGTCATTTTAAAAAGTATTCTTCAATCTAAAGTGAAATGCAACGGACTCCTTTCATGTAGGAGAATGATAGAACCACTTTCAGTAAAGTGCAGTACATTTAGGTCAGAAAGTAGTTTTCTGTTGGGCAAATTCTAAAAACCCAGACTTTTCTTGGCTCCTTACCTTCTCTCTCCATCCCATGTAATGACATTGTTGCCTGTCACTTAAACATATTGTCCCACTTCCAAATGTCCAGTGCTCACAGTTTGGGTGTGGCTTCCATAACTCTGTAACTTTGAATTTCTAAGTCCAGCCTTTCAGATTCCACTTTGACCTCCTTGATCTTGATTAGGGAAATCACAAATCACTGACTAGATCTGTATGGCTCTATCCCTGGAACTTTCCTTCTGCTGCACTGAATTATCATCTATCCCTATTGCCAATATCACTGTCTTCATTTCCTGTCCTCTTGATTCCTTTATAAGGACCCAAGATTCCAGGTGACATCAGTTCCTCTCAACTTAAAGAACTTTTCATATTTCTATATAGTTAGGGTCTCTGAAGTCAAATTTTCTAATTTCAGTTTAACTGGGAAAAAAAGTCTTCATTTGCCTCCTTTCTGTAAAGACATTTTTGTTGAACAAAGAACTCTAGGTTGACATTGTTTTCAACACTTTAAAGACACAATTCAGTGGTTTTCTGGAGGTTTCTAATAAAAAGTCAGCCATACTTTTACTGTTGTTTCTTTCTATTTAATATGTCTTTTTTCCTGTATTCCCTTTTAAGAACTTCCTTTCACTATTGATTTTCAACTGTTTTACTATAGTTTATCTGCTATGTATGTTCCCCTTTATTTTTATGCTGCTTAGTTTCACTGAGAGTTTTGGACTTGTCTGTTCATTTTTTTTTACCCAAATTCAAGAAACTGTTAGCCATATTCCTTCAGATATTTTCTCTGCACTTCCCACAGCCCCCTCTTCTTCAGGGTCTTCAATAACACATGTATTAGGCTACCTCATATTTTCCACTCGGTTATCGAGGGTCTGTTTTTGTGTGTGTGCCTCTTTTTTTCCCTTAAGGTTCAGTTTGCATGACTGTTGGCCTGTTTTAGAGCTTAATGATCCTTTCTCATACAGTGTCCTAACTCCCCTTAAGTCAATATTATAATGTTTTCCCTATTAGTGTATTTTTCACTTCTATAATTTCCACTTCTTTTTTTTATAAAAAAAAATTAATGTTTATTTATTTTTGAAGGAGAGAGAAAGACAGAGTGTGAGCAGGGGCGGGGCAGAGAGAGAGGGAGGCACAGAATCCAAAACAGGCTTCAGGCTCTGAGCCCGAGGTGAGGCTCCAACTCACGAACCCGCAAGATCCTGACCTGAGCCGAAGTCAGATGCTTAATGGACAGAGCCACCCAGGCTTATCCTTATTGGATACCTGTCTTTCAATGGTGAGAAGACTTAAAACTCCATGTAGGAAATATTTGTGAGATCTAATCTTTGGTACTGACATCTTTGAATTAAGGAATCTATACATGATTGATACTTTACGTACTTGTATTGTTTTAGATTTTCAACTGATAGAGATAAGATTAGCCTTATAAATGCAGTATAAAATGAATTTTTAAGCATTTGAAATAATCCCATGAGTTTTAAGTAGCCATCTTAGTAAGATTACAGATAACAATGGAATTATATAAGTCTGATTCGTCAAATGTGAACTGACCTTAAAAGTTTAGAGAAATAGCTGAGGGTTTTGAATTTTAAATTCATAACTTTAGTAAATTTATTATAGATTTCTTCTGCAACCCCAAGAGTGTCCCCATGAAAATCTTTCCTAAGCAGGCATCAAGTGGCATCAAGTAAAGAGCGATTCCTTTTCATTTATATGGAAAAAGTTTTGAGCATTCTTAGGCCCCCAAAATAACCTCTCTTAGGGTTTTTCAGATACATAAGGACACGTCTTGACAACAGACACACAGAACAAATGGACAGGAAGCCCAGATGCCCAGACACAGGTCGGAGCTCTGGCAGCATGATGCTGAGTATAGCTCTGGGGACGGGCTCAGGTGTACCCTGCCTCTCTGGGCCCTGCCCTGCAAAACCAGCGCTGAATGCCATTTTTGCTTTTCAACTTTTTTGTAAAAGCAAAAACCCTTTTTGGGTTTCTTTCTGTTAGTGAAAGCACGTACTAATGTAGGTCTTTTTGCAATAACAAAGTGGTGTAATGTGACCTTCTGAAAATTCAGGGGATACCTGCATCAACATTTTAAAACCAAAGTAAACCTCTGAATCGCTTTTCCACGCACCATACTGCCCTACAAGGCACCAAAACACACGTATCTATTGTGAGTTAATCTCTTGCTATAGTTTCTGCCTGTTTGACTTTCCATTTGGCTCTACTTCAGATCCTCCTAGAAAATGCCTTCAGGCTTAGGGATGGCATCATGGGGGCTGGGGACAGAATCACTAGGGGACCAGCCAGGATCATGAAGAGTTACCGGAGGCGTAAGCATCGCCAGGCTGTAAACTAAGAGAACCGGAAGAGATGTGGGGAGTCATCAGAAAGTTGTCAAGAGACTCCAGCTGACCCCTGACCACAATTTGGAGAACACCAAGTTTTAGACCGGAAGTACATGCCGTACGCTTCCACCACACCGATCCGGGTCCCCATGTTTGGTCTTGTTATCTTCAGTGATAAAGGAATTAAGGCCTAGAGTGTGTTTCTCTCTGAAAGCCAGCGTGAAGGGCTGTTTCTGAGATTATCTTTTGTTAGTCCTTGCTTGTTGGGGTTTTGTCTTTCCCTGAGGGTGAATTCCCTGGCACAATGGCCCCACTCCCTTCTCTATGTGGATGCTTTAGCTGGCAAAAGAACTGAGGTTGAAATTTGAGATTGGCTTTATGGGTGAGGTTCCTGTTTGTTCAAAGCCACCTCCTATCTTTCCCTTCTGAAGCCACCAAAGAAAACTCTGAAAATCCTGGAGTGACCCTTAATTAAGGCAGCTCAGGGAGGAGGTACAGAGTAGCTAAAATAGAACGCCTTTCTTTTTTCTGTATAGCAAATATAGTCTGGCTGAACGGCTTTTATGGACTAATCAGTTTTCCATGGTTTGATCTATTATCTGGGTAGAGTGAAACAATATTTCCTCTGTTCCTTTTAGACAGGGGCCAGAGTTTTAGCGTGTGGGTCCTTCAGCTCCAAATAGCTATGCTTTTGGGAGCATCAGCCATTATCTTCAAATGGCTGTTCCCTCCTCTTAGGGAAAATAAGTGTAACAGGGCAGGGCTGGTCCTGGAAAGTGATGATGGGGTCAAGGTCTTCTGAACCAATCTAGCCCCTTGGGGCTGTGCTCGTCCCTCCCCTCCAGGCACATGCTGCCCCCCCCCCCCCCCCCGCCCTTATCAAATGCCTTTGTAGGCAAAGTTCAGGATAAGCACCTTACATTTTGGTGTTAGATCTCTCAGAGCCCTAGCTTCAGGGCTTCCTTGAAGGAAACTTAATTTCAGATACAAAAGTGGTTGCAAAGGGTTTTTAGGGAAAAAGAGGACTTCTGAAACAGAAATGTGATGTGCTAAGATCTGTGTAAGACTCCAGACCAAAAAAAAGTATTGGTCTGCACTGGTGATTTAGCTGAACTTGTACTGACTTGAAGCAACCACTTTAAGTGCACTCTTTTGAAATGAAAACTAGAAAGCACATACAAGTGTATCTTTAAGCTTAGTTGAAAGGAACGTGAAAATGTGCCACCTTGTTTTGGCCATGCAATTTTAAATTGCCTTTTTTCTCGGGGAAGTCTTTCCAACAGAAGCAATTGGACAAGCAGAAAGGTTTAGAGGTTATTTTCTGGACATTTGCACATTCTAAATTTTTTTTTTAAGTGCAAGGGTAATAACCTGTAAGATGTACCACCATTTTGTCTTAATGATTCTCAATCTTGAATGTGCATGAGAATTGCCGAGGAAATATGCCTAAAGCGCAGATTTGTGCACATTCTCTCTCACTTCTCCCCCAGATGATCCAACAGGTCTGTGCTGGGGCACAATAATCTATATTTTGAGAAATACATGATAAACCTGATTTTGGGTAAACCAGAGGGTTTCATTTAATCTGCAGGACTACATAGCTAATTCTGATTTTAAATTTTTTTAAGTTATTTATTTGTTTGTTTGTTTTGAGAAAGAGAGATAGAGAGAGAGAGAGGTTGTATATGAGCAAGGATGGGCAGAGAGACAGGGAGAGAGAGAAAATCCCAAGCAGGTTCCATGCTGTCAGCACAGAGCCTGACTCAGGGCTTGAACCCACTAACTATGAGATTATGACCTGAGCCAAACCAAGGGCCAGACACTCAATCCACTGAACCACTCAGGTTCCCCACATTACTTTTTAAAGAAAAAATCACGCGGGATGCCTGGGTGACTCAGTTAAGGGTCCAACTCTTGATTTTGGCTCAGATCATGATCTCACCTTTCATGACCCGAGCCCCGCCCCAGGCTCTACACTGACAGCAAGGAGCCTGCTTGGGATTCTCTCTCTCCCTCTCTTTTTGCCCCTCTTCTGCTCACTCTCTTTCTCAAAGTACATAAGTAAACGTTTTTAAAAATTAAAAAGTAATACAAAATAAAATTGAAAAAAAATCACTGGTTTGCCAAAACCAGACACTTCTTTAATCAACAGATAAAATGAAGCCTCAGCATGCCTGTAAATTAATGTGCATGTCTAACAGGAAGCATGGCATGCAGCTTTTTGGAATGTTCCTTATAGTTGAGAGATGAAACATAAACATGAATGGAAAATAATTAAGTATAGCATGGCCAAAAGAATGCAGAGTAGTTGGGGAGAGGGCCACAACAAAATGAGACAACAGCCTCCTTAGTCTCTAGGGATAAAAATCAGGATCTAGAGTCTCACTTAAGAGCTTTGTGCCTTAGTTTCTTCATCTATAATGTAGAAATGATGATCATAGTAGTAATGGCTATTTCATAAGGTTAAGATTTAATTAATCCATGTACGACGTATGATATCCAGTATAAGAGATTAATAAATAATAAGATCTTTATTATCACATTCCATTTGAATGTTTTCTACCATGCCACACTTTGTTTTAACCTGGCTAACTCTTACTCACCCCTCAAAACCCTACTCAAATCATGTCTCCTCAGGAAGCTGGCTCTTGTTCCTTGATTTGGTTTTGGAGAGCATTGCTATCAGCACTGACCACTCAGTCTTTGGTCTCCTCCACTAGAGCCCATGCTCTTTGAGGATACAGCAGGATTTATTTTACTGGTGTCTCCAGGGTTTAACAGCATGCTCTACCTATTGTAGAAATAGGTAGAAATATTGTAGAAACCAATTAAATAGTTCTTCATTCAATGAAATGGTTTTTCTTAAATAGGGAAGGCAGGACTTTCTACTAAATCTCAAGGTCTAGGTAAAATCCTAAAGATCAGACAGAGGAGGGGCCTAGCATCTCATGAACGAAAAACCGTTTGTTTATATGCATCTTCAAGGAAGTTATAATCATCTCTTCCTGCTGTGTCTTATTCTTCTGTTGGAAATTTACTTACAGGATGCCGTTTTAGTTTGGGTATTGATATCTAGATTGTAACTCCTTCAGCAAACAAATTTAATTTAAAGGAGATGGACATAGAATTTCCACTTCATAAGGCTATCATTGTCATTAAATGTAATAATAAATGTTTGGAAGCACAGTTCCCCAATATTAGTGTACACAATATAAATTCGTAACACTTTTGTTAATCCAAACTTCTTTCCTGTCTCACACTCTGGAATATGAACCCCATGAACGTGAGGACTGTGTCTCTTTCACCATTATAACCAGAACACCTGGAAGTGTAAATTCCAAGTAACTCAATAAATATTGATAGACTGAATGAGTGAACAAATGAATGAATAAGATGGAATGAACTTTTTTCCTCAATAAAACACTTTACTTATACGTCTCCAACATGCCTTCAGCACACCTGTATTTCTCCCTTCGATTGACCTATGTTCTACAGCTTGTTAACCAACTCTACATAAATATCCACCTGCTTGATAGCATCCTCTCAGATTTCATTTTAGATGCTCTCTCATTCATTCTAGAACCTTACCGATCCCCCAATATAAATGATTGTCTCTGCAACTCAAGTCCAGTAATAACTGTCACCTCTTTTATATCAAAGCTTGCATGCTGCTTGACTTTTTCTCACCCTTATCCAGATCACAAGTAACTCATCCTTGGTTCTTGAGCTTTGTGTCAACTCATTCTTGATCACGTGTATGGCATGAGCTTTACCTACGTTACTTCACAAATAATTTGTAAGTTATAAAAGTCATGGCTTTCACATATCAACATATCTCGATAATACCTTATAGGTAGATATGAGTTACATAACATGTTGGTAGGCGTTTAGATTCAATAATTTTCCACATGTTTTTATTTGTGGATACTTAAATAAACATACACCCTTTGCTCTATTTCCTAATTTTAACTTTTTCCCTTTAGGTTCACAACACAGTGATTCAACAATTATGTACATTACACCGTGTTCACACAGTGAGTGTAGCTACCATCTGTCACCAGAAAAGGTGTTACTTTGTGTGTGAATTTTAAAATGATTTTTTATTTTTATATTTATATTAAATTTTTATATATTGTGTATTACATTATATATTATTATATTTATTATATTTTAAAGTAGTTCTGTAATTTGAACTGGTTCTGATGTTTCAATTGGTTAACTTTCCTCATTCTCAGGTTTCCAGTTTCTAAGATAGTTGTTTCCTGTCAGTGAACATCACGTATGTCATAAAATTTATTATTCTTTCCTAGTATTTAACTACAATATTAAAAACATTGTGGGGAGGAGCACCTGGGTGGCTCAGTTGGTTAAGCGTCTGATCTCATGGTTTGTGAGTTCGAGCTCTGTGCCGGGCTCTGTTGCTGACAGCACAGGGCCTGCTTGGGATTCTCTGTCTCCCTCTCTCTCTCTCCCCCCCCCGCCCGCTCCGTGCCCCTTCCTAACTCACGCTTTCTCTCTCTCTCTCAAAATAAATTTAAATTTTTTAAAAATCTTCCAAAAAATTGCGTATTAATATTATTTGATTCCTGCTACTTAGGGCATAGATATTTTTAAAGTTGTTATAAGTATTGTCAAATTATTTTTCAAAATTTTCTGCCACATTATAAGGTCTTCAGGATTAGACAGATATACCAGTTCCATTCATATTTTCACCTGTACTACATATACACTTTAGAAATAACTTACTAGAGGAAATGAACTTCATTACTGCTTTCATTTGAGATTTTTCACTATCAGTGGAATTGAACAATTTTCAATTTACTCAGACATCTTTACTTCCTCTTACTCTTCATATACTGTGTCCATCATGTAGTGGGAAAATATTTTAGCAACTTCTATGCACTAAAAATAGTCACTACAGGGGTGGCTGGGTGGCTTTGTCAGTTAAGCGTCTGACTTCAGCTCAGGTCATGATCTCATGGCTCGTGAGTTCGAGTCCTGCGTCGAGCTCTGTGCTGACAGCTCAGAGCCTGGAGCCTGCTTCAGATTCTGGGTCTCCCTCTCTCTCTCTGCCCCTCCTCCACTCATGCTCTGTCTCTCTCTGTCTCAAAAATAAATTAACATTAAAAAATTTTTAAATAATCACTACAGATTTCAATAAACTAAATGTTTAAAACAATCTTTTTTAATGATGCCAATTCTCATCAGGCAGTGTTTGCCGAGCTCAAAGCTCACTTCAATGAAAAACATAGCCACTGCTTAAGAGAGAAGTCATAAAAATCAAGTCATTTACCTGTACCTGTGACACAAACCAATAAATATGCTGGGTCTTAAGTTCTGTCTAACAATCAGCATCTGTTCATTACAGACCAGGGGCGGAGACGGGAGAGACAGTTTCTATTCTAGACCAAACCAGGAGAAAGGGAGGCCACTTATCTGGGGAGCACAAAGCAAATCAGACTCTGCTCCTTTCCCCATCCCACCTTTGTTTGCTTATTTAACCAGGCAAAAGTACTTAGCCACACAAAACAGCTTCTACTGTATTGACATAAAGCTCATTTCACATGACCTGCAGATAATCATTGGCAACCTTCAAAAGGGTTACCCGCTCACAGCTCCATCGTTTCCTTGAGACTAACTGTGGCCACGGACTTACTTTTAGTTTGTGCGATTTTGTAAAATCTTAGAACCGAGTGACCTTTCATTTGTCAAGCAGTTTCCATGAAACAGACTGAAAAAATCATTTCTAAAATCTCATTCTCAGTGATGGACAAGAACCTAACTTGATGACCAGAGATGAGGCCATCCTAGGGCACTGGCTCTCAGTCGTGGCCACACACCAGGGTGTCCTGGAGCTTTAAAAGACACCAGTGTTGCCCCCTGTGCCAAAGGTTCCGATGTAATTGGCAGGGGATGAAGCCTAGGGATGGAGATTTCTAAAAGAGCCTCAACCTCGCTGCTCCAGGGGAAAGCAATGGATGGGGAGTTTCGCTGTTACCGGCTGTAGTGACTTCCATTTGTAAAAGGTAATACTAACATAGGCTAATTTATTTCTCAAAAAAAAAAAAATGAGGTGTGTGGAATTTTTTGTTGTTGTTTACTTGCTTGTTTGAAGACATGACTGCAAGGTATTTTGAGATAGAGCATTCACATGATGCCAGTTAATCAAACCTTTTAAAAAGTAGTCCTTCGTGTTGAAGACTTTCCAGGAATGCAGTTCGAGGCAACACCTACCAAACGCAACCAGGACCCTCAGGTCTTTGCCCCTAATGCTCCGGCACACGTCCATTGTTTGAGCATATTCCCAGGCTTCCTCTTTTCAGACTCCTCTACTTTCCAGTGCCCTGCAGACCGCGTCCTCAGGCACCTCTGTGTTCTTACTGACCGGCGGTAGTGCCTGCTAACATCCGGTACAGGGTTGTTGACTGACTGCATTTCTCCATTGTTCTGCCTGCTGCGTAGGCTGCTAGTAGCAGTAGTGCCACAGTGACCTCTCTTGATGAAACCAGAAAGTGCAGTGGGGAATTCCGGAACGGAGTTCCTGTCACAGTAATTTGGGGTTGAAATGTGAGCCGGTCCCAGTCTCCGGGACAAAACTGAGGAGGAAATAATGTCAAAGGAGCTCTGGGCAACCGGGAAGCCGAACAGCACTGTCGGTCTGTTGCAGTGAAGAGTCCGGCCTGGAATTTTCTCTAACTCGTCTGATTCTTTTTCTCTTCATGTCCGTGTCCACGAAACACAAGCTTAAATTCACTCTTTTCAATGATTTAACTAGTTTTTCAACATTTAAAGGTTTAAATGTTTTATGCTACAGACTGATTTTTCACGAGACACCAAGGCAATTAAAAAACCCCACAGTGCATTTTAGAAGACAAAGTTACAGGGCTTTAGAGTAGTTTTCAAAAAGCCCTTCTTGGGGCGCCTGGGTGGCTCAGTTGGTTAAGTGTCCCACTTTGGCTCAGGTCATGATCTCATGGTCTGTTAGTTCAAGCCCTGCATTGGGCTTTGTGCTGACAGCTGGGAGCCTGGAGCCTGCTTCAGATTCTGTGTCTCCCTCTCTCTCTGCCCCTCCCCCGCTCCCACTCTGTCTCTTTCCTTCTCTCTCTCTCTCAAAAAATAAACTTAAAAAAAATAAAACCTTCTTACTTTTAGTTTGTATTTGTTCTTATTGTTTGTTTATGTCCTGATGCCTGCTTGGTGTAAATTCAGAGGGAAGAAGAAATGAAAGAGACTGCCTTGGATGCCATGGTCAAGGTGACAACTCTTTAAGAAATTAGAGGTAAGAAAACTTGGTCTATGGAGCAAGTACAAATGGCTTTACTGTCACCAAATCGTAAACATTTATACCATCAGGAGTCAGCAGGCTAAGAGTTAACATGGAGACTCTACCTCTAAACTAAGTGTTCGGTTTCAACCTTTGCACCGATTGAATCAATTAACATTCTGCCTAATTAACTCGGCCCTCGGATGGAGCTCCACATAAAGCATCCCATATGGACAGTGGCCCTATTTCCCTCCTCTAACAACAAGGTATAAAATTGCTTATCTGCATACTGATAACTTAGAGGTTAAAGAAAAAACAGGAGGTAGGGTGTTTATTTGAATAGAAAGATGATATTAACACAAATGTTCTTTAAACAAAATGATAATTTTAGAAGTGGCAATAAAAGTGAGGGTATACAACAGCCAGGTGAAGAAATAGAACATTTTCTTCCCTGAATGAAGAATGGAAACACGCTGGCTCCTCACTCCATTGCGGTTCTGGGGGATTCGCCCATGGGACCACCTTCAAAGGGGCCTATGTTGTTGACCTCCTAATAGCGATAAATAAACCGTTAGCCACAAAACCCTCATAGATGGAATCCAACACAAAGAATTCCCTATCAACTTACCAAACTGTTTTTGTAAGACTTCAGGCTTCGTGTATTTATTTTTCTTCACACACCCTGTCTCCAAGACCTTTAAAGAGTGCTAAAAATGATCCAAAACCCAAGAAGATAACAATCGTAAAGCAGAAGTAACAGAATAAAGGAAACTAAAGAGAAGTCCAGAGAATGGAGCCAGGAAAAAAAAAAAGCCTAAAAATCTACATAAACCACAGTACTGATGTTTTCTCTTCCACGTGTCTGGGTGAAAAAAGTGGCCGGAACCGGCCGGCAGCCACGGTGAAGAGAGTAACTTGGTCAAGTGCTCCTGCACAGATTCTGAGATAGAAACAAACACATTTCACAGAGGACAACCCATGCTTCCTGGCCTTTAGACCCGAACAACAACAAAAAAGACCCAAAACACTTATGCGTGGCCTCTTTGTGAAAAAGAAACTACCTGATAGAATAAACAATGTCCTCAAGAATATCTTTTTTTTTTTTTAAAGTTTATTTACTTGAGAGAGAGAGAGAGAGAGAGAGAGAGAGGACGTGAGCAGGGTAGGTGCAGATAGGGAAGGACAGAGGGGATCCCAACCTAACAGCACGGATCCCTATGCGAGGCTCAAACTCAAGAACTGTGAGATCATGACCTGAGCTGAAACCAAGAGTCAGACACTTACCCGAATGAGCCACACAGGCGCCCCTGTCCTCAACAATACCTTAACACAAAGTTTCCTAGGACTTTTCCTTAAAATACTCCTCTAGATAGGGTGCTCAGTTTAATTTGAATTTCAGATGAACAAGCCAGACATACTCTCACTAAACAATTGCTCATTGTTTGTCTATGATTCAAATTTAACTCAGCCAACTCAGGTTCTTGTGAATCCTGTAAGAAAATTCTACTCATGTATAGGAGCATAGATGTTACATATGCCTCCCTTTTATTAAATCTTTTGTTTTTAACATTTTTACTTTAATGAATGTAATCTTTTCATACCTACAAAGCTTTTTTAAAGCTATGCATTGTTTCACTGTTTGGAAGTACCATAATTTATTTGACAATGTTTCTATTTACAAAGATATTTTTTTAATGTTTATTTATCTTTGAGAGAGAGACAGAATGTGAGCGGGGGAGGGACAGAGAGAGAGGGACATACAGAATCCCAAGCAGGTTCCAGGCTCTGAGCTGTCAGCACAGAGCCACGTGGGGCTCAAAGCCACAAAACATGAGATCATAACCTAAGCTGAAGTCAGAAGCTCAACCAACTGAGCACCCAGGGGCCCTGATAATGTTTCTATTGATGAATAGTTAATTTAAATTGTTTCTCGTCTATCTTCTGGTTCATAAACAACTCTGCCTTTGCTGTAAATCCCCTTTGCAGGTATGTGTTAAGATTGCTTTTCTGTCTTGGAAGGTCAATTGTGGGTTCAAAGAGATTACTTAGTCTTAAATTGGATAGAAATTATAGGGGTATCTGGGTGGCTCAGTGGATGAGCGTCCAACCTCACACCAGGTGATGGTCTCATGGTTCACAAGTTCAAGCCCCACATCAGGCTCCATGCTGACAGTTCAGAACCTGGAGCCTGCTTTGAATTCTGTGTCTCCTTCTCTTTGCCCCTCCCCTGCTCATGCTCTGCTTCTCTCTCTTTCTCTCTCAAAATAAATAAAAACATTAGGACTTATTTTTAATTTTGATAGAAATTGCCACATTATCCCCTAAATAAATTATATCAGTTTACTTGCCAACCCACAGGAGACTGCCTTCCATATCCTTAGTAACAATACTCACTATGGATGCTGTAATTTTTTGCCAGTCTTATAGTATAAGAAACTACATCTCCATGCTGAATCAATTTGATATTCCTCAATTAAAAACAAGTTCTAGTTGACTTTTGTCAATTTTGGGCTACCAGACCCCACAGTCAGGTCTTTTCACCCTTCCCAGGAACCCAACGAGAACTGCACCTCCTGCATCTTTGGGGAAAAAGGTACAGTTCAAATTTTTCTATGAGAAAAATCAAATCACCCAGGTCCCCATGCAGCAAAGCTGGGGATCTGATGTGGGGGACAGTCCTTGGGGGCATTTGGACCCTCTGGGGGATGCTGATGCTTGGGAGAATGGCCCACGGGTAAGGGCACTGGTTGAAGCCATAGACAAAATGGTGGCAGCTGCTGTGTCAGTATCCGGGACCTGAGCTGTGACTGTGGCTGTGATTCTTACCACACAGCACCTCAGAGATCCATGGCCATGGTCAGTTTCAGAACATAAGCTGTTAACTGCTCCGAGCCCCAGCTCTCTCTCCCATGCATCCATTTCCTCTTTGAGAAAATCAGTGCATTCCTTCTGCTTAAAGCCAGGGACGCTGGTGCAATTGTATATAGAGAGGTTCTGTCTAATTTTCCTCTAAATAATGAATCTGTTAAATAGTGAGTCTTTCCAGGGCATAAAAATGATTTGATCATGGCTTATATACAATTTCCTCAGGAATTCATCTATGGTATTATGCAAAGTCCTAAATCTAAATTACAAAAGGAGAAAGATGAAAGTGAATCCATGGAGAAGGCAGTGATACTGGTTCTCATTAAAGACTGGGGCATGCTGGGGGTGCCTGAGTGGCTCTGTTGGTTAAGCGTTGACTTTGGCTCAGGCCATAATCTCACGGTTTGTGAGTTCGAGCCCCACATTGGCCTTCACCCTGACAGCGAGGAGCCTGCTCGGAATTCCCTCTTTCTACTCTCCCTCTGCTCCTCCCCACCCCACCCCCTCAAAATAAATAAACTTAAAAAAAAAGGACTGAGGCATTCTTAAACAAAATTGTTACCCCATGGTATAAAGCGATGCTTAGGTTTAGAGCACAGAACACAGTAAAGAAAACTGAAGCTTGTCGATCTCTAGGTTCCAAGATTAGTGGATTATAAATACTATTCATTTCAGTTGATTAGCTAGTGTGAAGGATCAGAATATGCCAACCCCAAATAGGCTGCTTTGGTACAAGGGGGCAAGTGAGAATCAAGAGATGCAGAAAGAAGCATTCTCAGAACTTCTTTTATCTGACTCAAAGCAAAAACTTCTGAAAATGAAAACTCCCCCAAATCCCCTCTCCAAGGGAAGCTCTATGGTCTCGCAGAAGATGGAAAGTTGGCACCAAAGTGGCCCTGCACAAGCAAGCCTTGCTCAAAGGGCCCTTCTCTTTCATTAGTTTCTCCCATGTTGCCTTCCCACAGTTGGAAGTCCCTAGAAGCCTAGGAACATTTTTCCCTTTGTCTTGTCACTTCCCTACAAATCTGTCCTTCTTTGTTAAGATGCCTTTTAGGTTCAAGTTCAAACTACCCCTTTGAGTTACCCATCATTGAGTTTCTCCCATGCGCATGCATGCTGCCCATGTTAACAAGCTCTATTCTTCTCTTGTTCATCTGTCTGTTGTCGGTCTATTTTCAGGCTCCAGCTGGAGACCCTAGGAGGGTAAGCAGAAGAGGTTTTTTTCCCTTCCTTACACTAGCACCAAAGACGGTACCAAATAAAATATCTGTGCCGAGTGAGTAGATGCAACTGCCTATGGTCCAATGTTCTGAGCCCAGGTGCAGAGCCAGGTGAAAGTCATCAACTCAAGGAAACCTGAAATCCCAAGAGTTCTACATGTATAAGCCATTGGGCAGGAAAGCATTGAGTCAGTCTCCAGAGTCTACCTCCCACAAGCCACCTTGTGCAGCAATGTCTTGCTGTCAAAACTGTAGTCTCAGGCATTCTCTGTGGGCTTCGGTGTTCTTCTTACTCCAGGAGATCGCACCGTGGCTACCTTGAGACCATTTATAGCAGCCATTCATTTCACAAAGACTACACGTCCTCCAGAAAAAGTGCCATTTCATTCTGTTATTAAATGGTGTGTATGGAGAGCACCTTCGTTACAAAACACCACAACTGCTCTCTTGAAGAGTTGTTTTGAGTTTTGATTCTTTCTTTCTTGCTTGCTTTCTTGCTTTCTTTCTTGCTTTCTCTGTGTGTCTCTTTCTCATCTATGTATCTATTTTCCCCATCCCCTTTGACCAGAGCAATCTTTTATCGATGTAGCTGTATAATTTACATGCAATGCATAGATTTTAAGTATTCTTTCTGAAGAGTTTTGTCAATAATATACACCCATGTAACCACAACCCATGGAAATAGAAAACACTTCCAAAACCAGAAAATCCTCTCACGCTTCTTTCTTGTCAGTTCTGCACTATTTCCCGTAAGGGAATAAGGGGAGAGGAGGGAGGGAGCAGCAGTAGTTTCTAGTACATAGATTTGTTTTGCCTATATTGAAAGTCATAAATTGAATCATATACTTTGTGGTTTTTTGGTGGAGGGGGCTTGGTATAATGTTTCTGAAGCTGATCCAAATTGGTGTGTGTGTCACTGGTTCATTTCTTTTTACTAAGAAGCATTCCACTGCATGAGTTTACCACAATGTGTTTATCCATTCACCTGCTGATGGTTTTTTGGATCATTTCCAGTTTGAGGCAATTATGAATAAGGTTACTATGGACATTCTTCTCTAAGTCATTTTGTGGACACATCATCCTTACTTCTTTTTATTTTATGTAAAGTAACTGTGTGACTATGAGAAATTGCAAAGGAGTTCTCCAGTGTGGCTGGACATTCCCAGACTTCTACCCACAATAGATGAGACTTCTAGTTGCTTCAGATACTCACAAATGTTTGTTTTGTTAGGTTTTTTGGTACCAACCCACTGGCATGTGTGAAAGGTATCTCACCATGGTTTTAATTCGTATCCTCTGATGGTTAATGATGTGGAGCACCTTTCCGTGTGCTTATTGGCTATTTGCATGGTTGTTTTGTGAAATATTTGTTTAAGTGCGGGGGAGGGAGGAGTTGTCATTTTAAACTGGTTTGTTTGTACTTTTTATTATGAAATTTTTTTATGTGGTTTCCAAATTTGCATGTCACCCTGGAGCAGGGGCCAAGCTAATCTACTTTGTACCATTCAACTGAAGCCAGCACAGTTATTTATGTATTCCGGATTCAACTCTTTCTTTAGATATATGTACTGCAAATATTTTTTCCAAAACTATTACTTTTTCATGGACTATGGCAAGTATGTATCATAACCATTCTATGGAATAGCTATACCCAAACATTCAAGTGACAGATATACCGGGCAATTATTTAGAATATTTCCAGAATATTTATTTAATAATTATTTAGAATATTTCCTCTATGCCAGGTACCAGGTACTAGGTTCTAGAACCACAAGAGTGATCAGGAAAGGCAGAACTTCTGAAGTTCCATGTTGGATACAGACAACTGAATAGGAAATTTCAATTCAATAGGATGCTATAGGAGCCCATTGGCAGGGCAGCCTACCCAGACTCATGGGGTGAAGCTTTTACAAAGAAAATGACATCTAAGCCAGAGCCTAACCAATAAATGGAGGGGGAGCTGACTTAGAACTGAAAGTACTTAGATGCAGTTGGAGTGGAGAGGTGAGCATGGCCACAGAACGAAGAGTGGATGGAAGATGTGGAGAAACAGGAGGCAGGGAGACTGTGCAGTGAGTAAGCGGGAGGAAACAGTGCAATAACCAGGGGAGATGCAGCAGAGGTGGAGCGATGTGGATGGATGCCAGTGCCGTTTGGGAGTCCCAGGGGAGAGGGCTTGGAGTTTTCCTCTATCTAGGATGAGGGAGAGTGAGAAATCCAGAATAATGCCCACATTTCTTGACTAATCAAACAGATGGTTTTACATGTAATGAAATCAGAATTAGAGGAAAGGGTCACATTGGATTGATGGGAGGAATAGAAAATAAATTTTACTCTAAAATATTGAGTTACCTGTGTTGAAAGATAAACTGAGGTATGTTAAATATTTTAAGAGCTTATTTGAACAAATAAATTCAAATCAGATAGCATCCGATCTAAAAAGCAGAGAGAAGTTCCGAAGAATCTTACGAAATGGAAGACTTGTAAGGGCAGAAAGGAATCAGAACAAGGAAGGTGGAGAAGAGGCACATTAGCATATGCAAAGTGATGGCAGTGTTACTTTCCTTTGGGGGATGACTGGGATTTCTCTGGAAGATTACCTAAATAGTGCTGGGTAGCTGATTCCTGATCACCTGGTTTAAGATTCCATTTCTGGGAGCGCTGAGACTATAGTTAAATTAAGTCTTGCTTTGGTGACATGGGGCTAAGCAGAAGTGACTCGGTTTGGGGCCTATCGTCTTATTTTTAACACTTGTGAGATACCCAGGAGATATAAGATGAGATACCCCCAGTCTTACAGTTAGCAGTAAACAGGGGCCTGAACTTTAGTAGAGAATTTAGGGCTGGTGGTAGATTTATGTGTCACAGGTATCGTCGGACTTGGACACCAGGGGAGACAGTGAAAATGCTCATGGAGAATACATGAAGAGGGCAGAATGGGGAGGGATATTGGCCAACAGCTCAACAAGGAAAGTGTGGATGGGTGAGGGGATCTTGCCAGGGAGGCTAAGAATGTGCAGCCAAAGCCATAGGAAGGAAGACCATGGGGGAAGTGTATACGCCTGCCTGAAGGGAAGGAGAAACTGAACAGCAAAGAGCAAGAGAATAATCGATATGGTGATGGTCCTAACAAAACACAATAAAATGAAAACATTTTTTAATGTTTATTTATTTTTGAGACAGAGAGAGACAGAGCTTGGGGAGGGGAGGGGCAGAGAGAGAGGGAGACACAGAATCCGAAGCAGGCTTCAGGCTCTGAGCTGTCAGCACAGAGCCAGACGTTGGGCTTGAACCCACAAACCATGAGATCGTGACCTGAGCCGAAGTCAGACACTTAACTGACTGAGCCACCCAGGCGCCCCAATGGAATGAAATTTGAAGCTCAGAATGCAAGAACAAATTTTAGGTAGGAATTGAGGCCCCCTGCCCCCCGCCGCATTCAGTAGGACAAGAGAAAGAGATGATATGGAAGCAAATGAATGATTGGTATGGTGTGGGTGAGAGAGTTCCTGATAGTTTCTCTCTCTCTCTTTTTAAGGAGGATAGAATGGTATGGGAAGGAGGTGAAGTATTCTTCTTTAGGAAAGTGGAGTTTTGAATAAAAAAATTGGGAGAGAAAATGAAGAAAACCTAATTGTTCTCCTGACAGCATGAAGGTCCCCAGGAGTGGTGAGGTACTGTGAATTTATCATGTGTCACATCTTCATGACTTTGCTGTTTTCCACCAGATTTGGGAGCATATAAAGAGAAAGTAGACATCTGGCTTGATTCACTCAGGTGGAGAGGAGCCAAGAACATGCCAGACACATTTTGTTCAGTGGTAACCTGATAACCTCTTCACCTCTAATGCCCCTCAGTGAAGAACAACCAGGAGAATTTTCAATTTAAAAATAAATCCAAATATTTGTCTTCCTATTATCACTGCTGTGATATATTCTGAACATATTGAAAAGTTGAAAAGGATGCATTTGTGTCCACTTCTTTCGATTTACATAGTGTCATATAATGTTTTAATATCCAGTGTTCAGCCAAGTGTTTTAGACATGATACTGTGTCTTGAGGGAAGTGGGGATACTTTATATGTTAACCATGTGGAACAAAAAATGTACTTTACCTTGCCTTCTGTTGTGAAGTGCAGTATGTGCCAGAAGGACAATGGAACAAGAGATTTGAGGGTATTGGATTTATTTTGCTCAAAACCAACGCCTCATTTTGTATTTCTAAAATGTTTCTTAGGGGGCGCCTGAATGGCTTAGTCGGTTAAGCGTCTGACTTTCGCTTGGGTCATGATCTCGCGGTTCGTGGATTCGAGCCCCGCGTCGGGCTCTGTGCTGACTGCCAGCTCGGAGCCTGGAGCCTGTTTCAGTCTGTGACTCCCTCTCTCTCTGACCCTCTCCTGCTCATGCTGTCTCTCTCCTAGAAATAAATAAAACATTAAAAAAATTTAAAAAATAAATAAATAAAATGTTTCTTAGAATTGATTTTAAAAATCAGAATTTTAGTTATTTTTTAAATGTTTTATTTATTTTTGAGAGAGAGATTCAGAGCACGAGTGGAGGAAAGGGCAGAGGGAGAGGGAGACACAGAATTTGAAGCTCCAGGTGCTGAGCTGTCACCACAGAGCCTGTAGTGGGGCTCGAACCCATGAACTGTGAGATCATGACCTGAGCAGAAGTCAGATGCTTAATTGACTAAGGCACCCAGGCGCCCCCAGAATTTTAGTTATTTTTGAGAAGCTTCTCAAAAATAATCAACTCTTTGGTCAATAGTAAAGAAAGAAAAAAACGGTTTCCCATAACAATACACGTTCAGTTGCTCAGTCGCTTGTTGATATTCTTATGTTTGTTTTCAGGTGACTTCAATGGCCATAGTGAATTTATTTGTTTATCTTATTCTTTACGTCTGATACCTAGGGACATATCCTGTGTATATGCTAATTTACCATGATACTTTAAAATGTTTTTGGGAAAAATTCACATCGATCAGCATTTTATATGTTAAGGCATCTAATTTGGAGATGATGCCTTCCAACAGGTGTCATTTCAACCACAGCCTTTTGTTTGGATCAAGGCACAGCCATGCCTGATGAAGCGGATTCCCACTCGGTGGAGTGTAATGCATCTCGGGACAGAAACACACCGAGATGTTGGTGGAAAACATGAGTGTGCCTTTAAATTAGCAAGTTATGACAAAGCATCTTTATCAACCCCAGTCGTGAGTTGTTTAAAAAGGCAGCAATTGGGGCGCCTGGGTGGCTTAGTCGGTTAAGCGTACGACTTTCCGACTTTCGCTTAGGTCATGATCTCGCGGTTTGTGGGTTCGAGCCCCGCGTCGGGCTCTGTGCTGACTGCCAGCTCGGAGCCTGGAGCCTGTTTCAGGCTGTGACTCCCTCTCTCTCTGACCCTCCCCTGCTCACGCTGTCTCTCTCTCCTAGAAATAAATAAAACATTTAAAAAATAAAAATAAAAAGGCAGCAATTGAGTTATAAAAGTTAGAACCCAAGTACCAGTAGAGGAACATAGGTCTGCTTACAGGGAAAACTACATAATCTAATGCAAAGACATATAACAGTAGGCACTTCTTGGTACGGCCCTCATAGAGGAACTGGTTTTACAGCTTTGTTTGATGTCTATGAATTAAACAACAAATCTTAAAAACAGGTTTATAAAAACTGGCTCTTAAACAGTGAAAGCTGGATTGCACTGTAGGCATTTTTGAAGAGTAAACTACCTCTCACCTTGAGTTGAATATACACGAGAGGAATGAGCCAAACTATTTCATATATTTTGGTTGGCTTCACATTATAACTGTGACTCAGTCTGGCAGTGAACCATGTCAACCGCTAAATATGATTTAAATATAAGCCAAATAGTGTGTTCTCATGGTAAATGGAAACTAGTTTTAGGTAAATGGACCTATCCTCTTTTCCCCTTGGATGGCTAAGTTCCGGGTTTTCCTTGTCAGTTTTACAAGCCTGAATCCTAGGACTGTGACAAGTGATACTCATGATAGGAAGAAGCTAAGAAGAATCCAGGGACACTTCCTGACCGGATGAGCTACGATAAAAGCCTGGAGCTGAGGGGATGTGGAATGGATTATAAAGAAAAGGAAGCATGACTCCTTTGTTTAGATGAAGAAAAGTTTTGGGGTTGGAGAAAGAGAGATAGAAGTTAGATATAAGTATGTTGTCATCAGACTGTCTTTGAATTTTTAAAGTTTATTTATTTATTTTGAGAGAGAGAGAAAGCACAAGTCGGGGAGGGGCAGAGAGAGACAAGAAGAGAAAGAACCCTAAGCAGGCTCCTCCTCAGTGCAGAGCCCATGTGGGGCTCGAACTCAAGAGCCTTGAGATCATGACCTGAGCCGAAGGCAGATGCTTAACTGACGAAGCCACTCAGATGCCCCTGGATTGTCATTTAATTCTTATACATGGCTTCAAACTGAGGTGTGTGTGTGTGTGTGTGTGTGTGTGTGTGTGTGTACCTGTATATCTAAGAGGAAAGACAGATTAGAGAGAAGGAAGGGAAAGAGGCAGAAGTCCAAGGGAGAAGGAAGAGGAGAAGGAAAAGAAAAGAAGGAAAAACAGGAGGAGGAGGAGGGGGAGGAGGAAGATAAAGACATATCATGAGAAAAATCTAGGAAAAGCACATGGTTCAGTCCCTGCTAATCCTAAGGGATGATTTCAGTTTCCTTACTCTCTTTTGCAAAGATATAAAGAGGAAGACAAAACACATAAACATACAGACTTGTATTTAAGCATGTGTATTACACACTCAAATACAATTCATAACACAGACCGTACATACAAGTAGACAGTCATACAGGAATAGGAGCATGCCTACCCTACTTCATTCATCCAGATGATTACAAAATTTTCCACGTGTCAATAGACAGCTACCTAAAGTTTGAGAAAGAGTAAGGACATCATTAAGTGAGTAAATACAGAATGGGGGAAAAAACTGGGTTGAGATTCCTTTTCTGACTTTACTTCCTCCCTATCAACAACTATAGGTATTGTTATCACAGTGGACCTTTGTTCCTAAGCTTTACCAACTGGGAACCTCCGTCCTTGGTCACTGAAGCCTCCTTTCTACAGCTGTTTTCCCTCCGAGGGGCAGACAGGGTTATGGATCTTGAAAACGGGGCATGGAAGGCAGAAGCTTGCCCTTCTGAGAATCCAGGCCATGGCTGAGCCAGGGGTGTGCTGGATTTGTTGCAAAATAAAGGTTCTTGGGTTTAGCCAGATTTGATTTCAACTTCTTTTTTTTTTTAATGTTTTATTTTATTTCTGAGAGAGAGAGAGAGACAGTGTGAGCAGGGGAGGGTCAGAGAGAGAGGGAGACAGAATCTGAAGCAGGCTCCAGGCTCTGAGCTAGCTGTCAGCACAGAGCCCGATGTGGGGCTTGAACCCATGAACCGTGAGATCATAACCTGAGCTGAAGTCGGACGCTCAACCGACTGAGCCACCCAGGCGCCCCTGATTTCAACTTCTGAGCGAGCCTGTATTTTCATGGCAAATCAGCAACAACTTCACAAATCTTTCTCTGCAGATAGAAGAGTAGATCAGGCTGTTCCTGTAGTCTCTGGGATCAGAAAATTCATTTTACTTTCTCCTCCTTCCTTAGCTAATTCTGTCCTCTGAAATCTCACCCTTTTTGATAAAACTTTAATATTTCATAATGACAGTCCAGTAGTATGGAATCTCATTATGTCTCAATAACATCTGTGATTACATTTTATTCATGTAGTATCTTTATTTAGACCACATATTCATAAGGAAGTCTTCCAGTTAATCCCAGATAGATACCCAGAAATGTTCAAGGTACATTAAGCTGATTGGACCATCAAGCAAGGATTATGAAGTTGAATGGGAAGCAACCAAGCTGTAAGTCAGGAGACCAGAATTCTTTTTCTTTTTTCTTTTGATATGGCACTGATTTTTTTTTAAATTGGTGCATTTTTTAGGACCTCATTTTCTTCTGTAAATGCAGGTGTTGGACTGTGTGTGTGTGTGTGTGTGTGTGTGTGTGTGTGTATGTGTCTGCGTAATTTTTCCCCATAAGAGCAAGACCGCAGCTTTTTCTTTTTCAGACTCTCCCTTTCCTAGTTAGATACCCAGAGGCTTGTTAATGAAAGAAGGAAAATTGGAGATGCCATTCCTTGGAACTGACATTTCGGGGAACCTGGGTGGCTTGGTCAGTTACACGTCTGACTCTTGGTTTCAGCTCAGGTCATGATCTCACAGTTTGTGAGTTCAAGCCCCACACCAAGCTCTGTGCTGACCGGACAAATCTTGCTTGGGATTCTCTCTCTCCCGCTCTCTCTGCCCCTACGCCGCTTGCTCTCTCTGACTCTCTCTCAAAAATAAATAAATAACTTACTTAAAAAATTAAAAAAAGGAAGAATGGACATATGGACATTTCACTTCTGTGTTTCCTTCTACTATTTAGCATCATGGGGACTGTCACCCCTCACTGTAAACATTACTGAAAAGGCACCTGAACCCTTTCAGATTCAACTGGCTTCAGTGTATTCATCTGGCTCATACCTGTGACGTAACAGCTAAACACATCTGGGAAAACAGGGTCCAGGCCAGTGTAACTTTGCAAAGGCAGCTGCTTGCGAGGCCATAGCATATGTTTTCCTATTAAGTGATTGTTGGAAGCCCTTTCTGCTAACCTTTGACTTCAAGGGCTACACAGAGTTCCTGGATAATTAAACTGTTAACTCCTGGTAACTGCATTCACATTTTTGAGTAGCTGGAAATGAATCTGAGTAGGTATGAATCTACTCTAAACCTCAAACCTACATAGACCTGAATTTAAACCTAAATAGGCCTAACATGAAATCTAATAGAACTTAAATTTGTTTCTTATTTCCATATCTAATTGGAGTTAGTGATTCTTTTTTTTTTTTAATGTTCATTTATTTATTTTGAAAGAGAGACAGAGAGAGAGCAGGGGAGGAGCAGAGAGAGAGAGGGGTGAAAGAAAACCACAAACAGGTTCTGCTTTGTCAGCGCAGAGCCCCACGAGAGGCTTGATCTCACAGACCTTGAGATCACGACCTGAGCTGAAACCAAGAGGCAGACGCTTAACCACCTGAGCCATCCAGGCGCCCCTGGAGTTTGTGATTCTTGATGTCCAATGTATCTATACATTCAAAGGAAAATGGTGGGTTCAGCCAATCACCCTTCCTTATGTTTCCATAAGTGCCTAAGTAATTAGAAAAATAGAGGTAAGAGCACAAGCTGATTTTGAATCATTGAAAATTTAGGTCCCTTAGGTCCATAAACGCAAAGAATTTCATTTCCTCACCATATCTGTGAAGAGGTTATATTTTCATCATTTCAGACCAGCATAATTTATGTGCGTGAAATGATACCAAGTCCAAATATAGATTCTTGTGGTGCCTAGCTGGCTTAATTGGTTGACTATCTGGCTCTTGATTTTAGCTCAGGTCATGATCTTACAGTTTGTGGGACTGAGCCCAGTGTCAAGTTCCCCTCTGACAGCACAGAGCCTGCTTGGGATTCTGTCTTTCCTCTCTCTCTGCTCTTTCCCCCACTTGCATACTCTCTCAAAATAAATAAACATTTAAAAATTATATATGTATATAAATACATACATATACATACACATATATACATATATATATACATACATATACACACATATATACTGTGTATATATATATACAGTATACATATTTATTGCATATGTATGTATATATTCTTATATATATGTGTGTATATATATACATATATGTGTGTGTGTGTATATATATATATGTATATATATATTCTTAAGACTTGTTGGGATTCAGATAGGACTCA
Organism: Hyaena hyaena; assembly: GCF_003009895.1. Lineage (NCBI taxonomy): Eukaryota > Metazoa > Chordata > Mammalia > Carnivora > Hyaenidae > Hyaena > Hyaena hyaena. Next base: position 249,831 of record NW_024081921.1, read on the forward strand.
AGGGTTATTGAGCAATATCAATGGTCATCAGGCGTTGTGCAATGTGATACAGAGAATCTTGGAGCTGGCAGAGCCCTTCAGGGACTATGTAGGAAGGACAGTTAATATTTATTTAGTGTGTACTCTGTGCAGACTGCACTGGGTGCTTAGTCATACATTTTTGCAATCAATCCTGACAGCAGTTCTCCAAGGTAGACACCATGATTTAATTTCATATATGAAGAAATAAAGAAATTGAGGTCTGTGAAGCTGTAAAAATGTATCCACATAAGGACTCTTATATATTACACACATTCATAGTTACTGTGGAATTTTTTTTTTTTTGCCACCCATACATTTGCATGTGTATGTCACTTTTTCTCAACTAACTCTAGGATAGAAGAGACATTCACACTTATAAAATGAAAGAACAATTCAAGACAGAAATATGACCAGTAAGAGTATTAAATTTATGTGGAACCATCACAGGAATGTTAACAGTAATAAACACTGAAAAACAATTAAATCTTGTATTTGGCCCATTGCTCCAGAGGAGGGAATACTTATAGAAAGGTAATTTTACTTCTTCAATAGAATTCTTAGGAAGGGCGCCTGGGTGGTTGAGTGGATGAGTGTCCAACTCTTGATTTTGGCTCAAGTCATGATCTCAGGGTCCCTGCGTTGGGCTCAGTGCTCAGCATGGGGATTCTTGGAATTCTCTCCTTCTCTCCCTCTGCCCCTCTCCGCTTACTCTCTCTCTCAATAAATAAATAAGTAAGTAAGTAAATAAATAAATAATAAAAAAGAGTTCTTAGGAAACCTCAGTGCAATGTGAAATTCCATTTTTATAAATTTGCATAGTGGTTACACATATGTGAGTCATGTATATTGATAATGCCATACTTCCCTTCATCAGTGAATCTTTCTTGGCATGTTTTTTGGTCTGTTTGCCTATTTTATTGGACACACACTGTTACAATACAGTGAGAGAGTACTATTGTTATCATCATCATCATCATCATCATTTTAATACAGGAATCTATTTAGTGTGTACTTTGTTATATATACCTGTTAGTTGGCCTAAGCTATACTTATCTCTTCAAAGCCATTACATTATTTTTCATAATATTACATCTGTATTCTAACCTAGAAGAACATTAAATATACTAGATGCATATCATAACATATACATTTAAAGTTAGTGTTAAGGATCTTTGCAAACAGTGTATCTGGATAATCTCAGTGCTCTAAACCCAGAACGAAGAAAATATTCTCTCTCTGACATTATGGCACAAACAGGAAATATACTGTTTTCTAAAACTGTAAAACTTGAAAAGACACATAGTATGTTAATCAAGTTAGAAGTGATGTGCTGTCTGGTTCTGCATTAATTTCCAATTTTCTTTCCAAGAAGGAACACAAGGAACCCCCTTACGTGAGAGTGTAGGAGATGTCTTTGTCCTGTTTTCTCATCATTCTTATTCATCAGATTCATCCATTTTGTACCTCCCACAGTCACAACAAATTTGAGATCAAATTTTTGTATATTTAAGATTTAAAATACAAGGATTTGCCTCATTTGGAAACATTTGTAAGGATCTCCCATGTCCTAGCCTCAGAGACCAGCAGTGCACAGTTCTGGAACTCAGGCAGGGTTGAGATGATTGCACTAACAGTTTCATTTTAGAAAGAGTGGAAAGGTTACATTTTTGAATTGAAAAGGTTTCATTTGTTGAAGAAGAATTTGCAATAACTCCTTTGGAAAGAGTGACATTTACAGAGAAGGGAAGGCATTGCTTCCACTTGACTTGTTGTACCTAATTACTTTTGTACTTTTCATTGAGGTTTTCACAGAAATTGATTCTTTCATTTCCTTTCAAGTTAGTCGATTGATATCTAAAACCAATGCCTTAGTAGTGTCCCTCCCAGGGATGAGCTGAGGGTATGTCTCCCTTGGGAGGTAAGTAGAGCAGTGCTCGGCCGAGGCACTGGCTTTGGATTCAGAAGAGCACATTCAGAGACTCAGGACTGCAGGGACTTGAACGGATGCTTGCCTTAAGCCTTTACGCAAGAGGATTCTGTTCATTTGCCCAACAATAGATTTGGACTGTGGGCAAGTATGACATCCCAGGCAGTGTTGCTTTGAGGAACATATTCGAGGAGATGTTGTAAACTTCCATTATTTGCTAACCACATTAAAAAGGAAAAAAAAAAGATATTCTGGAAAACTCATCGATTGCTTGAAGAAGACTGGTTCCACAACTCCAGAAGTCGACTACTAGGATAAACTGTCCTTGGCATTCCACACGGTCGTTTTCACGTAAAGAGGAAGCCATGAGTGAATGTCACAATCTGGGAGGGTGCTACCCGGACTCCTGAGTAGAAAAAGCAGGATGCAAGTGAGGACTTGCATATCTTGGCGCTCAATGCCCTTCTCTTTATCAGGAAACTTTACAAGGATGAGAAAAGCATGTAAGAAAGACCAAGAGAGAGTTTAGATGAAACCACAAGGAGCACACAGTTGACAGACTGACACACAGAATGAAAAAGAATTCTCTAAGAATTAAGTAGGACAGGACCAGACAGCAAATCAAGGACATTTGCGTATTTCTTTCATTCATTCAACCACAGGCTAAGCATCTGCATGGCATCTTCTCACTAGAAACTCACATTCCTGGGGTGTGGGGGATGGAGACAGGAATAAATGAATACAGGGAACAGAGCCATGCACTATCGCATAAGCAACCAATGAATGGATATATAAAATCTTCTGTAAGGGTTTTTTTCTGTATAATATTTCTCAGAATTCCAAAATTGACAAAACTACCTCTAAGTAATTTCTCTGACCAAGAAGGAAGTAGGTTCCCAGAACAAATCAGGGCAATTTTTTTTATAGCTTGGGTAAATTCTAGCTCAGATTAAGCATTGGAAATTATTTGGAAACACTTTATGGTATTTAAATTTCACTCTAAATGTACAGTTCTTACCATGTATCTATATGCTCCTATTAGGGATACGTTGTTATTTAATACAAAATAGCCAATTTTAGTCAAGTACAGAATTCTGGGGAAGAAATTCCAAGCCATGTCCCAGTGCAAAAATCTATTGTGATCTATACTGGTTCATAAACTTGAATCTATAAGGCAGGTAGGTATCTTATGGGCTATTCATTTGTTTCTAGAGGTGGGACTTTTTTTTACTTAAGTTTATTTATTTATTTTGAGAGAGAAAAAGAGAGAGAGAGAGAGAGAGAGAGCAAGCACAAGCACAAGCCAGGGAGGGCAGAAGCAGAGGGAGAGAGAAAATCCCAGGCAGGCTCCACAGAATCAGTGCAGAGCCCCACGTGGAGCTCGAACTCATGAACTTTGAGATCATGACCTGAGTTGAGATCAAGAGTCAGACGCTTAACCAACTGAGCCACCCAGGCACCCCCTTAAGTGGAACTGACTTTAAACTTAACTTACCATAAAAAAAATGTAAAACTTAAAAAATAAATAAATAAAAATAAAAAAAGTAAACTTGACTTACCATGTAGGATTTGTGCCAATCCATGAGAAAATGAGCTTCATTAGTTATACATCCTGTTGTTGTACAATGGTGAGTGTTTGCTACAAAGTCTAAAATAATTCAGTTGAGTAATCATTTGTTGAATGAATAAATCAATGTCTGAACACATTTCACAAATGTGTAGCCCCTTTCCCATAAATCTACGTATACATGAAAATAAATAAATTCATTAGTAAATTCAAATATTAAACACTCTACTCTCTAGTGCCCTTTTATATCTTTCTGGTTCACCCCTTCAAATACCCCCAACGGTATCAATCCTTACCTTCACTGGCACCTGTGGTCCCTCAGTCCTACCTGACTTAAATGCCGTTATACCATTGTACCACTCCCTTGCGTATGCACTCAAGCACTTCAGTCTGTCCTACATTCCTGGTAAAACCACAATGTAGATTAATCCAATCTCTGCCCACCACATGCCTACACCTCTACAAGTGTGCATACAAAAAGCACCCAATTGGACTGACTGGTCCCTTTTTATATATCTGGTTATAAGCTTCAAAGGAGCTCTAATTCTATTTGTAATTCGTAATTTATATGCTTAGTCATTCACTCTTCCAATGTCCTTGAACCAACATTTTATATTTTCATTTTTCTCCTTAAATCTCAGTGCTTCACTCCCTACCCTCATTCTGTGAATGTGAAGCGGACATGGAAGTAGACGAGCTAGTTAGTCTCATTTATTTCTGCTCAAACTTTTCAAAGAGTTTCCATCTTGGTGTTAAAGCCAATGCCCTCACATCTACAGAGCCCTTGGAGCTAAGGCCTCGGTTTCCTTCCTGCTCCCCACCTCTGAATTCCACAGCCTTTGACATATTTATTTCTTTTGTGGCTTCCAGCACATTTGAGGCACTCTTATGGGCTATGTATGTACAGCCTACAAGAGCGGAAAGTTCTGTTCTCATTCCAGCTCTGTCACTGAGAGGCTGGAGAGTTTTCGATCAACTTTTTTTTTAACTTTTCAGTCTCCTATTTCCTATATCTAAACTTAGGGAAATAACACTCATTGCATAGGATTGTTGGATACCAGTTAAGTAAAGAAAACATACTGACAGCTCTTCATTCAGACTAACATCATAATTAAAACCACCATCATCATTACCACCACCACCACCACCACCACCATCATCATTATGGTCATTCATCACCCTCATCACCCTCATCATCACCACCATCCATCACAACCCTCACCATCATCATCACCACCATTACTATTTTATAGCACAGTGGCTAGGATAGCCTTTAAGCTCAAATTATCTGTATTCAAGACTTGACTAGCTGGGTGACTTTGGGCAAGTTATACAACTCTTCTGTCTTTAGTTTCCCCATCTGCGAAATGGGCTCTACTAATAATATCTATAATTTTAAGGTGTCAGGAGTATTCATTGAGATGATAGATGCAGTCTTTGAAGAAGAGCCTGTCTCACTTCATGTGATCAGTAAATGTTCGGTATTGGTATTCTATCTATCCTCTCATGGGTTCTCAAGGACAAGATTCATATGGTCTACCTCTATACTTCCTGTAGGAATGAATGCTTAGCACACAGTAGAGTCTTTTTTAGACTAATACTTAATATTTATTTATTTATTTATTTAATATTAGAGGTTTGGTTGTACAAATAAAGAAATAAATGGATGGAGGAATAAAAACAGAGGCCAAAGATAGGCAGGGCATAATGTAGTGCTCATTAGATTTTTTAAAAAATATTTTTATTTATTTCTAGGAGAGAGAGACAGCGTGAGCGGGGGAGGGTCAGAGAGAGGGAGATACAGACTCTGAAATAGGCTCCAGGCTCTGAGCTGGCAGTCAGCACAGAGTCTGACGTGGGGCTCGAACCCATGAACCGCGAGATCATGACCTAAGCGAAAGTCAGACGCTTAACCGACTAAGCCCCCCAGGCGCCCCCCAGCGCTCATTAGATTTTAAACTAATGTTGTCTCATTGAGATGTTTTCACGTTTTGAGTCTGATAAAGAGAATCGTAGAAGCCCAGGGACCACTGGCAGAAGGGAGATTCAGTGGTATACAGCAACCATTGTGCCTTGGAGAAGCCCCAAGAATCCCGAGAAACAGTCCTCTGTGAACTGACTGGGCCAGAGTTCACATCAGTTGCAGCTGATGAGATTTTCTCAGTCAACTCTTATTAAATAAGATCTGCACAAGCATGCCTTGACAGTGACCTTTGGAGAAAGAAATTAAAACTCAAAAAGCTTTAAGGACTTATTTCAGATCAAAGAGCAATAGGAAGTGGATGAAGACTCTCAGGTGAAGACTGATGTTTTAAACTCTGCTTCCTCTATTTCCGGGTTAAGGTTTGGTCAGATTTCTCTTTCCAGTATGGTAACAGTCAATTCTATTCTAGAATACTCAATGATACATACATTTGCAAGGGTACTCCTCATTCCCACCTGCTTCTAGAAGCATTTTTGTCATGATCCTGAAGAGTAGTGGTATATGCTACCCCAAAATATGCCACTTTGTCATATTGATTGTTTTGAGCTGTGGGCATTTGAAAAACAGCAGATGCAGGGGGAAGCTTTGTCTGAAGTCTTAACTTTATCTGTCTAAAGACAGATTGTCCAAAAGGAAGTTGGTTGTTATACATCTTCCTGGGAGTTTCATCAACCAGGAAAGATGGACTAGTCACAGGAAGTTGACAACAGACAAACTGTGTCATGAACAATATATTGATGGGGTTTTGGAGTGATGGTGAGGGTTCAAAGCTGACGGCCAAGAAAGAATTCTTAAAGACGTCTTTGGTGCAAAAAAGGTGATTTTTTTTGGAGCCCATTCAGGACCAGCCCAGAAGGGCTGTGCTGGGTTTATGAAGAGTGACTGGTTATACACTATGGAGTTGGGGAGGTAAAGGCAAATGTGAGGCTTCCAGAAGGACTTTGAAATGCTAAAGAGGAATCCTAAGATACCTGAGGCCTTGCTATTATCCAGCTAGGTTGTGTTCCCTCTAGTAAGGCATTAACATTAAGACAGTTGGGGGTTCCTGGAGAAAGGTTATTCCCTGTATTTGCCTCAAGTATTTGTCAATGGGCTGCAGGTTATAAGGAAATTTAATTTTACCTGCCATTTCCTCCTGCCTGTGTTCCCCACATCACTGCGGAGGGGAGGGGGATATGAGGGGCTCCAGGAAACTGAGTCTGTAGGTTTCTGGAGATTAGGCTATTGATAAGATCACCTTGTTCTTGTAATTTACTAAGATATTTGTAAACTGATGGAGACTCCTGTCCTTCAGGACTGTGATCTCTATCAGTTAACCATTTGTTTCCTTTCCTCTCCTTTGTTCTTGGGCAGCCAGGAGTGCCTGAGGAATATCACATTTATTCCACCTGGGGGTGGGGTGTGCTAGCTTGTACTTTGCTCTCAGCTTGCCTCATGCTCCCTCATCACTACTATCTCCCATCTATTCTTCAAAGGGCCTCTTCATCTTTTCTAAAAATCCCTTACCTTCCCCTAAAAGGTTAGATCTCCCCTCCCCTTTCCCTACAAAGCTGGCATTCCATCCTGGATTCTAAGATATACTTATTTTTTCCTGGATAGCACCCATGTATGCACCAGCTACACCTGTTAATACACTTCTGTTTTTCTTTTGTTAACCTTTCATTAAAGAGATCTCGGCTGAAAACTCAGAAGGGTACAAAAAAACATGGTACAAAAGACTTTTCGTAGCAGGTGCCTCGCAACTTCATAGGCTCACTTTATAAATATTTGTTGAATTGGTGAATGGGTGTGCTTTATATTTAATAAAGGGATACTACTCAGAGGTTCCTGTGGGTTGTCTTTTTGATTTCTGATTGCTCTGCACCTCAGAATCGAGCTATAATACAGCAGTGCTTAAAGGAGAGGGAGGCTCTCCCCTCAGCACCTGACATCGCAGGGCCTGAGAACGGTGACCCAGGATATAGGTGTGTGTCTCTTTTACACAAATGTGTTGGATTCAAATCCTAGATTTTATTTAAGTCTTTTAGAAAGAAACATAAAGTTCATTATTCCAAGTCTCTCTCTCTCTTTTTTTTTTTTTTTTATGAAGTGGTTGAGTATCTGAAGACTGAATCTTATTTTAAAATATACTAGGCAATTTCAATGTGAAAAGTACCATGCTTGTTTATCAGTCTTCAATTTGCAGAAAGTAGTTTATCAGACAGCAAAACATCTCTCTGCTGAAATGAATCAAGTATCTCTGGCTAAAAAGAGAGAGGAAGAGGCATTTAATTCCGTGCACATAATAAAACGTCCACACTACTGCATGATCCTTGCTAGTGATGCTCTTTAAGGAGAGGGCTTTAGGTTTTTGCTGAGGACTGTCTTTTAAAAAACAACCAAACGAATGGAGCTGGTGTAGACTTTAAGACATGCAAACATAATAATCAAACTATCAAGTCAACACTACTGTGAGAGCTGACTTTTTATAAGCGAAGACTTTGATCTGAAATATAATTACAGAAGTAAGGGTTTGTAGTTGTACAAGGCAGGTTTCAAAGAAGGAGGAGAATATTCATATTAAAATATGAATATTATTAAAATATGTAAAAAATAAATAATATATAAAAAAATTAAATAGTGTGAAAGGTCAGTTCTCACTCTTTTCTATTACTAGGGACTCTGCAGCACCCAACAGCGGAGCCCTTCGCTGTCTCCCGCATCCCCCTCCATCGCCCCCCTCCATCGCCCCCCTCCATCGCCCCCCTCCATCGCCCCCCTCCATCGCCCCCCTCCATCGCCCCCCTCCATCGCCCCCCTCCATCGCCCCCACCGCCCTCGCTGCCCTCCCAAGTCTCCTGAACACGCATGCGCAGCAGACAGGCGACCACGTCGCTGTTGCCGGTTTGCCAGTGGGGAGAGGACGGGCGCCACGCAGTGGTGCAGGGGAGCCACTGCCACCTACCGACGGATCACTTCCTCTGGTCAGCCTCCACTGTACCTCTGAAAACTCGGGGTGATACACTGGCTTTCTGGGGTTGTCTGCTAGGTCGTAGAGATCCCCGCCTTCTCCTTCGCACAGAAGTTCCTGGGGGTTCAACCCTTACCGACTTCACTGAGCTCCAAGCTTTGGGTGGCAAGGCGGCCAGTTAAATCCCAGATCCTCCCGAGCTTTCCAGGGCAGGAGGCGGGGATTCAAGAGCAGCACGGTGCTAGGCGATGATCCTCATCTTCCCTGCAAGACTCACATTTTTATTTTTTTAAGGTGCACTTTCTCTTAAGCTAAATCCCAAAGTCTTTTGCTAGTGTTGGTGATGCCAGAGGTACTGTCCAGTTTGATGGCTGTATGATTCAGGAGTTATTTCTGTTACAGGATTCTGTTATATGCACTAATATTCCAATCGACCACGTCAGATCAAAGAGCAGAGAAACGGCTTCACTGGTTTCTGGGGGAGGATTCATAAGCTTCTTGTAAATATCTCTGGGCAGTTACCATGTGAAGGTCAATCTCAAATCAGGTAATTACAATGTATGAAAATATGTTTTAAATGTTTATTTATTTAATTTGAGAGCGAGAGAGCAGGGGAGGGGCAGGGAGAGAATCCCAAACAGGCTCCACACTGTCAGTGCAGAGCCTGATCTGGGGCATAAACTCAGGAACTGTAAGATCATGACCTGTGCTGACATCAAGAGTCAGACACTTAAGGCACTGAGCCACCAAGGCACCCCAGTGTATGAAAATATTTACATACCTTGTTGTTGGATCGGATTTTCAAGTCATTTGGGTAGAAAGATAAAAAGGAGATGTGAGATCCCAAAACACGAACCTGGGATCATTGAAGGAAAACATTTCATGTGGAACCTTCCATGTCTTTCCTGCCACTGATATAATCATGGGAAAGGACTGCAGATCATACCCCCAGGGCAGGAAAGCTGTCGTTCATCCAATACAACCTAAGTGGTATTTATTCTAGGCACTGTGCTAGGAGCTAAGGATAAGCAAGTTAATCACATGGATCATCCTTACCTTCACAGAGCTTTCAGTCTAGTGTGAGAAAAGTAAAATGATCAAGTTCTAAGATAGAAAGGTTTGTACAGATACCAAAGGCATAACATGGGATTCTAATTAGTCCAGAAAAGTTGATGTCAGGTAAGACATCCTTGAATCAGCTACCTTCAAGCAGAGACCCTAGGAAGAATTAACAAGGTGAAGGGCAGAGAAGAGAAAGAACAGAATGTGCAAAGGTCCTGAGGTGAGATGGAGCATGGAACTTTGGTCAGAGTTCATAGTGCATTGGTGGTGGAGAGGAGGAGTAAGGGAGTGAGAAAGGCAAAGGTCAAATCAGGTAAGCCACTGGAGGATTTTAATCTTACCAAATGGCACTGAAAAGTCGCTGAAGGGTTTTAATTTGATAGAGACATGATCTTCCCTTCAGTCATTTCATGTGTACAGTAATAGGTGGTGTTACCACCGCTTTCAGCGTTTGAGTTCCGAGTCATAGGGCCCTTTGAAAAATGGCTCAGCCAGTTTCTGGTTGGCATAGTTTGATACTTTGTTATTTGTTTCAGGGGAAGGATGAAAGATAATTTTTAAAAGTAAGTCCTTCATCTTCCATTTATATAAAAGAACACTTCTCTAAATGTGAAAAAGTTGATAATCTTTAACTACGATAACAGATTTATACAAGCAAAGTGATAATAGAGTCTATAATTTCTACAGTTGGTATGGGCAGTCAGAGCCCAGAAATATAGACCTGTCATTCATTTTCTTGTTTATGACGCACAATCATTCTTCAAAGCATTACGTGACTCAAACTTCTAGAAATAATTGTCTGAATGTGCCTTTGCCCTGCTGTCATTTCACTAAACTTGTACAACTGGCCCGATTGGCTTACTGCAAATAAAACTTTATTCTGCTATGGCTTTTTTGGACACTCCGTAAATTATCCTCCACTGTTATATTTAAAACCGCTTGAGAAAATAATCTGCCATTTATGGCTAACTAGTCCTCAGGTGGGGGTTGGGCTGAAACCAGTGTTGGCACAGACAGGCTGACTTCAATTCCTGCTAGATGCTTATTTGATTTGTAAACTTGGGTACATCTGCTTGCTTGCTTGTTTGTTTTTAAACATTTCTGCATCAAGAATTGGCCGATACAAGAAGGGTACAAGAATGTAAAATGGATACAAGAATGTCTATCTCTTTGAGGGTTTGTGATAATTGACAAAAAAGTTGACAAAAAAAGTCTAAATCTTTGAGGGCTTGTGATAATTGATAGGTAAGGTGCTTTGCATGCAGAGCTACCCAATTTTACAAAGTTATTATTTGCTGTTCCTTTCTTCCCGGGGAATATGCAGTACATAGCTTTTCATGAAAATTTCGGAGGCAGGCAGATTTGTGAATGTCTGGGTGATTCTTTTTAAGAAGATAGGACATCCGTACATTCAATTCTTGTTACATTTTTGAAACACTAATGCTTTGGGTCTCTTAGAATCCTTCTCTTTTTATTCTGAACTTGTTCCTGCATAGCTTTCAAAGTCTGAAGATGACTTACATGCTCTGTTCAGGTGGAAAGCTTTCTTTTTTTCTATTCTTTTCTCTTTTTTCCCCTCCCGTGTATCCTCTGCTGTCATCTCATAGATTCCCTATGTTAAAACTTGGGGCGGGGGTGGGGGGGGGAGAATCTGCTTTGAAGTTTGAAATGCCGAGTGCTTAATAGCAGGCACCATACTTTGACATTGAAAACATTTGCAAAAAAAAGAGAAGGATTTTATTTCCTAAATATCGAAGGGAGAATGGTTTCACTAATTGGGATGACAACCGGTCTGCTTTTGAGGATCTTTTCAGTTTCTGGCGATGAAGATGCTGGGGCAACGCGCCCTCACCCAGGGACGCGGAAGGCTGCTTTGGGAGCAGGCTGCGCTGCGAATGCAGGGGGCGGTCGGCGTTACAAGCTCTTCCCGATCCAGAAGGAGAGTCGCGCCCCCTTTCCTTCCCTTTCCCAACCACAACCCGTCCTGTAATTAGCGGAGCCGAACTGAGCAAATCACTGGCTTTTCACGAAATAATTATATTTGTGTTGCTCTCGGACATGTGCACCTCTAAGCCCGAAAACAGAGAAAGACGTTTTTTTCTTTTCCGTGACCGGGGGCAGGGAGAGAAAAAGTGGAAGCGACAGCGGTACAGGGAGTGAAACTGGCCCACGGTGGACGAGGAAAGAGCGAGCGTGGGAAGGGAGCCCGAACCGGCGGCTTCGGCGCGCACACGGAATGCCCTGCACAGGACGCGACTTGATAACCCTCGGAAGGGGAACAAAATGAGGCTTTTCTCAACTTTCTGAAACCTCCACAGAGCTCCCCAGTGTGTCCCGGCCTCCGCAGCTCCGGGGCCCGGCCGGTAGCGCCCCCACGCCGCGGGCCCCGGCTTCCCCTCGGGACCCCGCGCCTGCGGCGCCCGGGCGCGAGCCCGGCGCACCCGGCGTCCCCTCGCAGTAGCCTGCGGGGGGGAAAGGGCGCGACGCGTGGGTCGCGCCGGCCCCTTCGCTGGAGGGACGCCCGACGCTGCCTCCGGGGCGGGGACAGCTCCGGCCACCTTGCGCGATTCCGCCCGGAGCCGGCTGGTTCCGGGGGTGGGGGGTCTGGGCGCCCGGTGCCGGCTAGAGAGGAGCGCGGCACCGCGTCGCCCGCGGGCTGGGGCAGGTGCGCGGCGCGTCGGCCCCGAGCTCGCGTCCTCCCGCCCCGCGGCCCGGGCGCCGCGCCCGCCCCGCCCCTGCCCCCGCCCCCGCCCGCGGGCCGCCCGGGGCAGGGCCTGCAGCTGCGGCCGGCGAGCGGCGCGCCGGGCATGGGCCGGCGGCCGGCGACGGAGGGCGGCTGAGGGTGCGCGCTCGGCCAGGCGGGGTGCCCGCTCGCGGCGGGGACCGAACCGGCGGCTGCGGCGACCCGGCCCCGCGGCGGGCGGCGGGCGGCGGGCGGCGGCTCGGGGATCCACGCTGTGCGCGGCGGAGCGCGCGGCGCTGCCCCGGAGCGATGCGCTGAGCTCGCGGAGGGCCGAGCGCGGGGCTCGCAGGCAGCTCGGGGAGCCGACCCCATGGAGCCCGCGGGCACCGGGAGGAGCCTGCGGGCGCCGCCGCCGCCGCTGCTGCTGCTGCTGCTCCTGCAGGTGGCGGGGCCGGCGGGCACCCTGGCTGAGACCCTGCTGGACGCGTCAAGGGCTATGGGCTCCAGCTCCAGCCCGCCCAGCCCCGCGAGCGTGGTGGCTCCCGGAACGACGCCGTTCGAGGAGAGTCGATTGCCAGTGTTCACCCTGGATTACCCCCACGTGCAGATCCCCTTCGAGATCACCCTGTGGATCCTGCTGGCCTCCCTGGCCAAGATAGGTGAGCGAGCTGGACCCGCGAGCTGGGGTGGGGGCGATCGGAAGGGGCCGCCCGGGTGGGCGTCCCAGTAGGCGAGCTGACCTCTGGGTGCTGGCCACCTCCCTGCGGATCAGGGCAGGGGCGACAAAGCAGCTTCTGTCCCAAAGGGACCCCGGGAGGAACACTTTCATGCTTTGGTTCTTAAGTGGACATTGGCCTTGAAGTAGCCCCAAACTGTTAGTCCATACAAACTCAGCGATTTGCTGCTTGCCTTTTGCCACCGACGCCAAGTGGTACAGCCCCCTGCCGAAGCAGAGACCTGTTTACTGAAGGAGGAGGCGACGTAGCTGAGGTTTATTGGTCTCCCCGACTGGAGGAGAGGCGCAGGCTAGCACCGAGACTAAAACAGTTAATGCCCTGGATGCTCTGAGAGAGAAGGGCGCCTTGGCAGTGACACAGACCCTGCCGTGCACCTGACTAATGAGGTGCGTGGAAGAGGACCAGGGACGACTGAGTGCCTGCAGCTGCGACAGAAACACCCTGTCTCCTCCCCTCCTTTGGGCTGGGGCTGTCACTCTCCAGGAAGCGTTTTCTTAGGTGACTGAGGCCAGCGAAGCAAGATGCATATTCAAAACTAAACCCACTTTGTAAACTGTCTCTTTACCTCTTATTTGGAAGCAGAAGTGCAGAGTGTCTCTTCTCATCTGTATCCCTCCCCCCATAAACTTTTGTTGTGCTCATGGTGCTTTATGTTATTTTTACCTTATATTTTTAATACTTTTTAATTTTAAAACACGTCGGCTACTGTTGTAATGATTCAAAAAGTTATTAGGTCGAAAGACACGTATGCATTATTGCATGCGTCTTCTGCATTTGTTCTCCGAAAGATCCTGTGCTGTGCAGTAAGACGGGTCTCCCTAAAGGAGAAGACACCTTGCCTGTCATCCTCAAGCTCATTGATTGGTGGGAGAGATACCATACACACCTGTGACCATAATATAAGAACGTGCTAAGAAGTGTGACAAATTCAGAAAAGATAATACGGCAGTGTAGGGAGGCAGAAGCCACTGTATGATGCAAAGGAAGCATTTAAATTGGGTTTTCGGGGATGACCAGGGTCAGTTGGAGATAAAAGGGAACAACATTCCAGAGAGGAATGAACAAAAGGCTTAAATTGGGAGGAAAGCACAGAGCAGGCAGAAGAGATGGTCTGCAGGAGGGTGGGAGTTGTGGTAGGTAAGCCTGATGTCAGATAAAATGAATCCGATTCTGTTAACGATGGCCAAAGGAGGCGCATGCTGTTTAGTGACTTGGCAGGCTGCAGTAGCCTGGCTTTGACATGGTTGTACTAGTTCAGTGTTTCTTTTCCACCTGCGAAATGGAAGCAGGGGAAATGGATTTCCCCATCTATCAGGTAGGTGTGCACATTGACAGAAACTCTTTGCCTGTAATAATGAACTCAGGTGCTATCTCCTCACGTGGTCCTTAAAACAACCCTGCCACGTGGAAAAGGCAGATATTAATACCCCTCCCGCCCCCATAGAGGTAGACACCGAAACTCTAGAGAGCTTACAAGGGTTCCAGACATACAAAGTGGGGAGCCAAATGCAGGCTGTGTTCACTCTCCCAGCCTCCATCGCTGGAGAGGTGCTTTTGTGCCGTTTCCATTACTGCTTCTTGGTTGCCATTTCTATTCAATTACAAGTCTTTGTTTTGTTCTTCACTCCTGATTATTTTAATCTGATTAATTACACTAATAACAGCTGCTGGTAGGCACTTAAGTTCATTACCTCTAATTTTCATAACCATCCCGGGTAGGTCTGATTACCCCATTTCCTATAGGAAGAAACAGCAGTGGAGAGGTTACCTTGCGGGTGGGTGGGGAGCCAGAATTCCACCCAGGTCTGTCTGATGTCTCACTTTGTGTCTATCCTGGAGGCGTGTTTTGTTATGAGGATCAAGTGGGTCTACCTATGTATAACATTCTTAGAAAATGCTGGGCGTGTGGTGAGCGCTGAATCTTGTCACTGGTCGGCTTGGAAGAGGAGTGAATGGAAGCGTCGTGTGGTGCTCTGGCACTGTGTTTCCTTTTCCACTGTGCTGGGTCACCTCCCCCCTTTCTCTGCTTCTCTTTTAGGCTCAGCCTTTTCCCCTTTTCCAAGGGTTCCTATTCATGTGTGGGTTGCTCTTTCATACTTGTTTTTTTTTCCTATCATGATCTGTTCATCTCGTTTGACTTTATCCCATTAATTGTGTGGTATTTTATTAAAATGCTTGTGTTCAAGGTGTTCACAGGTGTATTGATCTGTCCATTGGCAGTATTTACTGATCTGTTCGTTTGTAGTTATTTATTTTTTTATCCAGATGTATTTATATTCCCCGGCACTTGCTGTTCTCCTGATCTTTCTGCCCTCCCACCCCCCGCAAATTCTCAACTTCACTGGCTACTAAGTCCTCTTTCTTTCCTGCATCTGGGGTGGCACAGAAATGGGAACACAGACAGATTTTCATGTCTCCCGATCAGAAGAGCCTGAACAGAGAGAGACCTGAGTGGAGACTGCCATGGGTGGGGTCAAGGGCATATATAGTTCCCAGAGCAGAGAGTATAGTATTAGAGTCCCCACAACCAGTTCTTGGGGGGCTTTCCTAGGTTCTTCTTGTATATATAGTCCAGCCCTGTCTTCCTGCGGCAGCTCTGTCCTTAGAGGAGCCTGGAAATGCCCAGATGTCCACTCCCTCCCAACCGGCACCCCCCCCCCCCCCCCCCCAGCCCCGGCCCCGGCCCTGCACTTTCTGTTGGCTTTGAGGAAGACTGTCCTTGTATTGTGGGATGCCTTTACAGCCCATTAAACAGTATCTAGTCATTCAACTTCTATTTTAACTTTTGTACTGGAAGAACTATTATTATGTGACTTAATTTGCTCATATTTTGGGCAGGATGATGAATTGAGCTGTGCAGGGGGACTTGGGGACTTGAGAGATTACAGATGTGTTAACTCCTGCAAAATGCCATGGTTTCTATTTGGGGGACTTTTATGCCATGTACCAGGTGTACCTGAACTTACCTAACCCAGAGAACATGGAGAAACATTGCTGGTGATTAATCTAAACAAAGGTAACAGGTTGCCCCAAATGCAGGCTCCTAATAACATTTGTAGGTTTAAATCATGCCTGATGGTGAATTCAGAATTGTTTGCTAGATTGCAGTCCAGTATAGCTTTGGAAATATCGCAGTCTGAAGTGAGCAGGTGCATTTGTGGCAGATTGTTAAATGATTCAACTTTTCATTGTTTTACCTGATTATTAGGGCTACTCAATTTCTGAATTATTTGGTTAAAAAGAAAATTCTGTAGTCGTGTTGATGACGATGTGAATGTGTATGTAAAGTATGTTAAATAAATAAAAGAACATACCAAATTGAGTATACCGTTGAATAGGTGTTAAATTTTGCAATTTAAAACATTTTCACTTAGATCCTGTAACACATGTAAACTCGTATTCTTTAATTTTGAAGATTTATATTTTGAATAATGGTTGATTTTTTTAACTGCTATAAATGCTCACCTTGCTTGGTAAATCCTGTACCCAGCAATGGAGTTCTATAGCTTAGAATTATAGGTAGCCAGAGAATTAAGAAGAGGGAAAACTTCCAGGAGTGTTCTAAGATTCTCTCCTCTGATTTCCTTGCCCATGAAGTTGATCACTGCATTTGTCCTAAACCGGGTGAACTTGGGCATGCGTTCTGCCATTCTTCAGAGTTCAGAGACAGAGCTCTGGGTTCCTGCTGTTTAAAGCAACAGAACTCCCTTCTCTTGTCCCCCCATTTAGCTTGTAGTCTTGTTGAGCTGGCCTGTTTGCCTCTTGCAGGTGTCGGCATGCATCCTGCCCTTTTCATCTCCTCTGCCCTGAAACTTGGAGTTAGGATGCAGAATTTTTCCACTTCCCTCCACCCTGTTGTCTTGAAATGAAATAACTTGTAGTATTGTTTTAAGGAAAAGACAAAGCAGTTTGGTCCCTGAAGGTTTCTCCTCTTGGATCCAGTCTGTCCTGATTTGAAATATGAAACCAGATAGTTTTCTTCAGTTGTTATCTATCTGTACTACCTGAGATCTTGATCTCTTAGAAAAACCTATTGTTGCCCTTGATCTGTTTCCCTTTGTTTTATTTGTTTTTCCTGAAGTGTATACACCAGCTGGTTGGTCAGTGGATGAAACTCATGGTTTTTCCTTGTTTCTGAACCACGTCTTACCTTGAACAAACTTGCGAAGCTCAGTCTTCCTGATGGCATGCATTTTTTACTAATAAAGCTAAAAGAAGAATTTTGATTCCTTTTTGTCTCAAAGCTTCCATCTCTCCTCTTTGGGTTAACCATATGTTTCCTGAGTTCTGTGTGAAAGATGACTGCAGCAGCTCATATTGTTTCTAAGGATCATTTCAGGTGCCACCTAGAATTTTATCACTGTACTCTAACACAGAGATATTTTCATATCTTTTAAAAGAATAACAGGTAATTTTTCTTTCTTTCTTTACCTAGATCAAAAGTCTCAGAAATTTGTCTACTGTATTCTTTTTCAAAGAATTAGATTTTGTTTGGTTTCCAATTTATCAATTTCTTCTCGTTATTAATTAGTTCCTCCTACTTTATTTAGCATGTATTTTGGTTTTTTTTATCCTGATTTAAAAGTTTAGCACATTAATTATTGAATTTATTTGTTTTCTAATATGTTGACTCCCACCTTCCAAGGGTAATTAATCCCTGAAAAAAGACTTATAGTTGAAAACATAATTAATATTACTTTCAGTAATTTTAATGACAACTTTTTAATGAACTCCTATGTTCTGAAATAGGCATGCCCTCATACTAAAATGACATCAGTCTTACTAAAATGCATGAAACCATTTTCAATAGTTTAGTTATTACAACTCCTAAGAAGCATTTCTCTTCATCAATTCTTCCAAAATTTGGCTATTCACTTGTTTTCATTAAATTCAGAGCTGTGATAAACTGGCAGTCCTGACACTCAAGAAGACTACCTTACAGGGGCGCCTGGGTGGCTCAGTTGGTTAGGCATCCCACTTCAGCTCAGATCATGGTCTCGTAGTCTGTGAGTTTGAGCCCCGTGTTGGGTTCTGTGCTGACAGCTCAGAGCCTGGAGCCTACTTCAGATTCTGTCTGTCTGTCTCTCTCTCTCTCTCCTTCTCCTGCACATGCTCTGTCTCTCTCTGTCTCTCAATAATAAATAAATGTTAAAAAAATGTTTTAAAAGACTGTGTTACAAAGCAAAGTTGTGATAATTCTAAGTTTATGTAAATTCATCTTTACAGCAAATTGTAATAACAATGAAGACAAAGGCAAAGACTAAAGAATTGAAGGAGGTGATACAAATGAAATTGCACTTTCCTAATCAATTGCGTGAAATCATTACTGCTATTAACTGACAACCCATCTGTATTATGAGATGAGAACTTAACATATCAGTAATAAAGCTGGAAAGATGACTGAAGTATCTCATCAAGGGCACTCAGCCACAGATTTAAAATCTATAATATCCAATTTAGTCTTTATGAAGTCAAAGAAATTCCTCATGAGCTCAAGTAGGAATATTAAAAGAAACTCTTCTTAAAGATGGTTTCTCATGATCCAAGAGGGTAAATCTTAGAGGAATGGCAATGTATGTATTTTTCTGACATTTATTTATTTTTGAGAGACAGAGACAGAGCATGAGCAGGGGAGGGACAGAGAGAGTGAGAGAGAGAGAGAGAGAGAATGTGAAGCAGGCTCTAGGCTCTGAGCCCTCAGCTCAGAGCCCGACGAGGGGCTTGAACTACAAACCACGAGATCATGACCTGAGCCGAAGTCAGACACTTAATGGGCTAGGCCACCCAGGTGCCCCAGCACCTGTATTTAAGGCTAAAAATATATTGTTCTGTCCTACTTTAGTTGCATTGTATAGTTTTGATATGTAGAGTTTTCACTATTGTTTCATTCTCAGTACTTTTAAATTCCCTTGTGATTTTTTTAATTCTAGCCCAATAATTATTTAGAATTATAATTTTTAGTTAGTAAACACATTGAACTTTGTGGTTGTTTTTTATTTATTCATATTTTAGTTTTGGTTAGATAGGCCTGATAATTGACTTTTGATATTGATTTAGATGTCCTCTGTGGTTTAATATGTGGTCCTTCTTAAACTGTATTTTCCATGCCTTCTTGAAAAAGATTATAGGGGTGCCTAAGTGGCTGAGTCAGTTGAGTGTCCAACTGTTGATTTCAGCTCAGGTCATGATCCCAGGGTAGTGGATTGAGACTTGTGCTGGCCTGCACACTAAGCATGGAGCCTGCTTAAAATTCTCTCTCTCTACCCCCCCACCCCCACATTCCCCTGCTCACTCTCTAATATAAAAAAGAAAGAGAAAAAGATGATATATTCTCTATTTATTGGGTGTAGGATTTTATACAGGCACATGTGCACATATGAAGATACACACTGACACACAGAGATTAGATTAAATTTATAATTACAGTTTTTAGCTTTTAATAGAATTGCCAAGTTTTTTGGCTCTTTTATCTATTAGGTTATGGGGTACATTGAAATCAGTCTCTAAGACTGTGATGCCAATTACTGTTTGTAATTTTGTCAATTTTTGCTTTATATATTTTGATGCCAAGTTATCAGGTTCATATTGTTATATCTTCTGAGTTATTTAATGATTAAATCATGAGCTTCTTTATTTTCAATAATATTCTTGTGACTCATAGTCTGTTTTTTCTCTTATTACTATTGCTATTGAAAATAAAACTAGATTTTACGCATGTATTTTTTTCTGGATCACATCTATATTTGCCAGACATATCTTTTCCCATAACATTGCAATCAAATCAACTAGATAATTTTTCTTCAGATATATTTTATTAAACTACATATACATTGTGGTACATGTTCCCCTATGAGTCAGCACTCCTGTATCCTTTGGATAAATTCCTGGTAGTGCTATTGCTGGGTTGTAGGGTAGTTCTATTTTTAATTTTTTGAGGAACCTCCACGGTTTTCCAGAGCACCAGTTTGCATTACCACCGACAATGAAGAGTGTGTACACTGTATGTTAGCCAACTTGATAATAAATTGTATTAAAAAATTAAAAAAAACAAAGTCCATACTTAAAGCTCAAAAAAAAAAAAAAAACCCACCCTACATATAACTGGATTTTTTGCATTTAATTTAAATTTTAAAAATATTTGTAATTTTAAAAAGTACAGTTACATTTATTGTAAGTTAAGATATATGTGAGCTTATTTAGTTCTTTGTTTATTGTGCTTTTACTTGGTGTCTTTAATTTTCTTTTCATATTTTGGCTTAGTCAATTTTTCTCATTTATTTTTAATATATTATTTTATATTCTGTTTCTATTCCTTTTGTGCTGACTCTTCAATTTTAATTTGATTACCTGATATAATAGGAACAATGGCAGACTGTTTTGGCTCATATACCAGTTACATATTCCTATATATTTTGTAGTTGTATGATATTGGGTACATAACTTAAAACTCTTTGGGTTCAGTTGCCTTATTGGTTAAATGGGTATAATAAAAGTACCAATACCATAAGCTGTTAGAAAAATTAATTTAGTTAATATATGTAAAATCTTAAAACAACTTTTGGA
Organism: Hyaena hyaena; assembly: GCF_003009895.1. Classification (NCBI taxonomy): domain Eukaryota; kingdom Metazoa; phylum Chordata; class Mammalia; order Carnivora; family Hyaenidae; genus Hyaena; species Hyaena hyaena. The sequence goes on from NW_024081921.1 coordinate 270,325, forward strand.
ACATGGCAAACATAGTATTTACTATTTTGTTATTGTTTTATTCTCTTCCTGAATAATACTTAATATGTATAATTTTTAACTGCTATCTGCCTTTTTCAGAATTGTAGTTTTTTGTTTTAAAATTCAGACCTGGTTTATATTTTACTTCTTCCAAATTAGATTTTAGTTTTTAGACCTGGTTTGTATTTAATTTCTTCCAAATTAGTTTTTAATTTTTATAAGCAGTGTTTACATAGAATTGCAAACATGCTTACCAATTTTTTTATTGTTACTTCTTCGGTCTCCCTTTCACATTGTTTTCTTTATACTGAAATATTTTCTTTGATGGATATGTCAGGGAGGGCCTTTGAATGATAAATTCTCTTGATCTTTAACAATGTCTTTATTTTGATTTTTCTTTTAAATGATTATATAACAGAGTATAGGAGTTGGAATTGTTATCACTTATCAGTTGGAAGATATTTCATTATTTTCTGTCCACTTTTGTTGCTAAGGAGATTTATATTGTTACTCTCATTGCCCTTTGGATTAACCTGAGGTTTCTGTCTGCATGTACTTAAGATTTTTCATTTGGTCATTTCTGATATTTTCTTGCTGCTTCAGTGTGTCTAGGTATTGACTTATTTTATTTTTCTTGCTTGGATTTGGGCTTCCATATTTCTTAATGCTGTTTGATGTTTTTTATCTCTTTTCTGTTTCTTGGTGATTTTATCAGATCTTTTTTCCAGTACCACATGACTCTCACAGATTAACCTATGCTTAACTTACTCATTGGATTTTTCATTTTAATTATACTTTCATTTATGCCATTTTGGATCTTTTCCCAGTCTATCTGCATTTTGTTCATATTGTTCTACTATTTAATTAATTTATACTCCTCCTTTGATACTTTTATTTAAACTATATTCATTTTATAGTTGTTTTTGTTTTAGATTTTTCTCTTGGGGCACCTGGGCACCTCAGTTGGTTAAGTATCCAACTTCAGCTCAGGTCATGATCTCATGGTTTGTGGGTTCAAGCTCTGCATCAGGCTCTGTGTGGACAGCTCACAGCCTGGAGTCTGCTTTGGATTCTGTGTCTCCCTCTCTCTCTGCCCCTCCCCTGCTCTTGCTCTTTCTCTCTCTCTAAAAATTAAAATTAACATAAAAAAACTTAAAAAAATAGATTTTTCTGTTATTTTTAGTTGTTATTACTAATTATGTTGATCACATTTACTGGTTTTCCCTTTTGGATATTTATTTCCTTACATAGATTATATTTTTTATTGTGAGCTTAGCTTCAGCAGGGGATGTTTACTTAGAAGTGGTTTGTTTCCCTTAAGTTATGAATGGTTCTAACAAAAATGGTTTTGAGTTTTCATGCTGGGACCCAGAGTTTCAGTGATTGGTTTTTAATACTAGCTTGGTTTTCCTATATGAGTCAAGTGAACTTTAAACCTGTATGTAGGGTCAACATGGAATTTTATACTTCACAGGTGAATTTTGTCCTCTACCCAAGGCCGTAAAGAGTTGATGTATTTGATTCCGGTTTTCCTTGGCTATAGACGCCTTTTTGTATGTGTTTATTTGGCACAAGGTAACTCTTTGAGACTCAGGAATTTATGCACGAATCCTTCCCTTACTGGTTTGACTTCAAATTTCTTGGCTTCATGCATGTAGGTGTTCAAATGCACACAGTGCAGGTAACTTGTGTGGAATTGCCTGGTTCACTGTGGCTTCAAATCCTCCTGACATCTCTCTTTTTGACTTCTCTCCTTATTTCTGGCCTCCCAGACATTTTCCTTTATTTTGAATGTGGCTAGATATTAATTTTCTGTGTTTGAAGCAAGAGGTGGCTTTATCTGTGTTCACATTGTTGGGTGGCTCAGTGCTTTTACAAGAGACACATGCTATGTAATGTTTAAAGTCCATGGATATGTTCTGCCCATGGAATATTGTGATGGACTCTCTTCAATGTTAGGTGAATATAATATGTACTTTCCTAGTTTTTCTATTTGCAGGATGGGAAGACGTGACTATGCTGCTTTTATCTTCTATATTTTCATAGTTGGATAGAAGAGAAATAGTTCAGCAATTGAAAAAGTGTTGGACTTGAGTTTCGGAAAAGATGTCCACAGATTAGAAGCAGGAAGACCCTGTTGCAGTTTGAGTTCTGCCATGAACTTTGTCATCTGACCCTGCCAAGTTTTCAGCTACTTGGTTCTCACATTTAATTAGTAGAAGGAGGGATATGTATCTGCCCCATCTGTTTAACATTTCCACGGGGATAATCAGAGATACTGGGTAGGGAGGAAGTAATTTATAACAAAGATTTTACTTTTATAGCAAAAGAAACTTAAGCCAAGAGAAGCATGTGTTTATTATATTAAAGGGACGTGCAAACATGGGCGTATTGTCATTCTAAATGAGGCATGCACAATTATAGGTTACTCTCTTGCAATTACATCTTTTAAATATGATGAATCATAATTGATGTACTTCCTGCAACAATCCTGCACATTGTTCATCACCATTCAAGGGCTTTCTAATCCTGATTTGTAAAATTCATCCCTTGTTTGAAGATGTATGCATCCCTTTCCCTCTTCAATTACTCCAGGGGAGGTGTGGGAATTCCTTTGAAAGCTCTCTGTGTGGTGGTGACATAACCATATCTTTAAAGGTGAGTTTCATGTTAATACTTAGTGTTGGCATCCAAAGGCTCACATGTGAAAGACAGAAAAGTCAAAGTCACTATTGTCTTTAGAAACTTCAGCTGTAGCTAAAACAGGTTACCCATACCCACCCTGCCTGTGAAAGTGCTCTAAAGAAGTTTAAAAGTTCTGTTGTCCGTACACAGCTTCTCATGGAGTCACAAGGCGGTGGGACAATTCTTTGGCCACGTTCCTGGGACTCTGCCACGGGCAATTCTGCTACTCCCTATTACTAAGCTTCTTTCCTGGGGATCCATGGGCCGGGAAACCTGATCAGTGTAATGCAGCCGAGCATAGTCTTTTATTGTGTGGCCTTGGAGAGTGGAGATGGGTGGGCCTATGTAATCCCTCTATCACAGTTTTCCTTAATAAAATAATAATAGCCAACCAGGATGAAGCATTATTCCATGCTAGGTATTTGGGCCAAGTGTTTTATACCCATTATCTTACTTAATCTTCACAGCAACTCTGGTTGGTAAGGCACCATTATTATCCCCAGTTTTAAAAAATAGATGAGGAAACAGGTTTAGAGAGCTTAGGTAACCTGTCCAGGGTATCACAACTCTGAAGTGGTAGAGGTGGGGTCCATGGCCAGCGTACCTCATTGCTCTCTGTGTTTTGCCCTGGAGAAGAACATTAAGTTCTAGGCATCTGTCTGTGGTCTCCACAACACCTTGATGTGCCTTATCTCATGCACTATCAACCTTATTCGTGGGGGTCTCAGATTTTCACTATAAAATCACATCATGATGATTGCATCCTGCCTACTTCACCGGACCTTTGTGTGGACCAGCTGAACTAATACACGAAAGCACATTTGACTCTACAGTTGACAATGGTCAGACCTCACCACAACTCTGTAAACCAGTAGGACAGAAGGAGCTCCAGGAGGCAATGTGGCACTTAGGCAACTCCTAAGTGATATCAGAACTAGAACTTGAGTCTGGAATTTCTGCATCTTGGTCTAGCTTTTTCTCCCATGCACAAGTTAGGGAATATAGAACTCTAATGCTTTTGATGTACATATTTAACATGTTATAAGATTCATAGGTTATAGGTTCAACCCATAGCTTGGGCTGCCCATTTTAATAGGCGAAAGTTCAACTTCAACAGGTTTACAGGGTACAAGGTATTAAGTCTGTTTAATGAATGCATGTGCATACACAGGTGTTGAATTGCATGCACACACATGCACATGCAGACACGTATGCACATGTGAGTGACATTCATTTGGATGTAAGCTCAGTGCAAGAAGGGACTTTGTCTCTTTGATGTGCTGACTAGAACAGTGCTTCTTATGTAGTTACTCAGTACATAAGTGCTGAGAAAATTAATAAGTAAATAGTATTTAGAGACACTTTTTGTTTCACCCCAGCTTAATCATGTGGTAATTAAGGTAACCGTGATATCCATGGTTTGTCCATGATTTCCATGATTTGTGTTCATTATCCGAGAACATGTATTAATAGTCTGCTCTTTACTCTCAAATATACTAGTTCACATGATCATCTCTTTAGTCCCTCCGCTTACAATGCACATACTGTTATTGCACACACTTTGAGTGGTAACTTCTGCCCTGTTTTCCAAAATCTGACCTCTCCCACTTACTAGCTGTTGATTTTGGGTGAGTTAATCCTCTCTAACCTCAGTTGTTTTGTCTGTAAAATAGGAGAATGAGAGTAGCTACCTTGTTAGGTTGTTGCGAGGGTAGAGTCAATGCACGTAGAAGACTTGCCACCTTCAGACCCTGGAAACGTGGTTAGCCCTTGGATGAGAACAGATGTCTTGCTTCCTCCTCCGAAGCATAATGATATGACGCCACCCAAGTCTATTCTGTCCAGTTGTTCTGGAGCAAGTTGTTTGATTGTCTGGATGGTCCTGTCTCCTGCTGTTGGTGTTATGTACGGGCTGCTCTCTAAATCCTAACGGTTCTGTGTTCAGTGTTGCATAAATGTAAAAAAAGTCATCTATCTGCTTTTGTAAATTACTTTGCCATAGAAAAGAAAGGCTGTGCACACCCTTTGTTTGGTGTTGGGTTCCTCTGTGAGAGACTGAAGGGGAACAGCCAGGGGTAGCAGGCGGGGGGCGTATTAGGTGGGGGGCATAATAGGTGGGGGGGCAGCAGAGAGGGCCTTGCACATAAGGCTTGTGGTCCCCTGAGACCTTCTCTGTAGGAGCAGGCTCTCCCCTAGGCCCTCCTCCTGACACCCTCTGAGCTGCTGGCTCTGCTCAGTGTCCTCAGGGTCCCCAGCAATGTCCGTTCATACACAGGCAAGGAAAATGTGTTGTACTTTTTTTTTTTTTTTTTAACAAACTGTGTTTCTTTAGGAATCGAGGTGCGAAAGAGTTGTAAGACAAAGTGCTGCCCAAAGTAATCGTGAACACATCATTCATGTCAACCTGTCTTCTTGGGAAAATGGCATTATCCTTAGTGCATCCCCTGCGTCCTGTCTGGAAGGACACAGCGATGCTGCCATGGGCTGGAGGAGCCGATGCCTTTACGAGAACTAGAAAATCTGTGTGTGTGCCTGTGTGAAATAGCTCCTGCCCCAGTCTCTCTGGGTCCTACGGCTTCCCTTTAGCACCTTTATCACTGTCTCGCATATGTTTACTTATTTATTAGTCGCCTGTGTATGCTCACTGTCCCTCCCTCCTCAAGTATAGGCTCCAGGGATGGGGGGCCTGGGTCTTTTGGTTTTGTCTACCTCTGCAGAGCTCAGGAGGGTCACAGGTAAAACTAACGGTGTCTGCGTCCTCAGTACTGTTTTCTGTTTTCAGCTGCTTCACATTTGTAAGCCTATCTTGATTCTCCCGAGAGTCTTCATTTGGTTTTGTTTTACCCCTGACGTGCATCCATGAGCTTACATTCTAAGCATGGTTCATGGGCGCTAATGGTTTTGCTAAAGGGGATTTGGTTGATAAGACAGCCGACTTATATATATAGTGACTTTACTCCCTCTGGAGTGATTTTGTTTTTTCTTCTTTTTTCTTTTCACCAGGTCTTGATGTCTCAATTTTGTGTTTTGAGGCCACTGAAACCAAGGGAGTTTATTTCGCTTCCTGAATCTCTGAACAAGCGTGTAGAATGGACAGGCCTCCAGCCTTTCATTTTTCCACTAACTATGTTAGTAGTACTGGTTATTATTTTACTAAAGTGTAATGATTATGATGATGGTTGGGCCATAGAATTCTTAAGACCTGTATATCCCAAGAATTGAAGTCCCTTTGGTCTTTGCAATAATAAGCAAATCGAAAGACACGTGGATGTGCGGAGACCACCGAGTTGGTCATCAGAAGCTAGAGAGGAGGCAGAATGAACAAAAATGTGCTGATCTGGTAAGTTGAGAAAATAGCATCATCTTACCAAATAGGGTAGTCTCTTAATTTAGCTTTGGCCACCGGTGTGCACGTCGATCCCCTCTGTGTGTATATAACCAGTGACTGGAGTTAAGTGTTAGCAACCACTTAATTGAAAAATGAAATTAGGTAGCAATTACTGGCAATTGTGGGTTCCTCTACTATACTTTGATCTACTTATTTTAAGCAAGTGGTACATTTGTTTAGAAGGCTGCCTCCCAGAGGAATAAAAACCAAACAGAACATAAAACTCCAGCACAAGGTGGTTGAGTGGGTGGGGTAGGCTCCCTGGATAACCGTGCACAGCTTAATGATGGGTGGGCAAACAACAAAACCAAAACTTGGCAGGAATCGTTTACTAACGCATGGGTTGAAAGGATGACAAGTCTTGGGACTTCACATCTAGCTGCGGTAGTAGAAAAAAAAATGGCTTTCAGTCGCTGGCCTGCATGCGCTGGGTCTTGGATCTTGGTGCCCCCTCCTTCCCTTCTCCCTCCCAGCCAGATCTGCAGAGGGTCTATGCAGATACAGTCAGGGAACCCACCCACTCCCTGGATAGTTTCATTCCCTCTACATAATGCCTACACCTTGGTAGAGTTTTTAACCTCAGAAGGATCTCTTTCAATCTAACCTTTCCTTGGCTGAACCCTTTCATAGAAGGGTGTTACTGCAGCGGAAAAAGAAGAAAAAGAAAAAGGCTTGGGCCAGGAATCACAGTGGGGAATAAAATCTCTGTAGAGTTAAAGATATTTAGAGTATGGGGCTGTCGAATCCACTTCACGGCTGTAAAATCTGAATCTGGGGTCCTGACAGATTCAGAACAAGTACTGTGATGACTCTATGAGTACTTCACGAGAAACAGGAGTCGAGGGCTTTTCTTTTTCTTTTTTTTTTTTTTAGAAATTTTTAAGGTTTTTATTTATTTCTAGGAGAGAGAGACAGCGTGAGCAGGGGAGGGTCAGAGAGAGGGAGACACAGACTCTGAAATAGGCTCCAGGCTCTGAGCTGGCAGTCAGCACAGAGCCCAACGCGGGGCTCGAACCCACGGACCACGAGATCATGACCTAAGCGAAAGTCGGACGCTTAACCGACTAAGCCACCCAGGCGCCCCGAGGGCTTTTCTAAATAAGAATTCTTGGTGTGTCCAAGAGCCACTCTGAGCATTTTAACAGCACGGATCTTGTTTCCCACCTGGCGATACTAGAAATTCCCCTGGTATCTGTGGATTACTCTCCTTGGCATAGGGAGGCACATATTTCACACCCAGATGTAAAATATGCGAAAATTCCTGGGACACTGTCCAGTGTCATTGTTATTTCCTGGTGCAGAGTTGCTGCCTTGGTGGACAGTGAGGACACGCCTGAATCAGTTATAATTTCTAGGCTGTGTGGATGGTGTGGAATGTCTACTCTACCTTGGCTGCACTGTGTATGGAACATTTTGCAAAATTCATAGGACACGGTCTAAGCATGAACTGGACATCTTTGGAATTCATTTCCCTGGCCTATCCCACCTGTAGTTTCAAAAAGGAGATTGTAGGGGCGTCTGGTGGCTCATATAGTTAAGCTTCTGGCTCTTGATTTCAGCTTAAGTCACAGTTTCAGGGTTCATGGGGTCGAACCCTGTGTTGGGCCCCATGCTATCAGCTTGGGATTATCTCTCTCCATCTCCCTGGCCCTTCCCTGCTCGTGCATTCTTTCTCTCTCTCTCAAAATAAATAAATATGAAAAAAATTAAAAATAAAAAGGAGAATGTGACCCATAATAGAGTAATCTAAGATGGTCTACTTCCACAGGAAATAACCAAGATGGCAAACTATGTAATTGGTTTCGATCCTCTGAAAGCCACTGACTGGTAACCAATCTCACATAAAGTTGAAAACCACAGATAACTTTAAATAAAAAGAAGTATGATTTACAGAAAAGCACAGTGTTTATTTATTTATTTATTCTTTCCTCACTCTCCAAGCTTAGTTTCTTATCTTGGAAAGGAAGAAATGGATTTGCTTTTGACAAGAAGACTATGCAAAATAATTATGATATGTGTACTTTAGATAGATGCTCATGAGCTAGTCTCTGGCATGACAGTCTCTTTCAAAATTCCTAGAAAAAGAGTGAGCTATTTTGTCATCAAAGCAGCCATCGAGCAGCCAGGACATGCGATTATCACTTCATTAGAATAGATTTTATAGAGATCGTGGAGGACAGTAGATCTGCTATAAAGCACAAGCTGGGGTGCTGTATCTACGGAGTCATTAACTTTGCCCTGTGCTTCGTGTGCTCGCCACTGTGGCCCAACCTCTTTCACGGCCAGGAGAACTTTCTTTGTGAGTGGCCTGCCCGAAATTGATTTGGGCTGCAAAGCCCAAAGAGACTCTGGACCTTTTTGCTTGGCCTCCAGGCCCCTGAGAGTCAAGTTCAGTGCCAGGAACATCTTCCCAGGCCACCCCGTGCCCCCTCAGGGTGTATTTGCTCCCAGACACTTTCACATGTGGAACCAAAAAATTCTCTGTCATTTGAAGGGAGAGCTTGCTGTTGTTTCCATTTGTGACTTTCCTTGCAACCCAGAGACTTGTAGTCTTTCATTTTTCCCATGTCAGATTTCTGAGAGCAGCACCTCCAGCCACATCTGCCTTCGGCCCCAATAAATGTGTCTTCTGCGTGACATAAAACTCTCAGCCTTGGATGTGGTGATGTTGGTGAAGGAAGGCACACCACACAGCTCCCGGATGACTTTGCCCATGTATCTGCATGTGTTACACACGCTGCCATACACACTCACATGCATGTAACTTTTAAGTCTGTCTTGAGCAATCACGGGTAGCCCATTAAACACTAAATATGAAATTTCTGCTCATGAATGTTTGCATACTCGACTCCGCAAAAATCCTTTTCTGGTCCATTGGCTATAGGCTAGTTCTTTGGGCCCAACTTCTTGTTGAAAGGAAAATCTGAGAATTGATTTTATCTTGCTGGTGGCCCCAGAATGCAAATAATGGGTCTGAGATTGAAGAAAGACCTTAATTCGGGTGATAATGAGGCAAGGACGCAAGTCACATCTTGTGCTCTGCCCTGACTCCTGGGTAGCATTAGGATTCAGCTGTCTTCAGTGGAGACGAAAGCCCCAGCCTGCAGGGCACTCCGGAAGTTCCCTCAGCCCGCAGAAGTGCCCAACTCCACATTTGCCACTTCGGGCCTTGCAGGGAGCTTGCCCATTGACAGCAGCCAGCCTGGGGCCTAGTGAGAATGGGGAGGTACCCCCTCTGAGGAGCTGAGCACTGCTCCCTTCCTTAAGAGATGGGAGGCAAGTCCCATAAGCCATGGATCTGAGGGCTGAGTTGTGTTCTCATTGCTGCAGGTCTGATTTGAAGGAGTGTAAAAAGAACAGTGAAGAGAAATAGAATGTAAGGTTTCCCGCCCTAGTCTCCACTGCAGTCTTTTTTTTTTTTAATTTGGAAGAGAGAGCACAAATGGGGGAGGGGGCAAAGGGAGAGAGGGAATCTTAAGCAGGTCCCACGCGCAGCAGAGGTCATGCACGTGGACCCTGGGATCATGACCTGAGCTGAAATCGAGAGTCAGACACTCGACCGACTGAGCCATCCAGGCGCCCCTCCTTTGCAGTTGTAGTAGCCTCTGCAGATTGGCTTTTGGACTTGCAGTCTAGACGGACAGCAGACAGTGTGGCCTAGTAGCGCGTATGCATACTCTGTGGCTGCGTGGATGGGGAAGCCAGGCGTAGGGCAGGCCCGCAGGCAGACTGGAGAACCAGCACTTGCCCTGACTAGAGGAAGCCTCTGCCCAGTTCCAGCTGATTGCCATCTTGCACAGATTGAGGGCCAGAGGGCCCAGACTGCTGATTTTTCAAGATAAACTACACAGAGGAATTTGTATGTGTAAGCTCTCATTTACCAGTGATTAGCTCAATATATGGAAATATGAGCAAAACAAAATAGGTCTGTAGGTCACGATGGCTGCCAGTTAGTAACCTCTGGTCCAGCCTTTTTCATGTTGCATGAAATTTTGCTTCCTGTCTTCATACCTGCTTGTATTTAAGGGCTGAGTCTATTGATTGGGATTCTTATGCACTCAGGATCAGTTGGAATTTATCAAGTTCATAATAGCCAAAATGAATACCATCCTCAGAATATGCTTGTGTTACCAAAAGATAAATAAGTAAAAATGGTGACATCCTCTTCCCATTGATAAAACTGGGGAGGCTGTTCTGGAATCCCTAAGTAAAAGGCATTCCTGTTTTATACCTTGAGTAAGGAGCACAGGCCTGGGAAGCAGTGTTGGGAGGGGGTTGGGCCGCTGGCATGTCCCTCTCAACGCTGCCTCTGACATTTAATTATGTCACACTGTAACTTCATTATCTATGAAGGTAAAGTTAGTTCTTTTACCCTTTGCTTCACAGAAAATCCTGATTTTTTGCTTGTTTTCGGATAGCCCATGCTTTGCACATTTAATGGTTCTTGGTCATTTCACCATAAACATGATTGCCACAAATATTTTGCTATATATCTAATTGGGTATAAGACAGTTTTGCTGCAAAAGAGAAAAATCACAAAAAATAATGGACATTCATCTTTAATGGACATAATGAAACATGAAAAAATTAATAAGGATATTTATAATAAAAGAGCAAGCCATGAACAGTAAAACAGGGACATTTAAAAAGACATAAATGAACATGAAAAAATAATAAAATTCAATGTTAATGTCTTCCTTCATTTTAGAGAAGTGTCAGTTTTCCAAATACTAGGATACACATTTGTAACAGAGCTTTGTGCTACACCGTGAAAGGCTTCTACACTGCTGTTCATCCTTGACATGTTATATTGTCACATGTCCGTTCCGAGGTGTTCCGGAGTTCTATGGGAAAGGTATAAAACACACTAATGCTGTAATGCATTTGTAACTGAGTTTTGTTATCATTGTAACTGATACGTTATTTTCTAGTAGAGTGTAGAGTGCAAGACAGCTTTAGACTGTCTTATTTCACACTTCCAGTAAGTTTTGTTACCATCTCTTCTATCAAGTTGATATAGAAGTTATCGCCTACTTTTTGAAGACTACCATGTCTGCTCATCACTGAACATTCTGGGGTATAGCCAATAGTTAGATAACATAAAAATGGGAGCTTTGTCAATGGAGGAATGAAACCAAACTGTCCATCAGTCATTCTGTCTTTTAGAGCAGAATTCCTTCTGGTCAGTTAGTTGTGCGGTGAAACTGCGAGTGGATGTAACGGGGCAGAGATGTACGTACACAGTGAAAATACCGGATACACACTTTATTTCACCACGTGGAGAGTTGCCTTCAGCTGATCAGCTGGTTGTTTTGGGTTATGTGCATGGGTAGCAGCGGCTATCAGCCGAGATCAGTTTCAGCTACATCTTTTCACACTTGTTTGCTGAGCAGTGTTTATGTAGCTGTTATCAATATTTCATTTTGCTCTGCCATAATTACTCCATAATAATGAGTAAGAAAGTGAAAAATGAATATGAAGATTTATTTTCTGTTGTGGTAAAATAGATATCACATAAAATTTACCATATTAACCCTTTCAGGTGCGATTCAGTGACATAGGATAATTCACCATGTTGTGCACCCGTCACCACTGGCCATCTCCAGAACTTTCCCGTTTTCCCCAACAGAAACTCTGCCCATTAAACACTAACTCCCCATTCTCCGTCCTCAAAGATCCTGGGAGCCTTTATTCTTTTTTCTGTCCCAATGAATTTGACTACCCTAAGGACTTCATGGAAGGGGAATCATACAGTGTGTGTTCTTTTGTGTGTGGTGACAGTGAAGATTTTAAGGAGGGACAGCACGACTCTTACAACCTTAAGGAAACTGAGTTGAAGGTGGAACTCACCCATCAGCGATGAAAGCATAAACCTTTAGGGTAATCAGATACAAACCAGTTGGCTGGGTGTTCCGTTGGTAAATAAAATAACAAAACTAAAGATTAAAGAAAACGATCGAGAAGTTGGGACTAAGAATGTGGGTGAGGACTGTGATAAGAGTCAAGGCCCATGATCTGATCGATCTTTGTTTTCAAGTGCTTGACCCCCAGTGACAGCATGCATACCTGGTTGTCACTACATGCCTGTCCAGAGGCTTGGAGTAAAACCCCTAAAAGAGCACAGCCAGGTCAAAGGGAAGGTTAGCACTTTTCTCTTTATTGCCATTATTTTTCATGTTTATTTATTTCAGAGAGAGAGAGATAGAGAGCAGGTTGGGGAGGGGCAGAGAGAGGGGGACAGGATCTGAAGCAGGCTCTGTGCTGGCTGACAGCAGCGAGCCTCATGTGGGGCTGGAACTCATGAACTGAATTGTGAGATCATGACCTGAGCTGCAGTTGGATGCTCACCACCCAAGCGCCCCTCTTTATTGCCATTTTTGTCCACCTGCTACAAACTATGGGATAATGAGAGGGCAAAAGAGAGTAAAACTCGCTACCGCCCTGGGATCCTGCTCTAGTGGGTGAAACAGACCCTCATGTGGGTCTGTGAACTGTAGTGTAGTAATTAGTCTGCTAAAGACGTCTATACTGTGTGACTGTGGAAAGAGAACCACATGGGTCGCTCACTGCCCTCTGAAATATTTTGTAAATATCTCCCAACGAAGAGCATACCTTTCTCTTCAGATCATTGCCAGTATTGGGTGTTCCTACTTGCTGCTACCTTGAGGTGAATCCAAACTGTGGATGACAAGCCCTAGGACACATTACTCTCACCCTCTCTTGGTTTTCTTGCAGCGCCTCCTATGGGCCACACTTGGTGCCCACACTGTCGAGTTTTGCACATGCTGTTCCCTCTGCTTAGAAGCCCCTCCCACACCTCTTGGCTTTGACAATTCCAACCAATTTCCTTAAGGAGCTGCTCTCCAGTGGGGCAGACAGAATTAAAGACCCTGCAGTGGTTCTGCTGTGACTTACATTTCCCTTTCCATAACAAGCATGGCGTTGGTAATCCCTTCTTTGACATCCTTTGTCCCCGTAGATGGTAAACTCCATGGAGACAGGCATCTCCATCTTGGTTATTGCGGTGTCTCTAGTGCCTTGCACACTTCATGATGGTGAGTGCTTGGAAATGCTTGTGGGTCAATAAATGAAAGAATAAGTAATCATATGAGTTATTTATCAGTTTTAGGAAGGATGAATATTTATTTTCTCTGCAGTGATTTTCCCATAATATACATAGTTTCCACCTAATGATGTATGGGCTATTCAGTCATTTCTCCAACATATGTGTCTTGAGCATCAACTTGGTTTTTTTTTTTTAACATTTTTTAACAATTTCTTTATTTTTTTTTTTTAATGTTTTATTTATTTTGAGAGAGAGACAACATGAGCAGGGGAGGGTCAGAGAAAGAGGGAGACACAGAATCTGAAGCAGGCTTCAGGCTCTGAGCTGTCAGCACAGAGCCTGACATGGGGCTCGAACCCACGAACCGTGAGATCATGACCTGAGCTGAAGTCGGACACCTAACCGACTATGCCACCCAGGCGCCCCTAACAATTTATTTCTGAGAGAGACAAAGAAAGAGAGAGACAGTGTGAGCAAGGGAGGGTCAGAGAGAGAGGGAGACACAGATTCTGAAACGGGCTCCAGGCACTGAGCTAGCTGTCATTACAGAGCCCGACACGGGGCTCAAACCCACAAACCGTGAGATCATGACCTGAGCTGAAGTCAGATGCTTAACCTACTGAGTCACCCAGGTGCAACTTGGGGGGTTTAAAGGTGAGCAGGCCACCTTTCTGCCAGCTAGGCACTTTTTTTGCATGGTAAATAAAACTTGGCATTGGGAATCAGATCATCTTTATATCAAGTTCAGAAAGTTCCTTTGATTAGTAGTTTGCAGAGGGTCTTGATCATAAACAGATGTTGAATTTGTGCTACACGCTTTTCTGCATCAGTTTGTATAATCATGTAATTTTTCTTCTTTAGTCTCTTGATACGATGGGTTACACTGATTAGATTTCAAATGTGAAGGCACATTTGCATCCCTGGACTAAGCCTCCTTTGGTCACAACATACACATCTTTTATATATTGCTGAATTCTCTGCTAATATTTTGATAAGGATTTTTACATTTGTACTAGAATCCTGGATTCAGTCCCAGTGTCCCCAGGCAATTCTTGGATACCAGCTATGTGTTCTACAATGCAATTCTGACATTATCTACTGGGAAGCAGCATCAGGTTAAGGGCTCAGTACCACAAGACTGTCCTCTCATCAAAGGTTTTAGGGGCTCTGTACCAGGAAAGGGATTGAAGACCAAATATACAAATATGTATAAATTAAAATATCACAGTACTCATAAAGGATACTGGTCTGTTGCTTTATTTTTTGTGCTCTTTGCTTGATTTTGATATTAGGGTGTAGTAGTTTCAGAAGCCAACTGAAATGTTTCTTCCTCTTCTAGTTTTTGGAAGAGATTATGTAGAATTGGTATTGTTTTGTAGAATTCACTAGTAACACCATCTGGGCTAGAGATTTGATATATTTAAAGAGTTTTAAATTATAAATTCAGTTTGTTTGTTCTTGTTTTTTGCTAGTTACTGGGCTATATAAATCATCTCCATGTTAGGTGACTTATGGCTGTTTGTTTCATCTGAGATGTCAAATGTGTATGTAAATGTGTCCATTGTATTCCCATATCATCCTTTTTATGTTGTCAGGGTCTATAGTGATACTCTTATTTTATTCCCAAATTATTAGTAAACATTAATAGCAATCTTGCTAGAGATTTGCCAATTTTATTGATGTTTTTGAAGATTCAGCTTTTTTATTTAAACAAGCATTTAAATGCTTATTTATTTTGAGAGAGAGAGTGTGTTTGCAAGTGAGGAGTGGGGCAGAGAGAGAGGAGAGAGAATCCCAAGCAGAATCTGTGCTGTCAGCACAGAGTCTGATGAAGGGCTTGATCTCACAAACCGTGAGATCATGACTTGAGCCAAAATCAAGAGTCAGATGCTTTAAAAATGTTTTTTAATTTTTATAAAAATTTATTTCTGAGAGAGAGTTAAAGACAGCATGAGCCGGGGAGGGTCAGAGAGTGAGGGAGACACAGAATCTGAAACATGCTCCAGGCTTTGAGCCAGCTGTCAGCACAGAGCCCGACGTGGGGCTCAAACCCATGAACCGTGAGATCATGACCTGAGCCGAAGTCAGACACTTAACCAACTGAGCCACCCAGGCGCCCCACAAGAGTCAGATGCTTAACTGACTAACCCACCAAGGTGCCCTAAGATTCAGATTTTTTTCCCTATTTTTCTGTGTTCAATTTCACTGATTTCTGCTCTTTATAATTTCCTTCCTTCTGTTTCTTTTGGGTTTGTTTTGCTTTTATTATTATTGTTATTTTTAATCTTAAGGGTTTATTTGAGAAAAAATCTATTCAATTGGGTAGTGACAAACCAGAAGTGGTTAAGAGTACTCAACTGGCAGGAGCGAGGGGCAAGACTTTCATAGAGAAGAACTGGAAGTAAAGTAAGAAAATCACGTGATTGACTATAGTTTAAACAATTGCGTTTATTTGGGAGAGACTTGGCTGTTTGTGTGTAGTTGTTTAGGTTTTTAAAATTTCCTTTTTATTCAAGTATAATTAACATATAGTGTTATATTAGTTTCAGGTGTACAATATAATAATTCAACAGTTCTATACATTTCTCAGTATTCATCATGATGAGTGTATTTTATTTTTTTTTTTTGTGAGAGAGGGGGCAAGTGGACAAGGAGCAGAGAGAGAGAGAAGTAGGGTTCACTCAGGGCTCATGGTTTTTTTATCCGAAGTGGGGCTCCAGCTCACCCACTGTGGGACTTGAACTCACCAACTGTGAGATCATGACCTGAGCTGAAGTTAGATTCTTAATGACGGAGCCATCCAGGTGCCCGGTAATGAGTGTACACTTAATCCCCTTTAACCTCTTTCACTCCCCCCACCCCTCACTTCCCTTTTGGTAACCACCAGTTTGTTCTCTATATTTAACAGTCTGTTTGTCTCTTTTTTCTTTGTTCATTTGTTTTGTTTCTTAGATTCCACCTATGAGTAAAATCATATGATATTTGTCTTTCTCTGTCTGATTTATTTCACTTAACATTATACCCTCCAGATCCATCCATGTTGCTGCAAATGACAAAATTTCATTCTTTTTCATGGCTGAGTAATATTCGTGTGTGTGTGTGTGTGTGTGTTAATGCACACATGTGCATGTGCACACACACCTATTTATACCTCATCTTAATCCATTTGTCTATCAATAGACACTTGAATTGCTTCCATATCTTGGCTATTATAAATAATGGTGCAGTAAACATAGGGTACATCTATCTTTTTGAATTGGTGTTTCCTTTCTGTAGATAAATACCCAGTAGTGGAATTGCTGGGTCATAGGGGTAGTTCTGTTTTTAAATTTTGAGGAACTTCTATACTGTTTTTGAGAGTGGCTGCACAAGTTTGCATTCCCACCAACAGTGCATGAGTGCTCCTTTTCCTCCACATCCTCGTCAGCACTTGTTATTTTTTTATTTCAGCCATTCTGAAAGGTGTGAAGTGATACCTCATTGTGGTTGTAATGTGCATGTCCCTGATAATTAGTGATGTTGAACATCTTTTGATGTGCCTATTGGCCATCTGTATGTCGTTTTTGGAAAAATTACTATTCAGGTTCTCTGCCCATTTTTAAACTGTATTATTTGTGTTTTGGTTGGTTGAGTTGTATGGATTCCTTATATATTTTGGATATTAACCCCTTATCAGATATATCATTAGCAAATATCTTCTCCCATTCAGTAGGTTGCCTTTTAGTTTTGTTGATGGTTTCCTTCACTGCAAAAGCTTTTTATTTTCGTGTAGTCCTAATAGTTTAATTTTGCTTTTTTATTTCCCTTGTCATAGGAGACATATATAGAAAAGTGTTTCTATGGCTGTTGTTGGGAGAAATTACTGCCTGTGTTCTCTCACAGGAATTCTATGGTTTGGGGTCTCACACTTAGGTCTTTAATTCATTCTGTGTTTATTTTGTGCATGGGTGTAAGAAAGTGATCCAGTTTCATTCTTCTGCATGTAGGTGTTCAGTTTTCTCAATACCATTTGTTAAAGAGACCGTCTTTTTCCCATTGGATATTCTTGTCTCCTTTGTCATAGATTGACTGTAAAAGCCCAGGTTTATTTCTGGACTCTCTATTCTGTTCCACTGATCTGTGTGTTTACTTATGTTCCCATACTGTACTGTTTTGATGACTACAGCTTTGTAGAGTGTCTTGAAATCTGGGGTGTGATACTATCAGCTTCATTGTTCTTTTTCAAGATCGCTTTGGCTACGAAGAGTACTTTGTGGTCCCAGGCAAATTTTGGGATTATTTGTTCTAGTTCTGTGAAAAATGTTGTTAGTATTTTGAGTGGAATCGCATTCAAGCTGTGGATTGCTTTAGGTACTATGGACATTTTAACAATATTGGTTCTTCCAAACCACAGGCGTGGAATGTTTCTCCATTTGTTTGGGTCATCTTTGGTTTCTTTCATCAGTGTTTTATAGTTTTTCTTGTACAGAACTTTCACTACCTTGGTTAAGTTTATTCCTAGATATTTTACTCTTTTTGATGCAGTTGTAAATGGGATTGTTTTCTTAATTTCTCTTTCTACTACCTCAGTTTTAGTGTATGGATAGGAAACCAATTTCTGTACGTTCATTTCGTGTCCTGTGACTGCATTCATTTATCAGCTCTGGTAGTTTTTTTTTTTTTTTTTTTTTTTGGTGGAGTCTTTAGGGTTTTCTGTATACAGTATGTCATCTGCAAATAGTAAAATGAAAGGTCAGATTATTAATTTGAGGCATTTCTTATTTTCTAATGAATGTATTTGGTGCTATACATTTCTCCCTCAGTAAAACTTTAGCTGTGTCCCACATTTTAATATTTTGTATTTTCATTTCCATTCAGTTCAGTGTACTTTTTGATTTCCCTTGAGACTTCATTTTTGACCCATAGATTATTTTCTGTAATAGTGTTATTGAGATATAATTCATGTAGTATGTATTGCGTATTAATATAGCCACTCCCACCTTCTTTTGATTAATGTTTAATGATACAAGTTTCTATTATTTTATTTTTAACCCAGCCTATATCCCTATATTTGAAGTGAGCTTTTGGAGGACAGCAAATAGTTGGGTCATATTTTTAACCTGTTCTGTCAACAGCTGCTATTAATTGATGCATTTGGGCCATTTACATTTTATGTCATTATTGCTATGTTTGAGGTTAAGTCTGTGACTTTCTTTCTTGTTCTCTGTTTTTCATTTCTCTGTTTTCTTTTCCTGCCCTCCTATGGGTTATATGAATATGTTTTTTGGAACTCTGTTTTTATTTATCTATAGAGTTTTTGGGACTACCTCTTTGTATAGCCTCTGTAGTGGCTCCTCTAGGTATTATGTTATATACACACGATTAACAGAAGTTTAATGGTGTAGTCATTCATGAGTTTGAACGAATGTAGAAACCTCACCTCCCATTACATCCTTTACTCTCTCCAACTTGTCATATAGTTGGCTTCAACTTTTTCCTATATACATTGAGAACCACATCAAACAGTGTTATAATTTTGGCTTCAGTGGTCAAACTTAATTTAGAAAATTAAAGAGGAGAAGGAAAATGCATAGAATTTGCCCATATTTTTATTCTATCTGTTTTTCTTCTTTACTTCCTGATGTTCTAAGATTCCATTGTTGGGGCACCTGGGTGGCCCAGTTGGTCAAGCATCTGACGTGGGCTTAGGTCATGATCTTGTGGTTCACGAGTAAAATTCCTGTGTCAGGCGCTGTGCTGACACCTCAGAGCCTGAAGCCTGCTTCAGATTCTGTCTTCTGTCTCCCTCACTCTCTTCCCTACTCTCACTTGTACTCTGTCTCTCTCAAAAAAAAATACTTAAAAAAAAATGTGTGTGTATATGTATGTGTGTGTGTGTGTATGTGTGTATATAGAGATTACATTGTTTTCTTTTTGAGAATTCCTTCAGCCATTATTTTAGGATAGGTCTGCTCACAACCTACTTAGTTGCAACTTAGTTGAATTTACTTAGTTTTTGTTCAACTGAGAAGGTCTTAAGGTCTTGATTTTCCCTTTATTCCTGAAGGATATTTTCACTGGATACACAATTATGTGTCAGTTCTATTTTTCTGTACATAAATGATGTCATGTTTCTTCCTGATGGTCTCCATGGTTTCTGACAAGAAATCTGATGTCATTCCCTCTTCCCTCCTGTAGAGAAGGTGTTCTTTCTCTTTGACTGTTAACATGATTTTTTCTTTCTAGAAGTTTGACTATGAGGTGTCATGCTGTAGGCTTCTTTAGACTAGTCACATTTGGGGCTTACTCATCTTCTTCATTCTGTAGGTTTATGTCTTTTGCCAAATTGGGGGAGTTTTTAGCTCTTACTTCTTTGAGTGCTTTTATAGCCCTTCCCTCTTTCTCTTCCATTCCAGGGACTCTGATGACACTGAATGTTAGATCTTCTGCTATAGATCCACAGATCCCTTGGGCTGTTAGAAGTCTGTTTTCTGTTTGTTATTCAGATTGAGTAATTTCTGTCGTTCTACCTGAAGGTTGACTAACTCCTTTCTGTCTACTGCTCTCTGCTATTAAACCTACACAATTGAATTTTTTATTTCAATTATTATATTTTTCAGTTACAAAATTTCCAGAAGGTTCTCCTTTATATCTTCTAATTCTTTGCGTAGACTTCATATTTTTTCATTTGTTTCAAGTGTGTTTGTAAGTACTCACGAAACATTTTTATTATGGCGGTATTCACATTTTTGTCAAATAAATCTAACATCTCAGTCATCGTGATAGTGGTATCTATTAATTTTCTTTCTTTATCATTTGGTTTGGCATCTTCTTGATTTCTGGTATGATGAATGGTTTTCAATTGGAACATGAACATTTGGGGTATTAGTTTTGAGACCTGGATCTTACTTATACCTTCTGTTTTAGATGGCTTCTTATGATACCAGTTTGGTGGTGGGAAAGAAGGGTGACATACCATTACTGACAGTTGGGGGTAGATTTTCAGGTTCCCCACTTTGCTTGCATTGATTACCTGAGGAGGATGCTCTCCTCATTAATATACGGGGCTGGCAGTTCTGTATCCTTATTAGGTCTCCTATGATCCTTCCTTGGCTGGGAGGCATTAGGAGTACCTCCTTGCTGTTCCTCTGGTGGCCTTCACTGACACCAAGAGTGGTGGCTTCATTTTTGTTGGGTGGAAGTGCACGTTTTGACTCCTCTAGGCCTCCTTTGACCCACCTCAGTGAAGAGGACGTGGGATGCCCCATAACAGCAGGTGGCGGAAGGCCAGGCTCTCCACTTAGTCTTTAAAGGCACCATGGAAAAGAGTTACCACCCAGTGATGAAGAAAGTCCTGCCTCCCTACTTTTGCTTTTTCTAACACTATCCCAATAGGGAGGCTGGGGTTTTACTTACAATCTGGTAAGCACAGAATCTGGGCTCCCTACTCGGACTTTGCTGAGACTGGGGCCACATTTTCCTTTGACACGTTGGCAGGAGGAGAGTAGCTGTGATCTAGAAGTCTTCTGTGTTGCTACGCTGCTTCTTTCCTGGTCCATAGTAAAGATAGGACAGACTTTTGCTGGGACTTTTTGTCATCTGTGATTGTTGGCATTTCCAGGCTAGTGGCTTCTTCAGATCTGGGATATGAAAGGCAAAAAGAAAACCCAAGAAACTCACAGCCATGTTGTTTTTCAGATCTCAAGGTCCCTGGCTGGTTTTCCGCCTTCTGTCCACTTTTCAGAATCTCCTTATGCTTATTTTGTATATAATGTCTAGGAATTTTATTTTATTTTATTTTATTTTACTGAGTAGGAGGAATAGAGAAACATGCATACTTCATTTTTTCCAAAAGAAGTTAGTTCTATTTCTTTAATCTTTATTTTTTCTTACTTTTTTCCCACGGTCTTTAAAAGGTGAATTTATTTATTTATTTAAAGTCTACCTATTTATTTATTCATTGTATTTTCACTTTATTTTATTTTTACCCATTTATTTTGAGAGAAAGAGAGAGAGAGAGCATGCATGAGCATGAATGGGGAAGGGGCAGAAAGAGAGGGTGAGAGAAAGAATCCCAAGCAGGCTCCACACTGTCAGCACAGAGCTAAAAGGTGAAATTAAAAGAATCTTAGGTTCTATCTTAATATCCTTTACTTTGGGGTCACTGATTATAATTTATCACTGCTTTGTAAGAGAGATACCTGCAGCATAGAATTTTATTGTGTGTTTTAGAGATTTGTCTTTCTTTTCTAATGCTAAAACTCTTTAACCTTTATGGAATTTTCCAAAAGTCTTGGATTCATCTTTGATTCATCAGTTTCACTGAGAGAAAAACATCTAGACTTCCAGAATACTGCTGGCCACCAGATGTGTGGGTTTTTTCACATCAAGCATTTCTCCAATTCTCTGAGGACACCAACTGGGTGTACTACAGTTCAATTCAGTTCTGACATTATCTACCTGAAGTCCGTGTTCTAGCCCACTCGTTAAAGGCTCAGTCTCATAAGCCTGTTCATGGCAGTTGAGTCCCTGTGCTTCTGACCAAACAGCTATAAATCGAGGTTCCCATGATGCCCTCCTTGGGTTCAGTCATTTGCTAGACCAGCTCACAGAACTCGAGGGAACAGTTATGCTTACTGGTGTAGCACATAAGAAAGCATATGATAAAGGATACAGATGAATAGCCAGATAAAGTGATACTGAGCAGGATCTGGAAGGATCCCCAGTGCAGGAGCCTCGGTCTCTCCTGCCAGGAGAGTCTGGAAGCTGCCAGGAGTCTGGAAGCTCTCTGAATAGTGTCGTTGAGGGATTTTTATGGAGCTTTTATCACATAGGCAGGATCGATTATTAACACTGTCTCCAGCCTTTTTCCCTCATCCAGGCCCGCAGCATGTTCTGTGGGAGCACCCGTCAAAATATGTTCAGCATTTGACCTCCTCTTACACACACTGCCACTTTAATGGGAACTGTCATCTCCTTCCTGAATTCCTGAAAGACTGGTGTTCTTGCCTCCATTCTTCAACTGCGGTCAGAATGACCCTATACAACTGTGGATCTGATCATGACAGTCTTCTGCTCAAAAGCTTCCAGTGGCTTCCATTGCACAAAAATTACCCAAAGTCTTTCCCATGGCCACAGGCTCTGTGTGTTCTATTATTTCATTAGAACTGCTCTCCATTTCATTTCCTGCCCTGTTCTCTTGACTTCCCCTGCTCCAGCCACTGTGGTTTTCTTGCTCAGGGTGCTCCCAACACAGGGCCCTTGTTCTTCTCTCCTCTATTCTGGAAAGTTCTTCCACCATGTTTCACATACTCAGTTCATGCAGGCTTTTGTTCAGATGTCACCCATCAGAGGCTTTCTTTGCCCAGGCTGATGTCAAATACCACCTTGTCCTGTCTCTTTGGATGCCTCACCCTCCTCTGGCTTTCTTTGTAGCACTCATCACTACTTGCCACTATGCGTTTACTGGTTGATGTATTAATTTCCTGTTTCCTTCCATTAAACTGCAGCCTTCTTGCACAGGGGCTTGCTGTCTTTCACTGCTGCAGGCCTAGTGCCTGATGTGGTGCCCAGCACCTAGTAGAGTTCCAGTAAATGTATATTGAATGAAAAATATGATTGGATGGCACTGATAATTTTTATTGCTTCCGATTTTTTCCCTATTATATATAATGTTGGAATATAGTTTTGTTCTGTTATGTATGTGTTCTTTTTCATTACCACAAAGCTGGGCATTAAGATTATGCATAAGATCCCTTTGGAGTTTGGGCTCTTCTTAAGCTTTTTAGTCACATGTTTGGGTCAACGTCTTTTTTAGTTTCACTGATGGTTAATCACGTCCACCTGGTGTAAAACTCTAATTGGGCAGCTTCCATCCCTCATTTTGAAATTCCAATCTCTAGTCTCTTAGGAGGGAGTCATCCCTGTTTGCTCCATGCGTGGAGGGCAAGGATGGCTCTGAGGCACCCTCCTTGGCTCCCACGGGCCACGGAACAGACTCACGTCTTCAAAGATAGACTCCCCAGGCCTTCTGTAGTGTGGCCTCCCCTGACTGGCCCATCTCTTCTTTGCAGTTCACAGGTATCCAGGTCAGGTGTGCCGCCCCTCCCACATGGCACCTAGTCTTTCTTGTGCCTTTTTTGTGCTTCATTCCCTTTGAAACCTACATATCCACAGCTAGTTATCTGAACACCACCTCCTCCAGTTCCTTTCTGAGCCTCCTCTTCTGCAATTTCCTTCCCTTCCCTGTGTCTCTAGAACTTCTACATTCTTCTTTCATCTCATTTATCACTCTCTGGCTTGTGTTATAATTACTTATGTCCGTGTCTTGTCTTCTATGCCAAATCCAAGCTCATTAAAGATACAGCCCATTCGTGATCCAGTCCTGGGCCCCACAGAGCCTCGTGCAGGGAAGGGACTCAACAGTCTGATGAAGGGTTTAACTCTTTGTTCCTTTTCAAAATTCTTCATGGACCGTCTGTACTCATTAAGCTTTTCTTTCCAAGTGGTCATGTCATTTGGAAACAGGAAATGCTATCTAAGTTCTGCTTTGGAATAATCCCAATAAATTTTTAATGTTTCATTTATATTTTCATTTTTTTCAATTCCCTCATTATTATAAGTCTTTTGCAAACCTCATAAGTGGAGCATTTTTAAAACCTCTATGGAGATATTGCAGGTTAAGCTCCTATCCACTGCAATAAAGTAAATATTGCAATAAAGCAAGTCAAATGGATTTTTTGGTTTCCCGGTGTATATGAAAGTTATGTTTACACCACCCTGCAGTCTACTAAATGTTCAATAGCCTTATGTCTAAAAAAAAAAAAATAATGTACATACCTTAATTAAAAAATATTGCTAAAAAAAAGCTTACCACCATCTGAGGTTTTAGCAAGTTGTAATCACTAATCACAGATCAATAATGAATATAATAATCATGTAAAGTTTGAAATATTGGGAGAATTAACAAAATGTGATTTAGAGACAGGAAGTGAGCAAATGCTGTTGGAAAAATGGTGCCAGTCCACTTGCTCAAGGACACAGAGCTGCCACAAACCTTCAGTTTGTAAAAATAAATAAATAAGTAAATAAATAAAATTTTAAAAATGCAGTATCTGCGAAGCATAGTAAAGCAAAGTGCCATAAAACAAGATTTGGCTATGTATTCATAATTGCGCTCTTTTTTGGTGGGGAGAAATTAAATGTATCTTTCAGCCCCAGCATGTGCCTACATGTTAGAAGTATGCATTCATGTGTCAATAAGTTACTGACATAAATCAGCTAAACTGTTTTATTTATTTTCATTCTGTTTATTTTATGTGTTTTTTGTTTCCCTACTTTCATTGTTTATTTACTCAGGCCGTCTGGTTCTGTTTATTTTTAGAATGAAAACCTGTCACCCAGCCTTTGTCCTCTAGCATCCATCCAGCAGTGACTGCAGCTTGTTGCTGCATGGGATCAAAATGTTTTGCGTTATTTCCAGTTTCTCATGGTCTATTGCTACTCTGTTATTGCCATTCTGTTTGTTTGAAAATGTGTATTTGCTTGCTGTGTGAATTGGGATACATAAAACCAGCATTTTTAGCTTTGAGTGAACTTGCTTGTTTCTCTTAATACTTAAAAACAAGTTTAATGTACTCTATAAATATTTACCTTCCCCCCTCAGCCCCCGCCCCCAGCCAAGTAGGCAAGGCTTATTTTAGACTATTTTTTACGTTAAATCCACTGTTTCCCAGAGTGGCTTCGAGGACCAACCAGGGACGCTAGTTCGGAGTCAGGCTGCCTACTGCTGACTTTGTTTCCAAGGGTACCTGTCCCCTACTTAACACGAGCTTGGAAAACATTTGTGAATGTAATAAATGTCATGATTTTTTCTTTAAACTCTCAAAAAATCTGGAACATTAATTGGATAGTTTTGTTTGTCTGGGCCTGGAGGGTGTGCTTTCTCTCCTGTGGGCTTTGTCTCTGCTCATCTCTGCTAGTTGCCTCTTTCCCTCCTGGCTGGGTCACTAGTGAATTGAAACTATATGTAATTTCGGGGGCACCTGGGTGGCTCATTCAGTTAGGTGTCCAACTCTAGATTTCAGCTCAAGTCGTGATCTCGCAGTTTGTGAATTCGAGCCCTGCCCTGGCCGTGTGAAGCCTGCTTGGGACTCTCATTCTCTCTCTGACTGTCTCTCTGTCGATCTCTCTCTCTGTCTCTGCCCCTCCCAAGCGAAAATTAACTTACTTTCTCTCTCAAAGTGAATAAAAAAAACTTTTAAAAAAAGAACTGTATGTAATTTTTGAAACTTATTTTGTATAGTTGTTTTGTTATTGGTGGTGGTGGTGGTTCTCTGTGATTGAGATTTTTACATTGTTGCTCTTTCATGGATCCTGCTATCTGGAAGCTTCCTGTGTTCTCTTCCCAGCATTTGACAAATAGATTATTTGAAGCATAATGAGAAAATATAGTGAATTAATTGCATTGTACTTCTCTCTACATAGATCTTTAGCTTTAAAAAAAAAAAAGCTCGGTTAATTTCAACACTTGTATGCAAAGCGAAATTTGTATGCAAATAGATTCACTCCAAGAGAGGATCGTCTTAACTACACATTATGTATGAGACCCTAATCCGGTTCCCCTTCTTGCTAAGTGAATTTCTATAGCAATTAAAAGAAAATAAAATGTAAAGCATCCATCCTCACCGACTCTTATGCACTAGTGATAAAAAGCAAATGACACAAATTCAATACCCCATACACTACTACGTAGAATTTAGCAGGAAATATAAGAAACAAACTAAAACAGCAGCAGGTAAACCACGGCCCAGGGGCCTCATATAGCCCCTGCCCTTGTTTTGTATGGCCTGTGGGTCAAGAAAGGCTGTTATATTTTTAAACAAAATCAAAAGAAGAATGATATTTCGTGACATATAGACTAGTAAGACAGGACAGTTTCCATGTACCCAAATAAAGTCTCGCTGGAACACAGCCACACTCCTGCACTTAGGTATCATCTCTGACTTCTTTCGTACCACAACGGGAGAGTAAATAAAATATGGCCTGCAAGCTGAAAATATTTGGTGTCTGGGCCTTTATAGAAAAAAGTTAGCTGACCCCTGGACTGAGCAGTAGATTGCACTTGGAGTAGTGCACGTTCAGCCTCATGAAAATCATCAAAAGGTTCATTTGTCTTCTCTTTCTGTTTTCCTGATAACTGATCTGTTTCTCCATAGCATTTGATGAGATAATGACTCTGGAGAGCAAATTCTGTCCATTCAAATTCATTTTCCATCCGAAGAAGAATTGAGGGTGGGGAGAGCCACAATGAATTCACATTAGCAACTGTTGATTTCTTTGTTTTATCCTGTGAACAATGAAATTTAAGACTTTTTTTTTTTTTAGTGAATTAAAAGTTTTTAAAAATGTTTATTTATTTTGAGGGAGAGAGAGAAAGAGTGAGAGCAGGGGAAGGGGCAGAGAGAGAGAGGGAGACACAGAATCTGAAGCAGGCTCCAGACTCCAAGCTGTCAGCACAGAGCCTGACTCGGGGCTCAAACTCACAGACCATGAGATCATGACCTAAGCCGAAGTCAGACACTTAACCGAATGAGCCACCCAGGCGCCCCAAAGACTCTTGTTTTGATTAGTTATTTTGCTGATATGTGTCTTGACTCTTGTCATTCATAAACCAGACACTCAACACCCTAGAACTTCTGGGCCCGCAGAGAGTGTGGTAGAAAATTCAGTGTCTCTGCTCATGTTCACCCAGAAGCACAGAGCCGAGATGTGTTGTGACCACCTTTCATTTAATCCCCCTTTGCTTGTGAAACAACTGGGCAGATTCAGGACTACTGTCCAGTTTCAAGCAAGGGTCACTCAGACCAATTCGGAATGACCAAAACATCCATGGAAGAAAGGAAAACAGCGTTTTTAAAATATAAATACAGGATCTTTTATTTTTACTTATTTATTTTTAAATGTTTAATTTTGAGAAAAAGAGCATGAGCACAGGAGGGGGAGGGGCAGAGAGAGAGGGAAAGAGGATCCATACTGACAGCAGTGAGCTCCACGCGTGGACCGAACTCATAAACCAAGAGATCACGACCTGAGTCTGAGCCACCCAGGCGCCCCTAAAGGCAGGATCTTTTGAGCAACAGTTCTTGATCTTGGCTCTTCTCTTCTGATGTTTGCTGCTGCCAGATGTCCCCCTTCTCATTGCCCACATCTCCTTTAGCCTCCTCTCCCGTGGCCCTTTCGTCTAACGGCATCCTGCATTTCTGTGGCTGCCTTTGTCTGGCGTCTGCTCGGTCGTTTCTTGCCCTCCAGGTTCCTGGTCCGGACCCATCATGGCGCTGGAGCACGACAGCCGTTGGCCTGCAGAATGCATAACGCAGCTTCTGTGTCCTTTCTTCATCTGCCTTGTTTCCCACGCTCCATTCTTAGGATGAGGACCTCCTTTCAACACAGGGAGAGGGGACGACAATCCGTGTGGCAGCCCGGGGTGCCTGGGACGGGGTGGCGGGAAAAGGAAAGCAAGAGGCCGGAAGAAGAGGGAGCCACCGGGAAGAGGCCTTGCGTATTCTTCACTTTGTCGGCGGGGGATCCTAGTCCTTCCGTGCATTTCTTTAGAACTGTTTTCTCTTGCGTTTTCATGCAGAAGATGGGGAGGAAGCCAAAGTTGGGGGGCATGTGTGACGTCACAGGCACAGTGGTGACTGCCATGCAGCCCATCACTCATGATTGTCACAGTCCTTGGGGTGGCAGGTGCGTTTGTCACCAGATAAGCAAACCGGGCCTGGGCCTGGGCCTGGTTGTAACCTGTCCACACTCAGGCAGAGTCGGACGTGAGCACTGGACGTGAAGCCAGGGGCCGTTGTCAGACA
This sequence comes from Hyaena hyaena, assembly GCF_003009895.1. Lineage (NCBI taxonomy): Eukaryota > Metazoa > Chordata > Mammalia > Carnivora > Hyaenidae > Hyaena > Hyaena hyaena. The sequence goes on from NW_024081921.1 coordinate 298,310, forward strand.
GCAGCCATTAAGGCTCACAGCACGCACGGCGCCTTCACGTTGGGTCTTCGTTCCCTGCGTTCCAGAAAGGAGCTGGTTTGCCTTAGACTCCAGGGGACCCGCCGTGCTGTTGTGGGCACATCCTTCTCACGCAGGGGAAGCTGAATGTAGAAGCAGGCGTTGTGAGAAGAGGTTACAAAGATACGGTTTTCAGGGGACTTTCTTAAAATTCTCTGTTCATCAGAGAGGTCAGCAGGGTAGAGGTCACGGGTGAAGAGTGGCCGAACCAGTTGAATACATGTGCTCCCCAACAATTCTCAGGCCGCTAGAATACGAATGATAAAGTGATCAATGCTGGAGGGATGATTTGGTTCCCAATATAAAGACGTTCACTTTGTTATTTAGAAATGAGTTCTTTACCTCTCTTCAAATTTTTATGGTTACTTCTTTGTTGTTGCATATAAGCTCTTTCGTGCTATGACTGTAGTGCAGTTTGTAGGCTTTTAAGGGATTACGTTTTAACGTTTTTGCGATTCGAAGTTTCTAAGGACTCATTCTGTCACTTTCGTATTATGTTCCTATAACTTCGATCACTGCCAGGTGCTGCTTTCATTCTAAAGCCTGTGAGATGTCTTCAGGATGGCTGGCTGTCACCTTGTCAATAAGGGCCACCCTTACTTACGCCCTGTCAAGTGACTGTCACATGTGAAGTTGTTCCTCATGTTACCCCATGCACTGGTACAACCCACATTCCCCTCCTTTGCTGCTGTAGGCCTCCCCCCAACATAGTCTTTGCAGTAAAGCTACACTGGGCTCCACCATGAATTGGGAGATGGGTACTTTCCTCCATTTCTTCACTTCCTGGGAGACTCTTCATGTTTCCTCTGTGTATTTAATGTTTGTCCTTTAAGGAAGCCCTCCCAGATACTGCTTCCTCCATGATGTCCTTCTCTGATCCCCTAGTGGTTGTCTGGGGTCTCATCACACAGTGTCTTATATTAGAGCAGGTCATAAACACCTCTCTTCCTTTGCCTCAACCGGAAACTCTCTGAGACTGGAGATCATGGTTTGTTTATACCTCTCAGATAGTAACTACCTGATGCGCCTTTATGGGTGAGTTGGTTATTTCCGACCTCTGAAAAGTTAAGCGTACTTAGCATTCCAAGTGAGATCATTGGACAGTAAAAATATGAAGTAAGTGACAAACCCTTCTCAGTACCAGAGGGGACGGCGGTAACCGGAAAGCTGCCATGTGGCGCGGCCACCGTGGCAAGGCCGTGTATCTCTTTGAGCCTAGGTTTCCACATACAGGAATACGTCTCTGCCTCCTCCTTGAAGTTTTTTGAAATGACCTGTCACATTTGAAAATGTGCTGGAAATCACAAAAATCCTTCAAATATAAAACTGCTTGGTCTCCTTTAAGAACACTTAATTGGAACGTAGACAGAGCCGTGCTGTGTATTATGTGTGTATCTCATTCGACTTCTGATGTAAAGTTGAATTTGTGCCTCTGTGGACTTTGTGAATAGTTTTAAGGCGATCATCTGACTTTTACGTCACAATCTGTGAAGCCAATTATGCTGACCTGGGAGGTTTTGAAATACAATCTGTTTGGTTCTAGTAAAGAGAACCGGTATGTCTTCTCTCTGATTCACACACAACCCAAATGCTGTCTTTATTTTCTCCTTCACAGGCTTCCACCTGTATCACAAGCTGCCCACAATAGTGCCCGAGAGCTGCCTCCTTATAATGGTTGGCCTGCTGCTCGGAGGGATTATTTTTGGGGTCGATGAAAAGTCCCCGCCTGCCATGAAGACCGATGTATTTTTCTTGTATCTCCTCCCGCCCATCGTGCTCGACGCAGGCTATTTCATGCCCACTCGCCCATTCTTTGAGAACATTGGCACCATTTTCTGGTATGCCGTGGTAGGGACCCTCTGGAATTCCATTGGCATTGGGGTGTCTTTGTTTGGCATCTGCCAAATCGAAGCCTTCGGCCTGAGTGACATCACTCTGCTCCAGAATCTACTCTTCGGCAGCTTGATCTCAGCCGTGGACCCCGTGGCTGTGCTCGCCGTCTTCGAGAACATTCAGGTCAACGAGCAGCTCTACATCCTGGTCTTCGGAGAGTCCCTGCTGAATGACGCAGTGACGGTGGTGAGTAACAGGTTCCTGCTGTGTCAGTTCCGACACCACTGGTCTGCATTGGTGTCTGATAGTGACGGCTGAGGTGAGACCCTGCACACTCCTACAGCCCTGCGCGTAGGAAGGGCCTGCACTTGGTTTAATGCTGTTATTGCTGTCTTGAAATACCTTGTATGAATTTTTATTGATGGTGGACTCCTTACTTGCTTTTATACAGCGGGCCCCTCATTTTCATTTTGCACTGGGTTGTACAAACTGTGTCGCGGGTCCCTGCTTGTGAGGTTGTGATGGTGCCAGAGGAGCCTAAGAGTAATCATGACCTTTCTATCTCTGAGGGTTTCTCATTTGGCATTTCAAAAAAAATTTTTTTTTAAGTTTATTCACTTATTTTGAGAGAGAGGCAAAGAGAGAGAGAAGATGGGGGAGGGCCAGAGAGAGGAAGAGAGAGAATCCCAAGCAGGTTCCGCACTAACAGGGTGGAGCTTGAACTCACAAACCGTGAGATCGTGACCTGAGCCGAAACCGAGAGTCGAACGCTCAACCGACTGAGCCATCCAGGGAGGGCCCCTCACTTGGCATTTTCAAAAGTGATGGCAGTTGATCAGAATTTAAGGACTTGAGGTCCCAGAATTCTTTGTGAGATGCGATGCAGTCAGTGTATGATCCGTATATTAGAAGTGAAATGACAATATCTGCTCTGCTAAGTATCATTCCATATCTGGGCATGGTTTATTTCTTATTATATGATTTTAGGCCATTTTTTCATTATATACTCACTTTCCATTACCACTCTGCCAGCTTATTTCTGGTCCTTGCCATTTTCCTGCAAGTGGGTATTTATTCCGAAAATCTGAGTTATTTTTTATTCTCACTAATTAGCACATAATTAGAGTCAGAGGCTACGATTCCTAATCGTAATATTAGCTGAATTTACCTCCACCCTGCTTTCTGACCTCAGGCCAAGCATGTAGAAGTGACAAGGAAGCCTCTCCACCTACCCAGCAAAAGGCCTACACAGTGCCCCTCCAGCAGCAAATGACACTCAGGTGTCCCTCTACTGGTAACCCTGTTAGCGAGCACCAGTGAAGCTGTGCTATGTCAGTGACCCCACCGGTCCATGGCGGTGATGGTGAGAGCTCTCAGCTGGCCGTTACCCTTGTGTGGATGCCTACCTTGTGCTTGGGTCCTTATGACAACCCATGTAGTATGTATTTTTTTACATTTGATAGGTAAGAAAGTTGAGGCAGAGAAATATTAAGTTCTTTTAAGTACCTTAAGTAATTTACATTACCTCCTTCATTAGATCCTTTCATTAAAATATTATTCCCGGGGTGCCTGGGTGGCTCAGTCAGCCAAGCGTCTGACTTCGGCTCAGATCATGATCTCCCGGTTCGTGAGTTCGAGCCCCGTGCTGGGCTCTGTGCTGACAGCTGAGTGCCTGGAGCCTGCTTCAGATTCTTTGTCTCTCTCTCTGCCCCTCCCCTGCTCATGCTCTGTCTTTTTCTCTCTCTCTCAAAAATAAACAAACATTTAAAGAAATAATTAAAATTAGGGGCACCTGGGTGGCTCAGTCAGTTAAGCGTCCAACTTTGGCTCAGGTCATGATCTCACGGTTCTTGGGTTCGAGTCCCATATTCAGCTCTGTGCTGACAGCTAGCTCAGAGCCTGGAGCCTGTTTCAGATTCTGCATCTCCCTCTCTCTCTGACCCTATCCCCTCTCCCTCTCAAAAATAAATTAAAAACATTTAAAATAAATAAATAAAATGTTGCTCCTGATTCATTTAAAAGTCGGCATTGAAACGTACATCACTCGCCATTAGCCTATGTTCAGACCCCTGAACTGAGTAAAATGTCATTTTTTAAGGATGTCCTTTAACTTCATGTGGACATTATTAGGTAGAAAGTAATTTGTTAAGGAGGAAATCCCATTTTTTAAATGTTTATTTATTTTGAGAGACAGAGATAGAGAGTGACTAGGGGAGGGGCAGAGAGAGAGGGAGACAGACTCCCAAGCAGGCTCTGCACTGTCAGCGAAGCACCTGATGTGGGGCTTGAACTCATAAACTGTAGATCATGACCTGAGCCAAACTCAGGAGTCAGAGGCTCAACTGACTGAGCCACTGAGGTGCCCCAGGAAATCCCATTTTTTTAGTATAGCTGCTGAGATGGGTATTTTAAGGTAGCTAAGTAACAAAATACACTTCATTCATCCCCTTATGAATGACCAGTGATTATTAACATTATAACTAACGGTGACCAGTCATTAACTTACCAATATAAATTGTAACTGGGAAGGTGCCATAACAATGAAGACAGTTTGTAATTTATTGTAATTTCCAGAGGCATCAGGTTTTTCATTGTGACTTGTTTGATGTATACATGTTATCCTTGTTGGGGTAGCTTGCGGACATTTTAATGAGGATTTCTTGGATCTCTTTTGCATTTAGGAAATTTTATAAAGAAATAATAACACCTTGCTGTACTCATTCTAGGGCACTCTGGCAAAGTCAGCTCCTTTTCAGAGCAATACTATACTGCCTTCTCTTCTCTTATAAAATCTGCCATTCAGACAACCCAGTGTCCATTCTTTAAGTTTGTCAAGAATCAGATATGAGGAAACAATCTGGCTAAACCATCATTCAAACTGTGCGAAGGCCCCAGGCTTTCCAAAGGCACATCCTGTGCTTCCTGTCAAGAGGCACCAAGCCATCAAATGTGATTTTTATGGACACAGAGGGAGGGATGACCCAGAAAGGGCAGCAGGCCAAATTGAGGGCATCATTCCAATACAGGAAGGGGGGCAAGGACAGAGAGAGGGCATGGCTGCTCGTTAGATGTGAAAGCCCTTGTTACAAAGCTGACACCTGCAGTTCAGAATGACTGTAGTGGTTTTCCATGAATGAGCCTCCTTCAGGTTATACAACCTGGGCTCCGAGCCCTCAAAGCCGGGGACCCTTACAGCCACACCCGCAGGACAGCAGGGCTTGCCCAGGGGTTTTGACCACCTAAGGCTAAGAATAAATCACCAGGTATTATTTTCACCGAATTGGCTGAAGAGTGGACTGAACTGATGGGTGTTAGGAATGATTAGAACAACGTTGTAAAGAGGTATCATTTTGCCTCCTAGTCAAGTCCCCTCAGAGAACAGAAGTGGAGATGTTTTATGGAAGATTCTTTGACATTTACTCTTATCTCTAGGAGAATTTTAAGGAACCCATAGGGTAGGGAAAGGCATGAGAAGTATGAATCCTGCTATGTTCAGTGAAAACGATGAGTCACTAGGGGTTGCAACTAGAAGGGTATAGATTAAACAGAAAGAACTCATGTCACAAATGTAGTCCGGCAGATGAGTAAAATTAGAGGTCAGTGCAGTTAAATCCTTCCCCAAATCACGGTGGCTTCAATACTGAGGTAGCAGAGTTGAGGGGAGAAAACCTACCATGTAAGTGTCCCCATGCAAAGAGGAACTGATGATCCGCACATTGCCGTCAAACGGTGCCCTTGTCTGAGGCTCTGGTAGATTGGAATGAGCTGGTGAAATGACAGCCGAAGGAACAAAGGTGAGATCTTTAAATGGGAATTTTGTGCTTCCCGTTATGGTAAATATTTTAGGAAAACTTCGCCAAACTTTCCTGATGAGGCAGAGATGGCTCGGGCCCTCAGTTACCAGATCATTCCTGCCATTCCTAGTAGTTCATAATCCAGTGCCTTGTGCCCATAGAGTAATTTTCAATGATCATTTCTAGAACGTGTTAAAGTACCCACTGAATAATCCAGTACATTTTTCAAGAACACTTAAAGAATTTCCTTCATCTACCATAACAAGGCTTGGTTAGGGAGAGCTGGTTCTTTGGAACGAGATTAGGGATGGGCTGTAATGGCCTGGTCATTATGTGCAGTGTGCTGGAATTTAACTTCAGGAAGCTGGAAGGTAAACAGTAACTACTTGGTACTCATCGTTGCTCTTGCAGATAGCAGAATATATTTGAAATTCCTTATGCGAAAATGATTATTTCTTGTATTTCATATTAGAAAAAGTGACCTGAAAACTACTTTTCTGGGACAGAGCTATTCTGGTAAAGAACTCCATATTTGCGTCTTTATATTGCGTGATTTTCCGAATTACTGCACATTTTAAATCAAAGGTCAGAGTAGATCATTTCTAATTCTTCTACATGTATTTTTGGAGTCTCCTACTCTACCAGCTGAGCTAACAGGGTGCTTATGTACTTTTAAAATCCCAATAATAAGTAGAAAGATTTGAAAATACTCAACTGTCAGATTAGCCCACTACAAAATACAGGCAGCACCTGTATTTCATGAAGTCTTCAAAAGTACGATTGTCAGATTGAGGTCAGCTTTGCCCAGACCAACTAGTGACACAATTGTAGCCATCATATTAATGTATTAATTTGTATATATTATATGTATTATGTATAATATCTATAACATATAAATGTATATAAAATCTCCAAAAGCACTTTTCTACGTAGATTCCCCTGTGATACGCTTGAAGTATTTAACTGGAATGAACTAACTATGGGTTATGGCCAGTGGTAACTAAAAGAATTTTATCTTGTGCTGATCACTAGGTATCAGGTTCAGTGTAAAGCAGGTGGGAGGTTATGGAAAGCTTTCTGGTTGTCAGGGCAACGTCTCTACCGAAGACATTTCCCTGTAACATTGCCCTGGCATCTCAGCAGAATGATCCAACTGGAGCTTCTGCCTGTGTGCAGAAAGAACAATGCCTGTGACTCAGCTTTGTTCTCTGCAAAACCTGAAAAGATATTAAAATCAGGATGTCCCTTGGATGGATTTGATGGATTGAAATGGAGGAAAATTCCTCTGGAAAAAACTGTGACTATATGCTCGCTGTTCCTTAGGAACATGGGCCTGCGCCTCCTTTTGAGGCTTCATGAATGTGCTCAAATTGCAGTCTCAGAGTTCTTGAGTTCAAGCCCCGCGTCGGGCTCTGTAACTGACAGCTTATAGCCTGGAGCCTGCTTCCGATTCTGTGTCTCCCTCTCTCTCTGACCCTCCTCCACTCACACTCAATCTCTCTCTCTCAAAAATAAATAACATTGATTTTTTTTTAAATAATAAAGGAAGTGAGTCTTCTGCTGGCTGTCGGGAGCATATGAGCAAGGGAGAGCTGAGATTTGCTGATGTAGGTGGGAGGCAGGGAGAGCAGAAGCCCTGAAGCCCCAGGCAGAAGTATAGTGACAAAGTGGCTGGGAGAGGGTGTCTATGCAGAGACGGCTGCCCGGGAAACCTACCTCTCCCCTCAGGCAGCAGGTGACCATCACCCCTTCTGTCTTGACTGTTTGTAGACATGGGGTATATATAGCACATCTCTGAACCTGTCTCAGGAAGTGACCGCGGCATGTTGATGCTGATGGAATCCCACGTGCAGCAAGCCTCTGGTTAAAAGTAGGAAGCAGCCACTACTTGAAGTTAGTTTCTTTTTTGGCAAATGATGATAATCTCTCAACATATTCAAATCCTCAGGGGAATGATTTGCTTTTTTTTTTTTTTTTTTTTTCCTCTTCTTCTTAAGTCAGTTCTTGGTGGTATAAGACCAAGTGCTCTTGAGTGGCATAGCTACGATTACGAGAAAAGCTCATTTATTTCTTAGTAATTCGCTGCTTTCTTCAAAGCCAGCAGACATTTATTGTCATATTCCAGGCAGCACGGAAGAAGCAAATGATAATAAGGAATGAGTCTTGACCACAAGGAGTTTATGATCCAGTGGAAAAGAGGGAAAAAATTTCACAAAACCTGTCCTAAAAAAAGGACCTTAAGTGAGATGAAGAGTCGAATAGACTTTTTCCAGATCACACTCCAGTTTGCTGGGTCAGAACCTGACTCATTCTCCCATGGTGGAACCTTGAAAAACTTAACCAGGAAGGTCAGGAGATCTGAATTCTCGTATTGCCTGTGACATTTTGTGTGGCCATGGACAAATGGGTTCAATTTTAGCTTCTCAGAAACTAAATAAGGGTGTAGCACGGCCTGTACTGTAAAAGGCCTTCATCCCAATGCCCTGACAGCCAACTTCCCTGGAGATTCTGGCTGTAAATAATGCCATGAAAAGAAGCAGGGCACCTGCTGGAATAGTTTACTTGCTGGCTTTGTGAAAAATGTGGTAGGGTATAAGCCATCACTTCCGGTTTCATTTGATCCAGGGGCCCTTAGAAACATGTTTGCAAGCATATTCCCTAGCGGACGTGAAGTGCCTGGCATTTTTGAAGCTTAATTAACCTAAGACCTTGGACTGCCTCTTGACTTTGAGAAAGTTCCTTTGGGTCTTATGTTCTAGCAGACGTGCGGAGGGGGAGGGGGCAGAAGGCAGGACCTCAGTGCCCTGGGAAGGGAGATCACTTCAGGTGGCTTACCTGGACTGCCGGATGGGACCCCTTCCGGCAAGAGACCTCGCAAGAGAGCCTCACAAAGTGACTAAACTCACAGCAACACTGACAAGCTTTCTCTGTGGCCTACTACTTCCCCAGCATCAGTAATACAAGCAGGACCTCTTGGATGGCAACCAGGTCTTGTAAAATTATCTTTTAGATGGTATCTTAAAAAATAGCACGTTAGGAGCAAGTCACATCATAATTGTGAAGTCTCCTCTCCCTTGCTTTTAGAAATAACTTGCCTGACCACACCCTTTTACATGGCTTTCTGTTCAAAGCTATTCAACATAATATTGAAACATGAGATCGAGAAATACACTTATTGCCGCTGGTCATCAGGTTGGGTACACAGAAGGAATGTCCGTCCTTGTTGGAAGGCCAGGTGGATTTTTCTGTGGCCACAGGTAAAACGGGGAAATTGGAAGGGGTCTTGACCATGTGCTCTCTTTCTCCCACAGGTCCTGTACAACTTGTTCAAGTCTTTTTGCCAGATGAAAACCATTGAGACCATTGACGTGTTTGCTGGAATTGCAAACTTCTTTGTTGTGGGAATTGGTGGGGTGTTGATTGGCATCTTCCTGGGATTTATAGCGGCATTTACTACTCGGTTCACGCATAACATCCGAGTGATTGAGCCACTCTTTGTCTTCCTGTACAGCTATTTGTCCTATATAACAGCCGAAATGTTTCACCTCTCAGGTATCATGGCGTAAGTATTTAACTCTTTGTTAGAAGCACTTCATGATGACGTTTCATTAAATTGATGTATTCTAAGCCAAGATACTAAGGTTGAATCCATTTTACAAAAGAGGTTTTCTTAAGTTATTTTCAGAAATATTAAAAGCAGATTCTCCTTACTCTTAGCTTCAGAGAAATGAAGACATTCAGCCAAATTCATATTAAAACGATCTGGTGCTAGAATGGAAAACTACTAAAAAATTCTCCCTTGGGTCTTATATGAAATATGACAATAAACTGTTGGGATTGATTACCAGGCACCAAGAATTTTCAGAGTTTGATGCTCACTCAGGGGTTGCTCATGTGGGAGGCTCAAAACTTACTCCAAGGTAAGGTCAGATTGCCCAAACTGCATCTGGAGTTCTGGAATTGCGTATGTATATTCATATGAATAATAGTAGTAGTAGGGAGCCTTTGCTTTGCATGCTCGATTTGATTTGAAATAATAGGTGTAAGTCATTCAAAGCAAAATTCAAAGATATCATCGTGTCATTTTAGCTTAGCTTTTTAAAAAGAGGTATGATTATAAAGTGAGAAATATATACAGCAAGAAGTTCTTTATTAAAGATACAGTTAGTATATCATTCACCCACAAATTCTGAGGGATTTCCTCAAGAAGCCCTGCATGTAGGCTGGAGACGGGTGGTGTTTGGATCGGATTCTAGCCTTCACAGGGTCACTTTGAAGGAGGCTCCTTGTTGAGTGTGGTTGTTTTTGTAGCTTCCAAAAACAAGCCTATTATATTATGGTCACGCCCTATATGGGGTTGGTGAGAAACGCTTAGTAATAGAATGTCTTTATAAGATTTCATTTCGATAAAGATTTATTTACAGCTAGACATGTGCTGGGCTCTATGCTCAGCCCTGCTGCACATTGAGTTTTGTAGACACAGGCCTGGTTCTCAAAGTTTCCTCCTGTGGCCTCATTTAAAGGTTGCTTTGATTAAGGACTATTTGTTTTTCACCTCCTATCACTGCTGCTGTATCGGAAGCAGTTTTGGTTTGTGGTGGAAGAAGTCAGGTGCCTCTCCCCAAGGAGAGTGGAATCCATTATAGTGCAAGCCATGAGGTCTAAAGGCTGTGTGGTTTTCTGTTTCCCAGGGAACCTAAATAAAGCAACATATTAATCCAGTTTGACCCAGTAGTGAAATGTTCTGTATCTTCCTGGTTGCTATTCATATCATTTGTATGACTTCCAGCTTCCTCACTGTTCTCTGACCAGTGTCATTGAAAGTGTGTGATCAGCTAGTTACAAGGTCTCCAAAGAATGATGGGCGTGGGGCTCTGCGTCAAGTGTTCCGGTAGTGTTCTAACAGCAGTTCGTGTCAGAGCCTTGAGTATATTTTGACTACGTGCATAAGTAAAAGTTCTAGAACCCCCACACAATTATCTAAATATGTTTGGCAATTGGCAGGAACTGAGGTGGGAAGATCCAGAGTACGGTGAGGGTTGGGGGGTGGTGCGGATAGTTGACATGTTGGAAGGGCTCGGGGTCCTGGCGCATCTTGCCTAGAAATGTCTGTGAGGCCCAGGGTACACACTGGTCAGTCGGTGCCGCACCAAGGTCCTGACCTCCGGTGAAGATGGGATTATAGGTTTACTTGCTCCGGGAATTGGGAAATCAGGGACAAACAGGGCCACATATCCCTGGCAGATAGCACAGGGAATTCTCTGCGTGGTTTGTTCATGGAAGAAAAAGTCCACCCCCGTTTCCAGCTTCAGCGTGAACGCGTATTTTACAGCTTACTGTACAGAAAGGTCCTTGATTACGTATACACGAATATTGTCATTGCACATGGCACACTAAAATAATAAATTAACTGTTAAATAAGATATTGCAGGAGATTTAAACATTTTTGGATCTGGAATCACCATACACACCCATTACCCGTTGATAGCCAGTGAAGGGACCGATTGATGCTGGACAGTGTTTGTTCTCAGAAGGAATACCCTGTCTTCTAATGTGGGGTAGTGAGTGTGCTATTCGGAACTCGCCTACACGTGATGCTTCTATATGGTGTACCTCATAGATGTGCGTGTCGCCCCTTTGAAAAGTGCACTATGTGCATTTCCCCATTTTAAGTACTGTCTTTACCTTAGGATGTTGGTCCAGGGGATCCACTCTAATGATGCAATTAAAATCACATAACCATGTGCGCTCCTTTTACAGAGCTAGGGACTTTTTCTTCTGCATTTAAATTGCCCTGGGTTTAAGAGCTCCCATCATACTTCATGCTGATTGCACTCTTCTGCCATTTAAAAACAAATTTTAAGGTTAATGGGAGTGAAGGCATGTGCCATGTGGAACATGCTCCGTGATTTCCCTTGTTTGCTTAAGAGAAGCGGGCAGCCCAACAGAAAGGAGAAGAAGCACTGAGGTTAGGCAGCTGGGGCACAGAGAGAAAGGTTAAAGCCCCTCTCAGAATCTGGAAAACAGCGTAGCAAACTGTATCTATCCTGCTAGAGTTTTGCCTGCTTTCCTCCCCCCTCTCCCTCCCCTCCTTCCTTCCAAGTATGGCTCCTTCCTCTCCCTTCCCCTTCTGATTGCCTTTCAGATCCTGTAACCCTCTGTAATTGCACTTTGTCTTGGGTGGGCTATCAGGGTATCAGGCAGCAGCCTGTCCTAGGCTGAGATCTCTCAGTGAGCAGGAAGTTAACACAGAAGTCTGATTAAAAAGAAACATCCTTCCACAGAACAGAAGACTTGAGTCTGGGCTCAAAATGCAGTCTTTTAGGTAGGAAAGCGCTGGGCAGGAATTCAGCGCCTTGGTTTCTTTGGAGAGATGTCAGGGGTGATGGACAGCAGGCATTCAAAAGCTCCCCCTCGCAGCTGTTTATTTTGTCATGGAATTGTGGTGAGATCTGATTTTCACTGACAAGTACGTGAAATAACACAAGGTGGAGTTCTGTCTGTCTTCTGCTCCTCTGTCTTATAGAAGCTATTTGGAGAGCTGACTTCTAGGCATCCCTAGGTCTGGCTTTCCCTTTGTGGTCTCTTCACACTTTCATAAAGCTAATTTAATGTTAAGGAATTAATTATAGTCCTGTCTTCCTGTGTGTTCGGGAGGGTTTTAGCTGCAAATGCTAGGAGGATAGATGAAATTCCTTCTTTCCTGATATTCTTCTGTTCATTTCTACCCTGGAGCAAATCGTCACAGTAGGAAAAGTGCATGTCACGTGCGTGTGTGTTTCACAGGCAGCCCCACAGCACCGCAGCTAGAGTCAAGAGGAAGTTTCCATCATCCCCTGAACCAGGAACTTCATGTCTCAGTGGCGCTAGACATCTTTGAGAATCACGGCACTATAGTAGGGCACATAGAGGGAGCAGAATAGTTATTGACATTAGAAATGCATGTCTTGGTTTGCATGTTTTGGACTTCATGTTCAGCACTGCTGATCTCCCATTGTCCCCTTTGCTTATCCAAAGACACAAACAGATGTCCAAGATGATTCCATAGATCAGATCCACAAAGAAGTGAACTGAAGTAGGACTTTGTTCTCTTCCTGTGGACATCAGGCACCCCTTCCTTCCTTCCTTTCTCTCTTTCTCTCTTTCTCTCTCTCTCTCTTTCTTTCTTTCTTTCTTAAATATTTTATTTATTTATTTATTTATTTATTTATTTATTTATTTATTTGAGAGAGAGAGGGAGTGTGAGCAGGAGAGGGACAGAGAGAGAAGGAGACAGACGATCTGAAGCGGGCTCTGTGCTGACAGACTGACAGCAGTGAGCCCTACATGGGGCTCAGACTCACAAACTGTGAGATCATGACCTGAGCCAAAGTTGGATGCTCAACCGACTGAGCCCCCCAGGCGCCCCTATCAGGCACCTTGTGCCCCCCATGTCCCCTGTGCTCTAGTCAATGAGGTGCTAAAAACACTGTCATGAAGGAGGGGATGGTTAGTCTCCACAGCAGCTTGCAGCTTGCAGGGAAATACTGATTACTTTTTGAGGTGCTCTGGGAATTTAAAAAAATGGCTGAGTCCTCCTTCAGATAGGAGAGTAAGCACCCAGTATTTCTTAGTTAGGTTTTTTCTTTTCCCATGGATTCTTAATTCCTTAATTTTCCTTCTCTTGAGGGTACTTAAAATATTTTCTATTTGCTATTTCAATTATTCTAGCGGTGTTATGGCAAAGTAGGAAAGAGTATTAGTCCTGACTTATGAATGAGTAAACTGAGGCTCAGGTGGTCAAAAACATGGCTCCGGGTGAATTTTTGGATGCTGGGCCTGGACCCTAGGTCTCCAGTTATCAGGCCAGGCCAGTAATGTCCCAGTGTCCACTTCAAAAAAATGCACATTTCTAGGACAATTTTTAAGTGAGATTTTAACAGGGAATTTCCAGAATGATAAGCTCAGAAATGAAGTCTAGGAGTGGGGCAAGTGAGCTGGACTGAGGAGTCACTGCTGAAGATGTGAAGGTCGTGTTCTCTCTCCTCATTTCTCTGCGTATGTATTGGTAATTGTCAACCTTTTCAAGCTTTGAGAAACATAGGAAAGCATGCCTTTGTTTGCCATTTTAGAGCTTCCATCCTGGTTCCTCTTGATTTGCCCGCCATCGGTAGCATTTAGGAGACCATCTCTTTAAGATACAGTCGTATGGAATCATGGACCAGTGTGCCAGAATATTCCTGTTTATAGAACAGTCATGTATTCTGCTCTTCTCCAAATAATGGGGAAGAAAGAACATAGGACTTTGCAGGACATTCATAAAAGCTTACATATGAACTTATATACGTGTATTTGTGTGTATATGTAAGACAGGCTCCTTTTATTTATTTTTCCTAGACCTGTTTCATGTTTACTGAATGTTTTGCTTAGTGTAAGAATGTGACTTGGAGCTTTAATAAATCAATCTGGGTAATGCAGCCAGAATAAATACTTGTCTGCCTGCAAGTAATCTGTTACTGCACACTGTGGCCTGGCCCCCAAGCAAATCCAGTGGGTCTTAAAGCCTGTCTAAACAGAGAGCAAGCAGATCACATCAGCTTATTTCTAGTTTGAACTTCAGACTCCACATCCAACGCTCATACTTTTCCCTGCACACACTCAAAGAAGAAACGGCCTTTAAGAAGAGTGTGTGTTGCATAAGAATTGACTTAATCCTACAGCCGGCACTTCGAGTCGGTTATTGGTTTCAGTGCAGCCCAGCTAGAACTCTTGAGGCATCACAGGTGAAGAATGGGTGGCGGATGCTCTAAGGACAGGCCTGGGTCGTGGAGCCCTGTGGCTTCTGTGCACGTGTCCCGGAACATACGTGTACCCCCTCCTTCTGTCTTCTCTAAGCAGTGTTGTTTTATAGCGGTTTCAAACTCCATATCACTCTAATATTTTGGAGTGTAGACATGGACAGAAACTTATTCTGGGGTGCCTGAGTGGCTCAGTTGGTTAAGTGTCTGATTTTGGCTCAGGTCATGATCTCATGGTCCTTGGGTTTGCACCCCACATCAGGCTCTGTGCTGACAGCTCGGATCCTAGAGCCTGCTTTGAATTCTGTGTTGCCCTCTCTCTGCCCCTCCCCCACTCACACTGTTTTTCTGTCTCTCAAAAATAAATGTTAAAGCAAAAAAAGAAACTTATTCTAAATAAGTAAGGTCTAGCTATAGTCACCCTGCTGTACACTAGATCCCATAACTTACTCATCTTATAAGGGAAGTTTGTACACTTGGACCACCTTCATTTCTCTCACTCCCTTCACCTGCTCCCCAACCTCCCCACTCCCCGCTTCTGTTAACTGCCAGTCTCCTCTCTATTTCTATGACCTTGGTTTTTTTCAGTCCCACACATGAGTGAGATCATGCAGTACTTGTCCAGAGTAGTGTAAGTGATTCATGAACTTACTTGGATTTATTTTTATGGTTTAAACTGTTTGATGAAAGAGTCAAAGTGATGAACCACAGAGCTTGCTTGGTTTTTTGGAAGAAGGAACAGAACCACTGGGGTGTCACATTTTCCCTGGGTGCTGTCCAGCGTGGTGACCATCAGCCACAGGTGGCTTTTTGAACACTTAAAATGTGGCTAGTCTAGGGGCACCTGGGCGGCTTAGTGGGTTAAGCGTACGACTTCGGCTCAGGTCTTGATCTCATAGTCTGTGGGTTCGAGCCCCGTATCAGGGTCTGTGCTGACAGCTCAGAGCCTGAAGCCTGCTTCAGATTCTGTGTCTCCCTCTCTCTCTGCCCCTCTCCTACTCGCTTCTGTCTCTGTCTCTCAAAATAAAAATAAAAGACATAATTTTTTTTTAATGTGGCTAGTCTAAGTTGAGATGTGCTCTGAGTTTAAAATATATACCAGATTTTTAAAATTTAGTAGGAAAAGATTGTAGAAACTCTCATTAATGATTTTTATATTGATTTCATGTTAAAGTGCCAATAAGTAATATAAATAATTGTTGAATTAAATGAATATATTATGAAAATTAATCTCACCAGTTTCTTTTTACATTTTGAAAATATTTATTTTTGAGAGAGAATATGCCCATGAATGGGGAGGGGCGGGGGGTGCAGAGGATCTGAATCGGACTCTGCATTGACATCAAAGCCTGATATGGGGTTCGAACTCACGAACCATGAGATCATGACCTGAGCTGAAGTGTGACACTTAACCTGCTGAGCCACCCATATGCCTCTCTTTTTACATGTTTAATCACGGCTACTTTAAAAAGACACAGATTGGTTGTATTATATTTCTATTAGATAACACTGTTCTATAGTGTTCAGTGTTAGTCTTTGCTATTTGGATATTTGAAGACTTGTTAAAATATATTTTTCTTCCATCTGATAAAATAAAAAAACAGGGCAAGAAAAGATGGAGAAAAAAACCCAGAAATACATTCCCTTCATGGATGTTAATCATGCTGTTTATAAAGAACATTTCTTTGAGAATAAGGAAGGTCTGAAAGTAAGAGGAATAACCAAAGAGATGGCGGAGAGTTCTCCTGAGGTGGCTTGTGATGATTAAGAAGTCAAATTAGGGGCGCCTGAGTTGGTTAAGTATCCAGCTTCTGCTCAGGTCATGATCTCACAGTTCATGGGTTCAAGCCTCACATTGGGCTCGGTGCTGACAGCTTAGAGCCTGGAGCCTGCTTCTGATCCCATCTCTCCCTCTCTCTCTGCCCCTCCCCTGCTTGCTGTCTCTCTCTCTCTCTCTCTCCCTCTATTTCTCTCTCTCAAAATAAATAAACATTAAAAAAATTTTTTTAAGAAGTCAAATTAAAGCCACTGCGAGAAAAGGAAAAATGTTTCCCCAAGATCCACACTTAGGGCTTTGATATAAACTCCTCACAACATGGCTAAGGGGAGTCCCTGAGGAAGAGTCATCAGAGCATTAGGAATGAGCAAATTCCACTAAAACGGATTCCCCAGGGTTGGGTATTTTAACAATTTTCGCAAAGTAAAAGCATAGTATTCAGTGTTCAGAATAATATAATGTATTTTACTGCCTCGTCTTCTTATAAGTAAAAACATTAAAAACATTAGCATAATCCTCTGTGTGGGGAGTATCAATCACAGTTCTCAAGCCCTGGAGTTCTCAACTACGAGAGTGGTATATGATTCGGTCACACAGTTTGTAATTGGGCATTTTCAGGTAGGTAAGAAGGCAGGAAATGACATGGGGCTATTTCGCAGTAGCTGTCACAGTGAATGCCACCATACATGTGTTTCATTTTGTGAGATGCATCTTACGGATTTCTTTTTTAAGAACAGATGACTACAGTAATAGAATTTGAGGCCTTCATTCCTCACTGAAGGGCTTTGGTGGCTCCTTGGGTGTGTCATTTCCAAGCACCTTTATTTTAGGGAACACTGTTGGTGTTTGCCTGCTCCATGTAAGTTACATGGAACTTTAACAATTGGCTCTTACGTTAAGACCCCATTTCCTGAGATCTCTGATGAAGATAGGTTCTCGATAGTAACCAGTAACCGGGTAATACTGGTGTTACTATTACTTTGCTCTTTGAACGGTTTCTTAACTCTTGTTTGTGTTTCTGTAAAAATAGTCACAGCACCGTGTCGCTAGGTTACTCTTGGTCCAGAGCACGCTACTTCCAAGTGGTACTTTCCTCTTCCATTCTCTTGGGTATTGGTAAATTGCCCAAATAAGGCTCACATTATTTCCTAGTAATCTGTGAGCCAAAATGCAAACACAAGATTGTAAATCAGAAATGTAAGTGGTGTATGATTGCCGAGAAGGAATTGCCTTCTCTGTTTTCATCTCTGTGAAGATGAAAATGTTTGCAGGAAACCGATGCTGAAAGGAAGCATGCGGTAACTCCCAGCTAGTACTGGTGAGTAGGACACCGGCCTTTGGCCACATGGCTGCAATCAGTGTCCCATTCCCTCTGTGAGGGAATTCAGCAATGGGAGTCAATGTGTGCTCTTTCAAGAACAAGATAGGCACCCTAAGGAAAACCTGTCTCTCACCTTGCATAACAAACCTTCATGGACTTGTTAGCCAGTTGTCTGTGGGGGGAAGGAAGCTAGCCTGGAATGAACCCAGGGGCTTCCTCTGTTGGTACCTTTGCCATGGAGCAGCTGTGAGCAGCTCCTCTTGATGCTCTTGTGTTTTCTGTCAGTGTGCCCTGTCCCTCTGTCACCACTTCCCTTACATCAATCAGACATGAGGGTGTTTCTTGGTGTTCCCAGGGGATCTGGAAAAGTGGCCAAGATTCTTTTTCCCACTTGCACCCCGCAGTTAATCCCTGGCTATTTAAGGTAAATAGAGTCACTTGGGGTCCTTGTAAGCAGGAGCCCAGCTCAGACAGTAGAGGGAAGCTCTGTGTAATCAAGGGAAACCCAGATCAAACCAAATTATTGGTTACTCAGTGAAACCAAAATCAAACCAGATTTATTGGCTCATGTCAATCAATTCTTGGTGAGGGCAGGTGTAGATTTGGCTTTGGGGTGATAGGACCCCAGGCCAGAACCGCCTCTCTCTTTCTCATCTTCCTCTGTGTGATGGCTTCCTTCTGATAGGCCAGCCATCTCTAAAACATCAAGCAGGGATTGCAGACAGACTGGGCTTTATATCTCTGCAACTCTTACCACTTCAGGGAGTTCTACTCTGCCAGCTCCTATTAGAAGAAATTTCAAAACAAGGACTGTGATTGGGTCAGACTGTGTCACATGACCAGTCCTGTCGGGGGAGAAGCACTGGAAGAAGGTGGTGAAGTTAAACTTAATTTCAGTGCGACCCGCCTCTCAGTCTGTATTGACTACAAGTTGTCCAGGAAAGCTCACTCCTTTGTAGTAACGTATAGTGAGGGTGGGACCGGTGACCTATTGAGTTGAAGCTTCAGTGATGAAGAGAAGGGCATTATATGCTGAGGGTGATGCGTAGGGGAGAATGTGAAGGTGAAAAGCTCTGCTGCATCCAGAGCATGGAATCCCGGGGTGATGGGAAAAGTGATGGATGCTTGGTCTTGCCCTGTTTTGTGTGCTGTAGGCTGTTGGGAACCTTTGGAGTCTTTGAGCAAAGAGGTGACACACTGTTTCTGCTTGATGGTGAAGATGGAGTGCCTCTAAAGCTTTCTTATGCCATCACACATCAAACTAATAGTATTTTCATAGCACTTGGAGGATGCAAGCCAGTAGAGAGTCGTGGCCTCAGGCTCACGGGATGCCCCCCAAGGCAGAGGATTCGCCGTCTGGATGTCTGGGCAGGAGGAGAGGAAACAGCTTCTGACAGTAGAGTGAAGGTGCCTAGGCAGAGGTTTGCCAGGACAAGAATGTGTGCAGACTCTTATGTGCTAGTCCAGGCAAGAGAAGATAGAACCTACACCCAGAACCAAGTAATGGAAACTGGGAGAAGGGAAGGCGAAAATAGGTGGTAAAGTTTAATTCCGTCTTCACGTCTCACATTGGCCCTTAGTTTCACTCCTCAATAAAATTGTAAATAACATGATTCAAGTTTCAGCCCCTTTTCTCATTCATTCTGACTCCCCTGAACCCTCTGCCTGTAACTCCTCCTGCTTTCCTCAAACTTTGATGTACTTAGGAATCACCTGGAAAGGTTGTCTTGCGTATACAGAGTCCCAGGCCCCAGCCAGAGATCTGATTCTGTAGGTCTGGGATGGGGCCCAGGCATTTGCATTTGTACAAGGCTTTGTAGTCATTACATATACTTTTATATACTATAAATACTATATATACTATGTGTGTGTGTATATATATGTATACTATATTTAAGCGATACTTATACACTATATATACTTTGACACAAGACCTTTGTTACCACTCCCCAACCACAATCACTGGACTCTGTGGGTCCCTGGATGCCTTGTGTGTCACTACGCTATTGACAATGAACTGTGATTTTTTGTGTGTCTTCACAAAGTCATGACTGCTCTAAGTGTCAGTGAGTGACCTATAAACATTAGTTGACTTGAGTTTGAAGCCTATAAAGGAGAAGAAACACAAGATGTGGTAAATCCATGAAATGGGTAAGACTACATGAATAATCAGGTATTTATAATAGTTTACTTTTCTTTGCTATTTTAAGAAAGATTGTTCAGTTCTTATGCTTGGATCCTTCTTTAAAAACAAATTTTGTTGCATTTTCTCATATGTCAAACTCTCTCTTTTGGTTGTCAGGTTTCGTAGAAGAGGCAATCCATTATATGGTAAATTCATGCCCTGGAATAATTAATTTACCTCACATGAGTGAGTACTTTATTCTGAGAACATACAGTGTACCCTGAGTCACCACGAGACCTGGCTTTAGTCAATACAGAGAAAGCTTTTTAATTGTCCTTTGTCACTGCTAATGCTTGACACTGATTAGTGGAGTATGCTTTCATATCTGGCAAAGTCTTTGTTGAGAATATACAGCTATTATTTGGACTGTAGTTTTCTACAATTGGATCCTTACCTTTTAAGTTCACACACAGAGATAGAATAGGAGCAAAAGAATTTTGCAACATTCTTTTTACCTGTCTAACTCAAATAAGCAGTTCAGATTACAGAAAAAGTCTCCTAATCTGGGAGTGGAAATTAGAGAATTGACTACTCTTCAGAAACATAAAAGTGGGGCGCCTGGGTGGCTCTGTTGGTTAAGCATCCAGCTCTTGATCTCAGCTTAGGTCATGTCACAGTTTGTGATATCGAGCCCCGTGTCTGGCTCTGCCTGGACAGCATGGAGCTTGAGATTCTCTCTCTTCTTCTGTCTCTTTCTGCCCTTCTCCCACTTCTGCTCCTGCACTCATTCTCTCTCTCACACTCTCTCTCTCTCTTTTTTTTTTTTAAATGTTTTATTTATTTCTAGGAGAGAGAGAGACAGTGCTAGCAGGGGAGGGTCAGAGAGAGAGGGAGTCACAGACTGAAACAGCCTCCAGGCTCTGAGCCGGCAGTCAGCACAGAGCCTGATGTGGGGCCGAACCCACGAACCACGAGATCACGACCCAAGCGAAAGTCGGACGTCCAACCGACTAAGCCACCCAGGCGCCCCTCTCACTCTCTCTCTCAAATAAACCTTTAAAAAAGTAAAAGCACTTGTATTTATAGACTGAATTTACTGAGGCATGGCATCACCATATGCATGTAAACACAGGCTATGCATTTCGTATTGATGCTGGTCCCTTTTGTTCTACAGATCACAGCCATCTAAATAAAGGTTCTGGACTTTCATTAAACTAAGCTCAGTCAGGATTATTTGAACATGAAACTCAGTACCATAGCATGCAGTGAACCGTGGTAAGCGTGGATGAATGCTAGCCCTGCTTTCTCAAAGTCTTCATTCTGGTAGAAGGAAATGAGCATACGTGGAAGAATGGCTTCTTGGACTGCTGGGTTGCAGTCTGGTAGTACAGAAAAAAGGATTTGTTGGAGTTTTCTATTCAGAAATAGTCCAATGACAGGTTCTCTAAATACAAAATCTGTTCCCCCCTGCCCCCCCAAGAGACTCTGTTGAGATAGTATTAGCTGGCCTGAATTTCACGTATGCTGTATTTAGCATGATTTAGTGATGAAGAAAACCTCAGTTGCTGGTGAATGGAAAAACCACTAATTATAGTCCTTTAGCTTCTCCGTCTCTAAATTGGTGATAATCACCATACATTTATGTTAAAATGTAACATGAGGTAAGGTAATAACAAAGCAGGAAACACTAGTGAATTCTATACATACCTTACCTCCATGTGGCCCCACCGAATAGAAGCCGACACCTGTCAAAACACAGACACGCTTGGGGATATTGTATGGGCCGGGTAGGTGCTATGATGGATTTTACAAACCAAATGACAGACGTTGTAGGAAATCAGTTGACTCCAGCCTCTAGGTTCATGCCCCTCCAAATCTGGTCTCTGCATTTCCTTCAGAGTTCTGCTAAAACACAGAATCTGTGCACACCACACCACCATCTCTATGAACAACTCATCCCTGTATCCACAGTAGTCATTGATTTGAAACATATTAATGACCTGCTGGACACTGTGAAACATTGATGACACTTTTTTTTTTTTTTTTTTTTTTTTTAATCATGAAACTGCCAGTTGGGTTGGGGAAATAGGCATTAATTATATGACCAAAGATATGATCTCTCATTTTTTCTCCCTCCACCCTCTGGAATAAAGTTGAAACTCCTAAGCATAACATATAACCAAGTCACTTATTATCTGGTCCTTCATGCCTTTCTTTTAACATTGTCATCTCTGACTAATCGGATTGTTCCCTGTTCCCTGAATATGTCAACCTGATTGTTTTCTGTTTGTTTGCTTCTTGGTTTTGGGTTTTTTGGTTGGTTTTTTTGTTTTTTGTTTTTGTTTTTTTTTTGTTTGTTTCTTTTGTTTTGGCCTCTTCTCTTGCTTGGCTTCTTCCTGCTTGATGAGCTCTTTGCGTAGCCATGGAGATATTGCTCAAATGTCTCCTCCTTTGTGACAGATACAGTGATTTCCTTCCCTGCACTCCCAAAGCCTCATTTCCAGTCCCCATATCTGGCACTTGCGCTGTTGTGTCACGATGCTATTTTTGTGTGATCCTTTCTCCCCTGAGACTAGGAACCTTTGAAAATAGAAGCTGTGTCTTACTTGCTTTTATCTTCATAGACCCTAGCACAGAACTTGACCCAGAGTAGATGCTAAGATGTTGGTTGATATTAACTTGTTCTTCATAATCATATTAGCTAGCTATGGAGACTAGGAAAGATAATGTGCATGGGAAGGGGGGGGTGACTCAGTGACACAGGCTAATAAAAGTAAGGTTCTATTGCAAATTCTAAAGGCCAATGGTTTTATATTTGAAGGACCTTCAGAGTTAAGAGATTCAACTAGAATTTTCTAAAATGAGTGTCTAGGTTATTATTTTGAACTAAGTTTTTTTTTTTTAATGTTTATCTTTGAGAGACAGAGAGAGACAGAGCATGAGTGGGGGAGGGGCAGAGAGAGAGGGAGACAGAGAATCCAAAGCAGGCTCCAGGCTCTGAGCTGTCAGCACAGAGCCTGACACAGGGCTTGAAATTAAGAGCTGCAAAAAACTTAAGACCTGAGCCGAAGTCCAATGCTCAACCAACTGAGCCACCCAGGCACCTCTATTTAGGTTATTATTTTGGTGTGGATATTATCTATCACTCTGATGCTCAGAAGGAGGGCAAGAAGACAGGGATTTCAGCCCTGAAATCCTCATGTGTTCCCATGCTGATGGGGGAAGAAATCTTAGTTCTCTGTAAGTACATTGCTACTGTGATATGCTTTGACATGACCCTGTACCCAAGGACACTCTGGCCACACCCTTCAGACCCAGTGAGGCTGAAGACAGTCAGACACCAGACTGTAACATTACCACCTCGTAAGTTTCTTGTGCTGCTTTTAGAAAAATGATGAAGATGCAAGTTTAAGGTGCCTAGACTGTCAGCTGCGGATGACGGTTTTTGCAGAGAGGAGAGGAGGTTTCTATTCTTCTCTATCGCTTGGGGACTGTATTGTGTTTGCTTCCCTAATTGGTAGTTTTGTGTACTTGCGAGATGATTGCATTGAGGTGGTTTGACTTCAGGTCGGAGTGCAGCACAACAAAAAACCTCTTTGCAATGAAAACACCACTTGGCCTTTGCCTGAGAAGCCGTGCGCATTAAGCTGTACATGACAGAGCAGAAGAGGGACATTTGGAACTTTTGTCCCCAGCCTGTAGGGTGCATCTATGTTGTAGACATGCCCACACTTCCTGAATGGGGACCTAATGGAGGCTGAAGCCTCTGATACCCGCCAGGGCCGTTCTTCTGCAAGTGTCTCACTGTGCTGGTAGGAGACGGCATTAAGTTACAGTGACGTGTCTGGCAGACATGAGCATCACCGGGGTGTCGTGTTAAGGACACAAAGCAATGGAAATGGATACCGCAGGCATTCATGTAAAATTCATTTATTTTTTTAATTCTTACACCAAAGCTGTATTTTCCAATAATCTCCAAATTGAATTTTTATTAAATTGCTCACATAATGAACTGGAGATAATCCTTTACCTGTAGATGGTTTACATTTTGCCCAGTAACTGGCGGGAATGCGATCTTAGAGGGAAATGTTTACCATATTCACAAAAACAATATTCTCCAGCCTTTTAAAAATCACTTTTTGAATGATTAAAATCTAATGCCAGGAGGGAGAGAGGGAAATAGGGGTAGTATGAAAAATGTAGGGATTTCAACTCTACAGCTGATGTTTTATTTTAAAAAATAAAGTGATTAGAAAGCTGGGCAGTAAGTACTTTGGTGTTTATTCTGTATATTTGTCTCTAAGCTTAAATGCTTTATAATAAAATCATTTTGAAGCACGCTTTGCATAGCATTAGAGAATTTCAGGAAGTAATAGAACCATTATAATTTGTTTTTGTTACAAATTTTCAACTTGACAGCATTGAATAAATGCTCATTAGTTTGTATTGCTGTATATATGTCTTTTTTTATTATAAAATATAGTATGCATTAGTTTTTTTTTAATCTAAAAATATTTTAGTGTTTGTTTTTTGAGAGAGAGACAGAATGTGAGTAGGGGAGGGGCAGGAGAGAGGGAGACACAGGATTCGAAGCAGGCTCCAGGCTCTGAGCTGTCAACACAGAGCCCAAAGCAGGGCTTGAACTCACAAACCACAAGATCATGACCATAAGTCGGTCGCTTAACTGACTGAGCTACCCAGGCACCTCTATTATGCTTTAGATTCTTAATCAGCTTAATCTGGCTTTTGCCTTCATTACTTTATATTGGGTAAATCTTACTTTTTGATGTCCAGTTAAAGAGAAACTAAAATATGGAAGACAAGATGTTCAGCAGCATAGTTAACAAATGGCTTCTGTTCCCTGGGGGGCTAGGGAGATGCCCTGTAGACTTGCTCAGAGAGATGCCACTTACCATTTCCTTCTCATCTGGCTCTCTCGCCTGCTGGTGGAGGTTCCAGCCTTTTATTCAAATTAGCGTGGCTGAGCTTCTGTTAGCTTCTGTCACCAAGCACACTTGAGCAACGGCCATGCTCATGCGGGAACACGCCCATGGCTGTGGCCACCACACATGGGAGGTGATCTGCTCAATGATGCCCCCTTGAAGATTCTCATCCCCAGACTCTCCTTGCAAATAAGTTCCATGGGAGAAGGGACTTTGCAGGTGTGATTAAGGTAGAGCCTTGAGATGGGGAGATGACACTGGATTGTCTGGGTAGTCAGATCTAATCACAATGATACTAAGAAGGTCGTGGGAAGGTCAGAGTCAGAAGGACATGTGGCCAAGGAGGCAGAGGCTGGCATGACTGGCTCATGAGTCCAGACCTGGGAGTGGCCTCCAGAAACTAGAAAAAGTAATGAACAGTCTCCCTTAGAGCCTCCAGAAGGAGTATAACCCTATCAGTGCCTCGACTTCAGCCCAGTGAGAGTGGTTTTTGACTGCTGACCACTGGAAGCCTAACATGATGAATCTGTGTCGTTGTTGCTAAGTTCTGGCTGATTTCTTACAGAGCCATACAGAGCTAATATAGAGGAGCTTATACTTGAGAAAGGTGAGCCAGGGCTTCAGAGAGGACTAAGACCTCTTCCCAGTCGGAAGTAACAGGGCTCCCTGGGAACAAGGGTGACATCCTCGACAGTGCTGGCTTTGAGTCAGACTGCCTGAGTAACAATCCTGGCACCACCATTTATTAGCAGTGTCGTCTTGAATAAGAGGGCCTCTGTCTGCCTTTGTTCTCTCATCTGTAAAATGGGAATGATAAGAGAACTTGCTTCAGAAGCTTGTAAAGAGGCTAACTGACCTAATCCATACAGAGAGTTTGCATAGCACCTGGCACAGAGCAGGGGTGCTATAAAGTTGCTTATTATTACACAAGCCTTCAGCTATTTCAAAGGCTTTGCTATGTGTTTGTGGTTGCTGAATTTTATTAGCTTATTTAGTAAGGTACTCTTTTCTTTCAGGAACCACATGAATTATGCATGCCTCCCACATATGAATCTAAAAGAAGTACCCACTCGTTCTGGGGACAGTGACATTGTAGCTAAATGCATGGTTCTTGACCTGATGGGGTCTTTGTTTTCTTTTAATAGGGGCACAAAAAATATATACATGGTTTTTTTTGTGTGTGTAAAAAACAGGTCTTTTTCTTGCAATGAAATACATTCATGATTACCCGTTTAGGTCTTAATTTAGAGAGCCCTTAGGTTTGTGTTCTTTGCCTATCCTTGGGTTCACAGTAGGAGGATTTTCCTAAAATATCAGCAGTCTTCTCAGGGTAAGGAGGACTACCTGCAGTGATTAGGGGCAGGATGCATTCAGGGTCACTATGGCTTTAAAGTTAGAAAACTTTAAATGACTTTAAACTTTAAATGTAGAAAACTTCACAGATCATGACCAGCAATTGGTTCATGGCATGGTGATCACACTGTGGAAGGCGGTCAGCTCACTCAAATTCTGTCTGTTCACATCTTCTGCCCATTAAAAAAAATTTTATGTTTATTTTATGTTTGAGAGACAGAGACAGAGCACAAGTCAGGGAGGGGCAGAGAGAGAGGGAGACACAGGATCTGAAGCAGGCTCCAGGCTCTGAACTGTCAGCACAGAGCCCGACCCAGGGCTTGAACTCACGGACCATGAGATCATGACCTAGTTGAAGTCAGTGCTCAACTAACAGTCACCTAGGCATCTTCTGCCCATTTTTTAATTAGATGATTTGGTATTTAGGGGTGTTGAGTTGTGGAAGTTCTTAATATATTTTGGATACTAATCTTTTATCAGATATATCATTTGCAAATATCCTCTCATTCAGTAGGTTGCCTTTTAGTTTTGTTGGCTGTTTTCTTTGCTGTGCAGAAACTTTTTATTTTGATGAAATCCCAGTAGTTTATTTTTGCTTTTATTTCTGTTGCCTCAGGAGACATATCTAGAAAAATGTTGCTGCAGTCGATGTCTAGTATCTGTGTCTCTTTCGATGGAACCTACAATGAGCTGTCATTGAGGTCATACTGAATTTCTCTCTGTAGTGGCCATTTGAGGTGGTCAGAGAGGAGCTTCTGCACATGGTGAGGCAAGAAGGCAATAAAGAGTAGGGCGTGTTGGGGAAATTATAGTTGAGCCTTATGGTGTATACTGGGTGGCCAGGGTGTGTGGGAGGTGACACTGGAATTGTCCACTGAGGGAGGAGTGGGAAGAGCTTTGGACGTCCAACTTGGGAGCATGAACCTAACCCTAAATCCCTTCCCTTACCAGAGAATGCACAGGTGCTCTATTAAAATGGATATAGTCTGAGAGGAAATAAAGGCTCTGTAGTCGCAGAGTTTTTGAAATATTGGAGAAAACAAAAAAGGGCCTCTTTCCTCCAAGAGTTCCCTGAGCCTATAAATACATTGTGAATTTTCTAGAAGTACATACCATAGATAAGTAGAAATGAGACTCAAAACTAAGGCTTTGGGATAAAAAAAGAGAGAGTCCAAGAGATATTCAGGTTGAGAGGTAGAAAACAATTGGTGACCAATTAGGTGGTGGAGTGCGGCGGGGGGGCACTGAGGAGATATGTCAGGGGCGAGAAGGCCAAGGACACTACAGTTTGAAGTTTAGGATTTTAGGTAACACCTTAGCATTTTAGGCACTGGAGGGATGGAGAAGACGAAACTGGTTTTGTAGGAAGACAACAGGTTTTGAATTGATCGTGGACTTGTTGTGACCCTGGCAGGTGCCCACACCCCTAGACTACAAAGCTGGACAGAGCTGAGACGGTCAAGCCATAGGTGCTGATGACGACGTCCAGAGACAGTGGGGCTCCGATGGTGCACATCACATTCACTGACAACAACTGATCAATACCTCTATAGTGACGGTAGAAGGGTAGAGCCGCCACTGAGCCCTTAATTGCTGACTCTCATTTTCTGATTAGGATCCTTGTCATGTTTCAGCAGGAGCTGTATCTTTTCTTGCAGAATCACTGCCTGTGCAATGACTATGAATAAGTATGTGGAGGAAAACGTATCTCAAAAGTCCTACACGACCATCAAGTATTTCATGAAGATGCTGAGCAGCGTCAGTGAGACCCTGATCTTCATCTTCATGGGCGTGTCCACTGTTGGAAAGAACCATGAGTGGAACTGGGCCTTCGTGTGCTTCACGCTTGCCTTCTGTCTCATCTGGAGAGCTCTGGGTAATGGTGTTTGGTCTGCAAATGAGTGTTCAGATGAATGGGGCTTGCTTCTTCTTGCCCCTCCCTTTGACTGCTGCTACTTCCTCTTTTCCTTATCTTCTTCCAGCCCTCTCCTCCTCCTCTTCCCCATGCCTAATAGATTCTTTTCATCCCCAAGTACCTTCATGGCTGTGCTGTAAGTCAGACTAACCTCTTGGGGCCTCTCTGAGTCCGCATTTTCAGCTGCTATCCTGGAACAATGAGTGGGTGTGCCTGAGAGCAGAGGTGAAGGGGAAGATGGTGGGGCTTGTTCGATTCCAAACTCTGCCCGTGTGTCACAGAAGTGTAGAAAATGAATCTTATTGGTTTCACGTTCTGGCCTCACACAGTCTGCTCTCTTTGGTTTTGCTTTTCGTTCTCAGGTGTCTTTGTCCTGACTCAGGTCATTAACTGGTTCCGGACGATCCCCTTGACCTTTAAGGATCAGTTCATCATTGCCTATGGAGGGCTCCGAGGCGCCATCTGCTTTGCGCTTGTGTTCCTCCTACCTGCTGCTGTGTTTCCTCGGAAAAAGCTGTTCATCACAGCTGCGATCGTTGTCATATTCTTTACGGTCTTCATCCTGGTGAGTAAGTTTCTTTGTCCCAGCAAAGTCTCTCTGGTTACCGAGAGAAGAGACCAGATCTTTCAGGCTCTCATAATGAATTCCTTTTCGCAGGATACAAAGTGGCAAAGGAGCTTTGGTAGTTATGATGTTAGGGAAAATGCTCTTTCCTCATGTCACCTAATTGTTCAGGGCCCCAGGAGAATCCAGTTCGTTCGCTTGGCCCCCATGCAGGGATTCTTATTTAAGGAAACTCAGCTAAGTGATCTAAGCTTACTACTGGAAACTGATGAACTGAGCTTGCTAATCCTTGTCATTTGTCTTACTCTCTGACCCAGTAAATGTGCTCGTTAAATGCTGCTTGTGTGATGACCTTCCAACAGCAATTTGACATTAGTTGACTGCACAGCAGTGTGTCCCTTGAAGTGATGGGCTGTGTGAATACATGGCTAGTATTGGGCGGCAGAGAGTGTGGTAGGAAGAACGTGGGCCTATGTTAGGATCCAGACATGGCCACCCAATCTCTTTAAGTTAATGAGCCAACCCGTAGGAGATTACATTTCGCAGATACTCACTTAGTAAATACGTACTGGACTCCTGCTATGTGCCAGATGGAGCTCTGGGGGCTTAGGATCCATGAGTGAACAAAACACAGAAATATCTCTGTTCTTGTGAACTTACATCCCAGAGGGGATGGCAGAAACTAGACATGGCAAGTGAGTAAATTATAGAGTATATAAGAAGGTAAAAGTTGCTCTATAATAAGAAGTAAGGGCTTAGACATGGTGAGGGTGGAGTGATAATTGAGGGGAGGGTTGCAGTTCTTCTTAAAATTTTTTGTTAATGTTTATTTATTTTGAGAGAGAGAGAGAGAGAGAGAGAGAGCAAGAGGCAGTGTAAATATGGCGGAGACAGAGAAAGAGGAAAGAGAGAATCCCAGTCAGGCTCCACACTGTCAGCACAGAACCGATTTGGGGCCCAAACTCATGAAACCATGAGATCATGACCTGAACCAAGATCAAGAATCAGACGCTTCACCAACTGAGCCACCCAGGCGCCCCAAGGGAGTTAAAGTTCTAAACATAGTAGTCATGGAAGGCAACAATGAAAAAATGACATTAGGATCAAAGGGGTGTAAGGGGCGAAGGAATTAGCTAAGCTGAAGAACATTCCCAGCAGATAGGACCATAGATCTGCAGGCAATGGCTTCCTGGCCAGGGTGGCTGGAGGGATGGTGGATGAACATGGTGAGGGAGACTTCACAGAGGACATCAGGGCTTTTGATGTGAGTGTCTAGGAGGACGGACTCGCTCTTAAGTGAGGAAGGAAGGGTGTGAGTAGAAGGGGTTGGACTTGATTACAAGCATGCTGGGTTAGGGGTGCTGAGTAGACCTATGGGCAGAGGGATGAGCAGGCAGGGTACTGAGCCCGGGGTTCAGAAGACAGCTGTGTCATCTGCAGAGGGCTGGTGTTGGAAGCCGTGACATTGGACATGGCTGCCAAAGGAGTGAAAATTTGTATCGAGGAAGCCAATACATGGGACCGGTGTCTGGGGAAGCCCAACTTTAAGACACTGGGGAGAGGAGGGAGGCAGCCAAGGACGCTGAGGACAAGTGACAATGACAAAGGGGGAAAACCAGGAGGTACTTTTTTAAAAAAATCTTGTTCAGCCATTCATCACAGAGTGCTTCCTAGCTGCCTCATTCAGGTCTGAGCTCTTCTTAGAGTATCTCCTTTGATCCTGAAAATAATTCTGTGGCACAAAACTCTAGGACTCACTGTTACTAACCCCATATGACAGTTGAGGAAACTGAGACACAGAGCCCATGCTTAAGTCCCTTTCCCAAATTTACACGGATAGTAAAAGGTGGAGCAGAGACCAATTTGGTCTTGACTCCAAATAAAGTACATAATAAGCGTTCACTACTGTAACTCCCTGTGCTCCTTTTCCTTTCACTCCAAAAAGCAGTTCTTCCTTCATCCATTCATACCTCCCAATGCTGGGAGCAGCGGGTTATCCTATCTGAAGAAACTTGGAGAAGAATGCCTTGGGCAACCCTTTTCTAAGTCCAGAAGTAGCCACTTTTTGTTACCATCATTGTCCTCAGCACCTTCTCACTGCTGGTACCCATCCGTGATCCTGTGTCAGGCATTCAGACAAGGACTTTCCCCGATGTATTCTCTCATTTCATCTGCACAACACACCTTTGAGCATGAGCCCCGTGAGGCTGAAAGAGAGAAAGGAGACTGACCCAAGGACACACGTAGGTGAATGACAGAAGCTGAGGTTAAGCCTAGGACTCTGACCCCATAGACGAGCTCTTCTTCCATTGACTTCAGCCAAAGAAGACATCATCTACTGGATTATGATTCATAACAGCTTCAGTTATAGTTATACGTACCAGTTGTGGTTCAAATACCCAGTGTTGGCCTGAGTCGCCTTCTTATACTCAGTGAGTCACCTGGGGGTATAGAGAAGCCAGCTGTCCTTGTCTGTATCTTTTTACTGTGGTGTTTACAGGATCCTTGTAAAAAGTCATCCAATTTGCTACTCCCACGCGTTACCTGAGGCAAAATTGTGCATTGAATCCATTTTGCCTTGAGCGTTTTAGTCTCTCAGGAACAAGGCTGGGGCGACGGGCTTGAGGGGAAAATCAGGCAGGAGTGAGTGACTCACTGCCTCTCCTAGTCCAGCTGCCGGGTCCTTAGCACTCCCAGCGAGCCCTGCCAAGGCTTAGTCAGGGCTCTGGACTCCTCCTTGCTCTCAGAACTGAAGGTGTCAAATACAAAAATAGAACCGTGTCAGTCCAGCGTAACTAAGAACTAGGTCATTTGGAGATGAATATATCAGCAGCTATTACCTACACGAGGGCTTCTCAAATATCTACAGTGCAGAGCCAGCTCCCTCCCCCCAATATCATGGGCACATGCTTTTGTAAAATATAATAAAAATGATGAAAGGGCACCTGGGTGGTTGGGTAGTTGAGTGTCCAACTTCTGCTCAGGTTATGATCTCACAGTTTGAGAGTTCGAGCCCCAATCGGGCTTGCTGCTGTCAAAGCAATACAGGCTCTGGATCCTCTGCCTCATTCACTATCTGCTTCTCTCTCTCTCTCTCTCTCTCTCCCTCTCTCTCAAATGAATAAACATTTTTTAAAAAATGACTAAATAGGGAGACATAATTCAGGAGAGGACATACAAACTACAACCTCAAATTTTTTAGTGATTAGATTCAACAGGCATAAGATTGCATTTCTACAGCCAGAACAAATCTAACATAGGGAAAAGGAAAGTATTACAAAAAAGTATACAATTATTCAATGAATGTATGTGTATAGGTGATGAATATAGAGTGTCACTATTATGCTCATAATATCTTGGCTTTTTGCAATTGTAAATCAACCAAAAGCTACAGGTGAACTTCACATTCCCCATATTCAAAGTCTACACACCCAGTTTGAATGAATAGCACGTATATCAAGATTTAACTGCAATTAACAGAATTTTGGATGTGACAAATGAAAAAACACAGGCCACAAACAGAATAGTTTAGATGTATTGACTGTATTGGGTAGTTTAGGTATATCAAATTAACCCTTCAGTGATGGGGTCAGTATTTAGAGTCTGTAAGCATACCCCATGCATAGTCTTCTCTGATTGGGTTTAAGGATTACCTGGCAGAGCTCTCTATGATGTTGTGAGGAAGAGGAATTTCTGTAGTTCCGTGCATACTATAATCTTCTTGTCACTGTTGTCTGTCCACCCTTTTGTGTGCACAGATTGGAGACCAATGGATCTGGCTATTTAAAAAAAAAATTTTTTTTAATGTTTATTCATATTTGAGAGGGGGCGTGAGGGGCAGAGAGAGAAGGAGACAGAAACCGAAGCAGACTCCAGGCTCTGAGCTGTCAGCACAGAGCCCGATGCAGGGCTTGAACCTACAAACCATGAGATCATGACCTGAGCCAAAGTCGGATGCTTAACCGACTGAACCACCCAGGCACCGCTGGATCTAACTCTTACGAGACTCTGGGTTATGAGCACACACCTGCACACACACCCAAATGCACACACACTTCCTTCAGAAAGGGTATTTTTTTTCCCAGAATCCACCAATAATTAAGGAACTCAGGGGGCGCCTGGGTGGCTTAGTCAGTTAAGCATCCGACTTCCAGTTGGGTCATGATCTCACGGCTTGTGGGTTCGAGCCCCGCGTCGGGCTCTGTGCTGACTGCCAGCTCAGAGCTTGGAGCCTGTTTCAGTCTGTGACTCCCTCTCTCTTTGACCCTCCCCTGCTCACGCTGTCTCTCTCTCTCTCCTAGAAATAAATAAAAATATTAAAAAAAAAAAAAAAAGGAACTCAGGGAAAGAAGCTTGGAAGAAAATACTTAAATAGGCTATAAACATACCAGAAATAATTATAACCTATGCATCAAATTTTGCCTTCTGATTAAGGGCTATGCATCCTTTTTCAAATGACAACTTTTATGTTGGTGGATCTATCATGAAACTTCAAAATGCCTTTCCCCTTATTTCATTATTTCTTACCTGATGAGCTCTTCCCTCCCAACACTGTTGAGTTATTAGCACTATATTCTAAAATAGAATTCCATGTGACATATGATTTATTGTTTGACACCTAGATTTATAATGAGAATTTTAGCGTTCCTGTCATCATGTTGATAATTGGAGAGTGTAGCCCTTTATGAAGCACATTAACATGTTTCCAGAATACAGTCTTGCTTGTCAAATATTGAATGAGTAAACAATCTGATCCCTTGGGCATGTGAATTCATTTTCTTTTAGATGAGATTGGTAATGATACATAAAATATAAGCTGTCTCTCGTTTTAAAATTATATTCAAGGTTGGGGGCAAGGTAGAGTCCAATAATTGAAAGCACGGATGTTGGAGTAAGGCTGTCCTGAGTTGAGATTCTGATTGATATCTGATAGTTAATGTCCAGAATAGCCTCTGTGAACTGCTGTGTACTTAGTGTAAGATCTGGAGAATAGTACTTTCCTCTGGGTAGTAGATGATTTAACCTGATGATTTGCCCTGTTTTAATTATGACATTAAGTAAAATGGTAACAGAAGAAAGAAAAACAATGCCCTTCACTGTACTTTTCTTTGGAAGGAAAAATAATTGGAGAATAATCTAACAATCTGGTTATTATTTAATTAATCCCTATAATCACATAGCAGACCCTCAGAATTCTGGAAATCCATTCAGCAGTTATCTAGAAGTCCATCAGGTAGCAGGGTTGACTGGAATTCAAGCAAGCAGTCTCTTTCTGTCTCCGCTGCAGATCAGTGTTGTTGTAAGTCGTTGTGCAGAACTGTAGAGCATCTGGGATTTTACCTTATTTGCAAGTTAATAAGTTTAACTTCCTTGTCAAATTTCCATGGATACTTGCAGAAGACATCAGACTGCTGAATCAGGGGCGAGCAGCTTTCTTACGCATGGCCAAAGCAGTAGCCAGAGCTTCGTGTTGGTTTGTGTCAGTGTTCCATCCCCTGGGTTTCCCCATTGAGGGCTCAGAATGGAGGTCTGCACATGCGGTGCGTGACAACAGACAGGACACGGGCACCGAGCCTGAGGATCTATCATTCTTTGTCTTGAGGGCAATATTACCTCATCTCTCAATGTTGCTCATTGCAAATGCAATCCTGAAAAATGGCCTGGGTAAAAGTGGTGGAGGTCCTGCATTATTGGTACCCCCTGCAAGAATGGGTGGGACACTCAGGACCCAAGGTGGGCTGGCCTTTCCCAGTAACAAGTATGTCTGCTGACTTAGCCTCTCAAACTGGGCCAATGATGCCAGCTATTTTATAGATATTGTGAGGACCTTCAAATATACTTTAATTTGTTAAATGAATGGTCATATTTAAGATATGTATGTAGTGTAACAGTGACGCATTCCATACTTAATTGACATGTACCATTACTAAGTGAAGAGCTATGGAATTAACAAAAACTCATTCTGGTCTTACAGTAAAATAAGCAAGATGATCAGGATTTTTTAAGATTAAAAAAATGTAGGTGAATAATTTAGGATGTGGGAGAAAGCACAGTCAAGGATAGTTCCAAGGGTGTATGACTGAGCAACCAGGTGAGAGAAGGCAATGTTTAATTTAATACCAGGGGAGTATTGGGTTTGAAGGGTGGGGAGCCAGGTGTTCGGTTTTGGACATGTACTTTTTGGACATGAATATTTGCCTGTTAGACATCTAAGTGGAAATATTGACTAGGCAATTATATATATAGGTCTAGAATTTAAGGGAGAAGCCATCTCCTCACTGGGAGATAGAAATTTGAGACTCATTGGTATATACATGGTTTGTAAAGCATGAGTCTGGAAGAAACCATTCAGGAGTGAGCATAGAAGGAATACAGAAAAGGAGGCCTATCGATATTGAGAAGTAAAGAAAATGTTCAGGAACTGGCCTAGGAGAATGAAAAAGGTGGATAGTACAGTGGGGGGAAGATCAAGAGGCGCTCCTCTAGAAGTCAGGTGAAGAAAGTATTCAGGAAGGAGAAGGTTCTGGCAACTGTGACGTGGGGGGGGCACACGGTCAGGTGAGATGGGACCAGAGAATGGACTATTGGATGCAGCAAGGCTGTGATGAGTGGACATCTTCACAAGAGCACTGGGGTTAAGATGGTGAGGAAACTCCAATCAATTGGATTCCAGAGAGAAGGATAAAGAGAGATTGGAGACAGGAGACATAAGGCAAGTCTGTTGAGATCTGGGAGAGGAAATGGGTAGTAGCTAGAGGGGACCGTGTGGGCTTTGGTTTGTAGTTTTCAAAGGTAGGAGCCACAGTAGAATGCCTGAATGCCTGAATGCCAGAAACACTGATGGCACAGGAAAGGGAAAGACTTAGTTTAGAGGAAGAGATATCTGTGTGATGGCCAGATTCTAGGGAATGTGGTAAAGCTTGGAAAGAAAGATACACAAAGGCCTGGAGACTGTGGGGTGAAGAGTGTGAGCACCATGTGAACACCTTTATGGTTCTTGCCCACTTATCCCATTCAAAAATAAATACTGTGTGTGCAACTGGGTTTATAATCTCTGTGATCAAGTTTGTAATGTGAGCACAACCTTACAGAGCGTATGGGATACACATAGCAATGATGGCGACATTTTTTAATAAGAGAGTTTCCTCAAGTTGTTCTGGAAATTGTCTGCTAAATCAGCAAAGAAATATAAGATAGTTCTTCCCCCACCTCCTTTTTTTTTGGGAAAATTTAATTAAAAACAAACAAACAAACAAATTATTTTCTTCCAAAAGCGTAAACCAAAATGATGCTCATTACTTAATCAGACAGATTTTTTTTGTGACACGTTACTGGGAGCAGAAGCAGGCAGAGCAGGTGGAAACAGGGGTGGCACTGGGTGGAAAACCAAGCTCACCTCGCTGTCCTTCTGTTCACACCTGCCGTTCAGTACTCCCTTCGAAGCATTGGGTCTGGCCCTGCGGTGTTGTGTTCATTGTGCCAAAGCCAAATGAAGGGGCGGACATTTAGCTTGTGCTTCGCAGATATATTTTTCAGTGGTTTGATGGAAAACCAAAGGGTTTCTTTATATTTTTGTTTAACCTACACGGATGGTAACAAGCTGATCAGGTTGCTTCCCAAGTGACCTAACTTAGACATTTTCCAATGTGGTGAAATAATGCGCCTTCCCAAGGGTGAGTGGTTGTGGTTGTCATTTTCGCCCTTTGTTTCTCCCAGCCAAAGACCCAGGGCTCCTAGAATAGAGCATCCAGCTTGGGGAACTTAATATGATATACGCAGACACCATGTACTCTGCCTCCAAAATAGATGGATCGAGGAAGGAAGGAAGAAGGGAAGGAGAGGAACCTGTCAGATAGTTCCTGTTGACATGCCATCTGCAGATACTCTAAGGAGCCAATAGGAGACTCCTAAAGGAGCTGGTTAAGACCAGGTTGTTAAGAGATCGTGCCAGTGACCCATTGCATATAACCCATATATTTTATTAATTATAAGCTAAAATAGGTAGTGTTTTTAGAAACTGGATTCGCCCTAGGTGCCAGGCCACACTTGCTTTTTGTAGTTGATCTGTTTTGTTTTATTTGTGGTGGTACATTACTTTCTAGATTATCTGTCCAGTGGAAGGGGTCCACATGTGGGTTGGGGCCCGTGTCCCGTCTTCATTTTTATGTCCCGTCTTCATTTTTATGTCCCATATTTACAATGACTCAGTGTATTTACAATGCTTATGTTTTTACTAAATGGATACTGATAGAAAAAGAAGCATGCAAAACAACAGCTAGCATCCTTAGAACACATATAGTTTCTACATGACACTGATTTTGTTGATTTTTTTTTCCTGGAG
Organism: Hyaena hyaena; assembly: GCF_003009895.1. Lineage (NCBI taxonomy): Eukaryota > Metazoa > Chordata > Mammalia > Carnivora > Hyaenidae > Hyaena > Hyaena hyaena. The sequence goes on from NW_024081921.1 coordinate 335,111, forward strand.
TGATTATTAAATCAGTGTCTTCATGGAGTCTCGAATTCAATGGAATCACCTATCTCTTGAAACCACATGTTAACACCTACTTTCATTTGCTTAAGTTAAAAATTACCAAATACGGGTTGATTGGAAAACTGTGTATTACTTCTTATATTATTTCAAAGTGACAGACTGAAATGCAAATAGAACATACTGTGTGTCTTATCCCAAATTTGGTCAAAATCAGTTCACACTCCAGAAATTTAAAGTTAAACTTAAAAATTCCCGAAGCTGGATTGATAGAACACAGTGGATACCCTCTTTTAAAAAGTGTGTGTGTGTGTGTGTGTGTGTGTGTGTGCGCACGCGTGCTTGTGTGTGTCACAGTTTATATTATCAAAAACATTCTCAAAGACATGCAGAAAGACGAGACAAAATCAAATGCATGGCAGGGAGTATATGTCAATATGTCTACCCATCCCCCCAAAACCCAATTGCCCCCCAGGCATGTGTTCCCCTTACCAAGAAGGACCAGCCATCTGCCTACCATGCAGCAGCCTTGGGGATCTTCCTTGACCCCACATTCTCACCACCTCCTTACCTGGCCTGTTTCAGAGCCAGTGTCTCATAATTTTAAGCCTATTAGCTGATTGTTTGTTTTGATGTCTGTAAGTTCCTCATCATTCTTCTTTTTCTATATTTTCCTGGTTACCTGTACTCTTCCAGACTAATTTAGAACTAACCTCTCAAGTTCCGTTAATAAAAATACTTTGGAATAGGTTACCAGAATTTTAATACATGTACTGAGATAAAATTGTCAGCATCCTATGGCTATGTAATCCCATCTAGGAACTGTGTCTTTTTAAAACTCAAATCTTTTGAATATTATTTTATTAATTTTTATAGTTATTTTTATAAAGGTTTTGTGCATTTCCTGATGGGATTATATAGTTTGTATGTATGTATATAGAGAGTATATATTTTTGGTATCTATAGAGACTTTTAGTATATATTTTATATGTGATTATATCCTATGTATATATATTAGTGTGTGCTAGTATATAATAACATATATATAGCATATAATAACATATATACACACACATATGTTCTCTCATGTAAGTATTCTGTTTCTTTTCCTAAATTAGGATATGGGATAGATTTGTGTCTGTTGAGTTTATGTCTAGTCACTAGTAAACTTTCTTGGTATTTTTTAATGAAAAAAGATTATCTTAGATATTTTAGGACAAAAGCTAGATCATTCAAGAGCAGCAAAAATCTTGTTATTTCATTTTTTATTATCTCTACTTCTACCTGTTTGTCTCTTATTAAATTGACTGGGACATGCAGAACTGTGTCAAATAGCAGATAAGGAGTATCCTTGTGTTATTTCTAGTTCTAATGGAAAGGCTTTTAATGTTTAATGATTAAGTCAGATGTTCACTAAAGATTTCTGGCAGATGTATTTTTTTTTAATCGTGTTAGGGATATTTTCTTTCTCTTCTTAGATTACCAAATAGCTTATGGTTCTGTCCATTTTTCAAGTTCACAAACATGTCCAACCCCTTCTGTACCCATTCTCACTGCTGATTCTTTGTTCATGTTTGGTCCTGCTACCATACGATTCCAACGTCCTTTAAGACTGTTATCCAGTGTTCCCCCTCTAGGAAGCCCTCCCAGATGGGCTTCCTGTGTATCTCTCATTCTCCTTTTTGCCTGCTTTGTAATTGTTTTTGGTATATCCTTTTCCCCATAAAATTACAGAGTCCTAGAACTGAGTGCCTTAACTGTTTATCTTTGTGTCCCAAATGCCCAAGACCCTAATGTGTATACAGTGGAAATACAATTAAAATGGTTTTAAGAAAATAATGAATATAAGAATTACTGAAAAATTTTCTATGGATATCACAAGTAGGTAATTCCTCTGACTTGGATAATAACTTTATTATTTCTTGGAATTTCTTTCTTTCTCTTAGAATTACTTACTTAGAGTTTGTTTGCAATGTCTTGAACTTTGTCCATTGTTTTGTTTCTAGTAGAGGAGGATACCTTTTATTGGTTATTGAAGCTTAGAAGAATAAAAGCTATTCTTGAATTTTTAACTTAATTTTATAAGAAGATACACTTTGTTTTTCCTGTGTAGGGAATTACTATCCGACCACTGGTGGAATTTCTAGATGTTAAGAGGTCCAATAAGAAACAGCAAGCGGTCAGTGAAGAAATCCATTGCCGGGTAAGTGTTAATGTAGTATAATGATTTAAATGGCAAGAGAAAAAATTGTTGGATTCAGTTGGCCACTTGATATTAAGGTGCTCATTTCCTGAAGGAGAGGGAAATGGCAGAGAATAAAAGGGAAGGAGGGTCAAGAAAGGCATGCATTGGGGGTATCGATTGAGCACAACCCTCAGTGGCTTCTCCAAATGAGCCTGCTAGACCCTTGGGAATCTGGGCACAAGAGATCCCTCATTACTTCCTTCAACCAGAAAATGTTTCTGCTGGAAAATTATCACCGCATTTCATATTTTCCAAAATTATGAGCAAACTGTTATGAAGAGAAAACTAACCTGAGAATTGCCTAATATCGATATAACAAACAACACTTTGTTTAGAGATGAATATTGTTTCATGACTTTCAGTAAAAAGAAAACAAAACAACAACCCAACAGCAACAACAACAACAAAAAAAACGAAAAACGATCAGGGTCTTCAGAGTTTAGAAGTGATAGAAGTAGAGTGGAAATTAGTGATTTCCGGTAAAAATTAATGAAGACCCTGCTTTTTCTGTTTTAGTTTTTCGATCATGTGAAGACTGGGATTGAAGATGTTTGTGGACATTGGGGTCACAACTTTTGGAGAGACAAGTAAGAGGGTCTTACACCATTATATTCTGAGGTGGCGCTGGCTCACTCTGGAAGCAGGACTTACTGACCTGTGTTATTTTTCGGAGTTGCGAATCTTTCCTGTGCTGGGCCATCCTCTATCCTTTAAGATAAAGTTCAACAACCACAGAGACCTGGAACAAGCTAGAAACTTATTTTTCTCTTCTGTCAAAAGCCAGAGCTCTGTAGGCAATGTAGGTGTGTTCATAGGTTAGCTCTGCTCCACAGGCTGCCATGGTCCCAGGACCCTTCTTTCTAGGTGAATCGCCTAACAACTTCCATTTCCAAGGTTGCCTCTTAGACCAGAATGGCTGCTCGGCATTAGTCATCATGCACACATTCCAGGCTGCGTGTAGGAAGAAAGATAATGAAGAGACAAAGAATATGTACCAGCTTCCTCTGAAATGAAGTTATCAGAAGCTTTCACAGAATTCTTCCAGATACATACACGGCCTGGCCCTGTAGGGCCAGGACTCCATCATGTAGGCAATTCTCACTGCAAAGGAGGCTGAGGAATGTAGTCTATTTGGTTAAAAACTGTGAGTTCTGTTACTGTTTGTTCTCCCACACTTGTTGAGGGGCTTTGTCAAATGCAGAGCTTCAGAGCACCAGAGGTTATAAATAGAATAACAAGTATTTTACAAATAGATGTTAAATACATATAACCAAAATTTTTAGATATACACTTACATGAAAGATTATGTGCACTTATATAAATGTGTCTGTCTCTATCCGCTTTTTTGTTTGTTTGGTTTTGCTTAGTTTGGTTTTGGTTTTTTAACCTTTAAATGCTCTGTGTTGGATAAATAAGGTTCAGTGCTTCTCTTTGAGGATCTTAGAGTAGAAATGGACAAGTTACACTAGCCAGGCAGAATTAGGTACACGCTTTCATATAAACTGAAAAATAGACTTATGGGATCAAGCAGTAAGAATTAGTTGTGACAACAGGGCTGGGGACCACAGGGTACAGGAGCCAGCCCACCTGACCACCAGGAGCTGACTGTGTGCCTTCTGTGCCATTCACACAGGTAGGTTGAGTCAGCCGTGGCAGCAGTGTGCATGGAACTGACACATGCTATTAATCAGGGTCTTTTTTTTAGGATTTTTTAATAAAACAATTTGTTAACATTTGTCAGTGCATCACTGGTTAGGAAAGCCTTTTGAAAGAGACAGATGGACAGATTTAAATTATACTTTGGTAGATTCGTTTTCTTGCCCTTGCTTTCCTAACTTGCTACTAAGTTCCCTCCCTCCCCCTGCTCATTTACATGAAGTTGACCAACATACCCATGTATGCAGTTTAACAGCAGGGAGTCTTCAAGTGCTTACTGTTTGTTCACATGTCCTGACATGATATTGGATTACACGAGAAATATAAACCATGAACTCAGAACTTTAAAATTTTACAATAAAGTAGAAGTAACAAAACAGTCACACAGCAGACAGGTGTGTGTATGTGTGTGTGTGTGAGATCATTAAGTGATAAAATGAGTTACAGAGACTTTAAGTGCTAGAGCAACATTTATAAACCTGTCCACACTTTTCTACTAATGTAGAAAAGCTCCTTGGACCTAGCCTTACTTTATAAGTAAAGAAAATAATATTTTATTTGTACAAGGAGATTGCCCAGTTAGGCACATAGGAGCACAAAGTAATAAAGCAAACTAAAATCTTCATTGTGAAAATGGGGGTGGGAAATGGCCATTTATTTTGGGCAGGACTTACATTCTTTTTTTTTTTTAAATTTTTTTAATGTTTTATTTATTTCTGAGAGAGAAAGAGAGAGACAGAGTGAGCAGGGGAGGGTCAGAGAGAGAGGGAGACACAGAATCTGAAACAGGCTCCAGACTCTGAGCTAGCTGTCATCACAGAGCCCGACGCAGGGCTCGAACCCATGAACCATAAGATTATGACCTGAGGCGAAGTCGGACTCTTAACTGACTGAGCCACCCAGGCACCCTGGGCCAGATTTACATTCTTGCAGGCAGGAGGTAGATGGGAGAACAGAGAGCCTCACCCATTTCTGTTGTGACTTTCTAGGCTACCCTGCTTTGCGTCCCTGGAAACTTATTAACGAAGAAGGATCCTTGTCTTTGCCAAACCAGCGATAAAGACTTTCCTGCCTTAGTCTCTAACTCTTGTTTTCTCAGCCCGGCCCATTTTCCACCTGCATCCTCCCTTTCCACCTGACCACTTTTCTCCCTTCTCTAGCATCCCACCCTTCCTTGGAGGGACCAGAGAGCATAGTAGCCCACAACAGTTGGCTCCTTTCCAAAGGAGAGATTAAGTTAAAGATTTATACCATTCCTCTGCCTCCCAAACAGGGGGAAGTAGACATGAGTAGATGTAGGCATCAGGTCAGCAGCCTCTGGGGTGGTGGTGGCAGGAATTGGCGGACCCTGTGATCATGTGGATCTGGTCTGGAACGTCAGAGAAAAGTCTGGCTACGTCCTGTCTTGCAGGCAGAGACATTCTGTCTCTGGGGTACGTGCTGCTTCGGGCCGAAACCTACATACGCCAGGGTAATTGGACCACACATACTAAAGAGGGCAGAGCCAACTCTGATTTCCTGTCTGGAAGGTAATACTGCTGTGTGTCCCACAGTTTTCTCCGCAGTGTACATACTTCCTTTCACCCCTGTATATTTCCATGCCCGATATTCTCTAGGTAGATTTCAAATACTTCTCTGGATTGTCAAGTACACCATATACCGCAGGTAGAGCAGGGAAACGTGTATGGGTATGGAGGAATTTGGTGCTGACGCAGGCCATCTTTAAAATTAGCACTCCTCAGATCCTATCTCTGGTATGTGTGTGATTGTTGATGTTAAAGATCACATATAAAGAAGTGGATTGTTTTAGGTATGTGGGGTATCTTTCCATTTTGTCTGGAATCCTTCTGCTGTAAATTTCTAGGGGTCTTGCCAGAGAATTCGTGAGGCATTTGATGCTTTGAGAAAGGGTAAGCATAATCCTCTGAGTAGGGAAGTTTCTCAGACTCCATGAAAGTTGTCTAATGATGGGGAAAGGAAGAAAGCACCCAGGTGGTGCTTGGCAGAGAAATGAAAGGTATGGAAATAAAAGAAAGTACACAGCTCGTATGCTAAACAGATCAGATGTCATTGCTCTTGATGTTAATTCTTCCTTTTGTTGATCTCTAGTGAAAAGCCAAAGCAATAATAAAAATAACAAAAGATGTGTTGCTGTGGGGCACCTGGGTGGCTTAGGTTGAGTCCGACTCTTGATTTAGGCTTAGCTCCTGATCTCACAGTTTGTGAGATCGAGCCCCACATTGGGCTCTGCGCTAACAACACAGAGCCTGTGTGGGATTCTCTCTCTCTGCCCCTCCCCTGCTTGCTCTCTCTCTCTCTCAAAATAAATAAATGGTAAAAAAAAAAAAAAACCACCCAAAATATAAAAAGATGCATTGCTGATGCCAGGAGTCTTGGCCAATGGGTCTAATGTGAAGTTGAGAATAAGCTTAGAAAAAAGTTAGCCCTGTGTTTAGTGTAGTGGCCCCAGTGGAAAGGATGGCTCTCTTTCATTATTCATAGCCTTCCAGTAGAGAACAAAGGACTAGTGCCAAGAATGTGGTTTCACATTGTTTCCATTCATAGGACAGGTGTACGTATAAACCTCTTTGGACTTCTGGTGATCACTGTAATGCGTTTCTTTCTTTCCCAAAGTATGTCTATTGAGTGCTGTTTTGCTTACCTGTTGGCATAATAATGTTACATAACCAACTGCCCCGATCCTCAGCTGCTCAAACAACAGTCATGTTATTAAAGCATATGAGTCATGAGTCTGAGAGTCCAGGATCTGAGCTGCGCTGGGCTGATGTGGACAGGTCTTGCTCTTGCTTCAGGGGCTTGGCTCGCTGTCAACTGATCCCACTGGCCTTCTTGGATGTGACTGGGGTGATAGAGCTCTACTTCATGTGGTATTCACCTTTGTCCTGGGACTAGTGAGCCCCTTCATGCATATCCTTCTCATGGTAATTTTGGAAACAAAAGAGGTAAGCTTCAATAGTCAAGTGCCAAGTGCAAGCCAACAAGTCTGTTTTAAGCCTCTGCCCCAATCTTCATGTTTGCTAGAGCCCACTGACCAGAGAAAGTAACATTATTGAAGCCAGTGGCAGGAAACAGGACAGCACAGGTCACCTAGGCCATGGTGGAAAGACATTGCCAAGTAATAGGGCAGAGGGTGTAGATGCAGGGAGGAATTGAGACAAATGATCTGTTCTACCATCTGTGCTTCTAGTGTGCGAGGCACTGTCCTAGGCGCTGGTGATACAGGAAAAAGTCGGGGGAAAAGCCCAAAAAACAAAAAGTCTCTGCCCATATATACCATTCTAGTGCTAGAGTACAGAAAGCAAGATAAATAAATTATAAAGCATGTTAGAAAATGGTAAGTGGTATGGAGAAAACTATCTGGGAAGTAGAATGGGAAGTTAGGCAGGTGGGAAGGAGATGGCATGCATTTCTAATGGGATGGATGGGAAAGCCTCTTTGAAAAATGGCTCTTAAGGAAACACTTAAAAGGGGGTCTGCAACTGTGGGGGAAGGGTGTTCCTGTTGGAGGGAATAGTGGGTGTAAAGCCCCACAGGTGGGAGTGGAGCTGGCAAGTTTCCAGAGCAGGAAGGATACCAGTGAGGCTGGATGTGAGAAGCACAGTGCTAAGAGGTGCAGCTCCAAACTGTGGAGGGCCCCCAGGTCATTGTACATTTACTCAAGAGAAATGCAGGGTTGTCATATGGTTTGACTGATGTTTTATCAGCTTCACTCTGGCTCCTGTGTGGAGGGTAGTCTGTAGGAATGTGGTGGCGGAAGCAGGGAGACCAGTTGGGTGCCTGTTGCAAGAATCCATTGAGAGATGATGATGTCTTGCATTAGGGTGGATCCAGGTGATAGGAGTGTCGAAGTGGTGAGGCATGGCTGGATTGTGTATGTGTTCTGATGGTGGAACTAACAGAAATTGCCAAGAGTAGACATGGAGTATTCGTTTGCTAGAGTCGCTTAACAGAGTACCACGGATTGTGTGGTTTGAACAATAGAAATTTAGTTTCTCACAGTTCTGGAGGCTAGAAGTCCAAGATCAAAGTTATCAGTCATTTGGATCTTTCTGAGGGCCACAAGGGAAGCATCTGTTACAGGCCCCTCTCCTTGGCATGTAGATGGCCTTCTTCCTGCCTCTTTACATGGTCTTCCCACTGTATGTGTCTGTGCCCAACCTTCCTCTTACTATGGAGATACCTGTCATATTGGATTGAGACCTGCCCTAATGACCTCATTTTAACTTAATCACTACTGTAAAGACCCTATCACCAAATACAGTCACATTCCCAGGTACTGGGAGTGAGAACCTCAACCTGTGCACTTTGGGGGGCACACAGTTCAGTCCATAACATGGAATGTGAGAGAAGGAAAAGAATCAAAGGTGACCGGGTGGAGTGATCATTAACTGAAACGGCGAGGACTGTAGGAGAAGATGCGTTCAGTTTGGGAATGTCAAGTTTGAGAACTAGATATCTAAGTGGAGATGTTGACTAGGCGGCCGGATATTCATTTCTGGGTTTGGGGGGCGAGGCTGGAGCAAGAGACACAAATGTGGGAGTCACTGGCACAGAGATGCTATTAAAATCATGAGACTGGGCAAGATGGCTACAGAGCCAGTGGAGGTAGAGAGGACCAAGATGGAACGCTGGGCACTCCTACATCAAGAGGCCAGAAAGAAGAAAAAGACCCAACAAAAGAGACTGAGAAAGAAGTAGGGGGGGGAGCCCAGGGGAGTGTGACATCCTGGAAAATGACATATTAAGTGGGAGAGGTCAGGAAAGGTGAGGGCTAATAACTGGCCATTGGATTTATATCGTAGGGTCACTGATGCCCTCAGTACAAGTAGCTTCAATGGAGTGCTGGGGACAAAAGCCTAATTTGTGAATGTGCAAGAGAAAATCTGAGGAAAGGAACTGGAGATAGGAAGTATTAACAACACTTTTGAGTAATATTGTTGAAAAACGAAGCAGCGTAATAGCAAATGTTAAACATATACATATGTTACTCTGTAATTAGTAAATATTAGATATATGTATATCATGGCTATGTACGATAGTACCACTGATGTACACACACACACACACACACATCTATACACACATATATTCAGGTCTACACATACAAAAATATATGTAATGATCAGATGAGCTAAACATTGCTACTAAATTTCTCCCCAAGTATAGTAGAAATGATTTTCTTGATAAAAGCAGACTTATTGTTGTTGTTATTATTTTTTTTTTTTTTGGTCAGTTTAGTATTAACTAATTGAAGCTCTGATTTTCTTTATTTCCAGGTTTAAGAAGTTCGATGACAAATACCTACGGAAGCTTCTGATTCGGGAAAACCAACCCAAGTCAAGCATTGTGTCTTTATATAAAAAGCTTGAAATAAAACATGCCATTGAGATGGCAGAGACGGGAATGATAAGCACTGTGCCTTCTTTTGCGTCTCTGAAGTAAGTACCATTTTACCAATAAATGTGAGTATTCCCGTGTATGTCTTTATCGTTTTTTGAAACCAGTGATAATAACACATTTGACCTATGTCCTAGAGCTTGCAGAAGAATGAGATCCTGGTTAAAATGTGAGGTCTAGAAACATGTGCCTTATGTCACATCATGTCAAGTTATTTTGGAATTGACTAGTTAGAAAATACTTTGTCATGTTTAGGATGGTCATGCCTTGATTGTATTTTCTTGAGGTAATTCAGTGCTTTTTAAAAGCGCCTCTTTAGCAAGTCTTTTGAAATGGAATATCTTGAAGTGTGTTATAAATATGCAGGTGTATATAGCTATTTCCTCATAGATTATTCATGCATCATAGTTTAAGGCTTACAAGAAACAGTGATATGACGGAACATACGGTATGAGGGCTCTCAATCCAGGCTGCACACTAAAAATATCTTAGGGGCATTTAAATAATACAGATGCCTGCGTCTCACCTATACCAGTAAACCCAGGATCTGTGGTGTTAAGGCCCAGGTAGAGGTATTTTCCTCATTAAAAATGACTCTCAGAATGGGAGAGTGACTTACCCAAAATGTTACAGCAAGCCGATAGCAGTATAGTAAATGAGTGCTCAGTTAACAAAAGAGGTCATGTTATCATGTAAACATCGGTCCTTCCCTACCTCAAAAACAACAGAAATTACAGGTTCTGCTGATTGCTTCTTTCACCAATGAGCTTGAAGTGCATTTAAAGAACATGTAACCTAATTAAAATGTTATCAATGGGAGAGTTGAAACAAGACAAGGAAACTCCCAAGTCCTACCCAACCATATTGACTAGGATTTTTACTAAGACTGTATGTACCCTATTAAAACTATGGAAGTTTACACAATCCAAAATAAAAAGAAATAGTGGTTCAAGGATGGCTTGGAGGTAAAGGCATATTGCACTAGCTAGCAACAGTTGTGGATTGAGCAGTGACTGATTCATAGTCCTCCACTGCAATAACTCACTATGTGACCTTAAGCTGGTCCATCTATTTCCCTGAGATTGAGTTTCTTCAAGTAGAAAATACGGCTACACTTGATCTTTGTTTCCCTCTAGCTTTACAAATTAATGATCTTTCTTACTCACCATTCCATTCGTAGTTGTAGCAACGGAGAATTCAGTTATTCAGCTTCACAAAGGAGAGCCATTCGTTATCTTTGTGATCACTAAGAAATCTTATTTTCATCTTAGTTTCACTCTCTGTGTATAGTTCATTTGGAAGCAGGCAGTAAGTAGAGGAAAGGCAAAGGTTTAAGGTTATTGAAGTAGATAACAGAATTAATGGTCGGCTGCATGGCTGCACAAATGAGTACCATATTGACCATTCCACATCTCCTGAAACATTTTCTCTAGAGAGAATGAAAAGCATAAAGGGAGGTAACAAGGAATTGTATTTATGACATTAATGGACTCAGTGTTGTAGACCAAACCATCCTATGAAAAGAATTAGAAAATATAGGACAAAATATATTTTTAAAACCTGATGAAAAGCTGGAAAGCACCAGTGCAAAGAAGAATTTCTTGGCCAAGAGCCAACAGAAAAGGGAAGTCCAAGAAGATGGAACTGGCATTTGGTGCCATTTTCCCCGCCTGGATCACAGAGAAGTTATCTGAGAGTCTCAAAAGGCTGAAACAGAATACAACTGGAATTCAGTACCTACTAAGAAGGAGGAGTTCTTATACCCAGCTATAGGCTATTACTTTAAAATTCTACCCCCTAACCCTTACTTTAATGTTGAAATGTTGAAAGATTTACCCCAAGATCAAGAACAAGGATGCCTATTACTACTACTATTTCTATGAATGTTGTACCAATGCTAGACAAGACAAAAATTTTAAAGTTAAGGATTGGAAAAGAAGTAGAACTGTCACTATTCCCAAACAGCTGGATTGTTTTCAGAGAAAATCCAAAGGAACCTACAGATAACTAATTAGACATAATAAGTTAATTTACCTAGGTTTCTTAATAGATGGCAAAAAAAAAAAAAAAACTGGTGGTTTAAGTATCAACAAGTAGAAGATGACACTTTAAAAAATGCTTCATTTAGAATGGTATCATGAAATATTCGTATACATCAATGTCAAACATCAAGATGAACTTTAGGGAATATGTGTGAAACCTCTCTGCAGAAAGTCCAAAACAGATAAAGACTGTATTAATAAAAAGAAAAACTCAATCTTATAAGATTATTGGCTCTTCTTAAATTGATCTATGGATTCAAAGCAATTCCACTCAAAATCCCAGTGTGTCATTAGACAATCTGGTCCTAAAATTTCTATGGAAATATAAAGGGCCTAAATTAACCAAGACAAAATTGTCTTCAAAATGGAAGGACAAATCTGAAAGATTTACACTACTAGGTAGAAAGACTTACTGTAAGTCTCCTATGATTGAGACCATGTGGTACTGGATAAGGATAAAAGAACAAATAGACCAGTGGAACAAAGCAAAAGTTTGGAATAGACCCACATATATATGGATACTTCTTAATGACAAAATTGATAGTAAAAAACAGTGAGGAAAAGATGGCCCTAAAAAAAGGGTCCTGGGTCAATTAGGTACCCATATGGAGATAAAATGAAATTGAATATTGTATCAATTGAACATTGCCTGAATCCAAGGAGTATGGTAGATCCCCATGTGGGTGGTGAAACAATAAAACTTTTGAAGATTATAGGGGAGAGTATCTTCTTACTGTTGGCATCAGAAAAGATTTCATTAAAGGAATGAAAAAGAAAACTATAAAATGGGAGAAGTATTTGCCTTACATAAAACTGACAAAGGTCTAAAAAAAAAAAGACAGTCCTGTAGAAAAATAGACAAGAGACTTGTTCAGGAAGTTTACAAAATTGGATATTCAAATGGTCAGTAATCATATGTGTTCCAATATATACATATTGGAATTTTCATAGAAGCACTGTTTGTTCTATCCAAAAGTTCAAAATAAGCCAAATACCCATCAATAGTAAAATGGATAGATTGTGATATATTCATGTAATGGGATATTGTACAGTGAATAAAATGAACAAATGATAGCTAAATGAAACAACACAGTTGAATCTCCAACATATAATGCTAAGCAAAAGAGGCTAAATTTAAAAGACTACTTATTGTAAAAAAAATAAATAAAATTTAAAAATAAAAAAACCCTACCTATTGTATTTAAAAGATTCCATGTATAGAGTTCAAATGCAAGCAAAACTATTCTATGAATTCCAAAGTTAGGATAGAGGTTGTTTTTGTCAAAGAGGGAAGGAAGTGGTGACTGTTGGGGGTATGGGATATGAAGTGGTTTCTGGGGTTCTAGGTCATGTTCTGTTTTTTGACATGAGTAGTGGTAGTGCAAGTATATTTGCTTTGTGATAATTCATTGAGCTATACATGTAAGACGTATGTACTTTTGTTTTTGTATTACATTCCAATAAATATACTTTAAGTATATAAACAAGGGAGGTTGTTGTGCAGGTATCACTAGGGTTATACAAACATGTGCCAGATAAAACTTGGTGGGAACATTGTACAAGAAAATCACACACACAAAAGATCGCTGCCTCTTGACTATTTGTCCTTCTCAAATGCTGTGAATTAACTTTGCTGATCAAAACTCCTGATTAGAAACTGGGACAGCTGTTTAACAGCAATGCTTCAGTCTAAGAAGACGCTTCTTAAAAACTCAGTTGCGCAATTGAGGTTGAGGCAAAAATGGATCACTTATATTTAGAGAAGTCTGTCGTGCAGAAGCCTTAAATTTCTGTGTCCATTCCTTGGCTTTTCTCCAGTACCACTGGACATAGACAATTAATATTATGGCTCATTTTCAGTTACAGCAAGTCTACATTTAAAAAAAAGAGAGAGAGAGAGAACTGTGCTCTTCAATTGGTGTGTCCTTAGCGCATCTTCTGTAAGACCTGGATTTATAGATATTAACCTTCTCAACTTTATTTCCTTAATTTATCTACTTAGCTATGTATTTAATTTTACTACATATTTTTGTAGGCCTTCTCAAAGCCGTTTTTGAAGGAGTTGGAATCAAACTGTACAAATACAGTTGGTTCTCATTGTTGGTGGTAGTTATGTTCTGTAAAATCGCCATCAACGCTGATTTGCCCACTTGCTCCTAGGGGAAATACGGGATTGGGGTCTTGTGAGCTTCCGGTCACAACATTTTCATCAGCTGATGATACATAACCTTGTTTTGTGTATGTTTCTATTTAAAGACACCTCATCACATATATATTACTCTTTCATTAACATTCTTCTCATGGCCAGCAGCATCGTACTCATGCTTGAGCAAAGCGTATCTAACATGACTTTTCTCTGGAAGGCACATCCCAACTTTCTTTTGTTTAGGAACATTAGACAGCACTTCAGACCCATGCTTGGGGGCCATTTTAAACAGCAAAGTCACCAGCAGCACAAAGGTGTGGAAAATGTGTCATTAAATAGACCATGGAAAGGACATTTGTTTACGGTACAAGACCTGAAACAAGAAGACAGAGAGTTGCCACATTCAGCCTTATCCGGGAGCCTGTGTGTTGGGGGACTCCTATTTTCCCCCACTTTACACATGTCTGTGAAAAAGTGCCAGGAGTACTGATACTGTGTTTACAAGTAAATTTTAGCAAGTAGGTCACTTTACAAATATGAAATCCATGAATAATTCTGATTATTATATGCATACATATTATAAAAGGTGTCTTTACAAATATTTCTAATCAAGTGCCTAAAAGATGAAGCCTTAATCATAAAATGTAGCTAATTAAGTTTCTGTTGGAAAAAACTCAACTGTGTATTACCTTATTTATGGGGTATTAGAAATAGTAAACTGAGACCATTATCATCTACTATAGTCTTTCTTCCTTAATAGTAATTGTGTGGAAAAAAAGAATAATTGCATGAACAGACTCTGAAAACTTGTGCACGATTAAACTTGTTTTGAATAATTTTGACACTGAATAGTTTTAGAATTTTGAGTTCTCTTCAAATAGTGAATAATCGCTAAATGTTATTCTTTAAGCTAAGAGTCTACTTAAATGATATTCTATCTCCAAAAAAAAATGATGATTCCAGTATTTGTTGAATTGTAAAATGCATTCTTTCTCTAACTTTTCACAGTGATTGTCGTGAAGAAAAAATAAGGAAGCTCACACCTGGTGAAATGGATGAAATCCGAGAAATATTATCCAGAAATCTCTATCAAATCCGACAGCGAGTAAGAATAATTTATTTAGCAAAATGTTTCCTTGCCTGTGGCTGAGAATATGCCTTCTGATTTCATGCTACCCAGTTGTAGCAGATATTGCCCTGCTACTATGCCAGCCTTTGGCAGGTCCCACACTAGGCAGCTTCTCTTTTCGGAGTTCTGTCTTGTTAGGGTACCACGCTTTCCCAGAAAACCATTGGGAAAGGTTTGGAGTCCCCTGAGAGTTCTGCTACTATGGACTTGGAGATAAAAGACTATATTTTAACTAATTGTGAAGAAAGTAATTGATGGCTCTCTTCTAATTTTTTTTGTCTTTTAGAGAGAGATTGAGAGTACGTGTCGGGGAGGGGCAGAGGGAGAAGGAGAGAGACACTCTTAAGCAGGCTCCACGCTCGGCGCGGAACCTGACATAGGGCTCGATTTCACAACCATGAGATCATGACTTGAGACCAAATCAAAAGTCAGATGCTTAGCCAACTGAGCCACCCACACAGGCATTCATTCTTTTAATGAAATAGCTTTATAGCTTGTAGAAAACGTATAGCTTTAAGAAAACTCACCAAAATGTATTTGATCTTCCTTGTTATTCATAAAGTGCGATCATTTCTTCCTTTAATGTATCTCCCGAGTCACTTCTTCCCCTGCTACCCCATTGTTAACACCTCATTCTAACAGTTGGCTAATAATATAGCTAACATTTTGAGAGTGCAGACAATTTGCCATGCCCCATTTCAGCATGTGTTAACTCAGTCCTTCAAGTGGTTACTGTTGTTTCCAGTTTGTAGATGAATAAATTGAGGTACAGTGAGGCGAGGCGGCACACCTATCACATCGCTTGTAAGGAGCCTTCCTCGCTCATGTTGGGGTCATTTCTTTACTTTTTTAGTGGGTCTCCCCAAAGGCTGTCCCCATTCCATCCTGCATTACTGTAGAATGCAGGATGAACCTTTTAAGCAGCATTCCCTTATTTAAAATGAACCAAAACAACAGTGGCGGCTTACAGGCTAAACTATTCTCTCAGACTTTGGGATCTCTAATTCCAAGTTCTATAGTGTCCGGCCTTCCATCTCCCTCCCCTCCCCAAGCCCCCAGGTTCTGTCTTCCTTCCTTGGACTCTGGTCCTCTCTTCTCTGTCTCCACTTGGAATGTCCCACTGGTTCCTGTCAACTGATCCACATCCTCCAGTGGTTAAGGACTCCTCCTCAACCACCTCCATATTATTCCCAGCCCTGTCTTTAAGTGGGGTAGCAGTATGAGCTTAGACCACACCACATAGTTTTAGCACTTAATTTCATGATTTCATATTATTTTGTTAGCCTTTGATGTCCAGCTAGCCAGTAAATTTCTCAAGGCAGGAATTGAGCCTTGTTCTCTATCAGTTTTGCATATTTCTTCAAGACTTAATATTTAATAGTTGGGGACACAGGATACTCCCAAGAGGTATATATTAATTCTACCAGAAAATGAATTCCATCACTAGTTACAGTTTATTTTAGGAAACTTAGAAAACTGACAATGTGTGCCATACGCAGCCCTGGTTTAGAAATTTCACTGCTTCAAGTACTAGCCCATGGTTATGGCTGGTGATAGCCCCAGTTTTTTAGTTTGACAACCCAGTTGTAAAGAAAACGTTGTAGAAACGTTCTTAAGTTAATCACAAGGACATGGCACCACCCAGTGGCTCAACGTGGTTTGCTTTTACACAAGGAATTCCTATTCAGTAGAGAATTTATAAAGATGAAATGTATGTTTTTATTCAGCTACTAGTGATGGCTAAAAACATAGAAAGTACTTTAAGGTGGACAGAGGCACTTGATGAGTTCCATCATTTTTCTGATTTATGAAGATCACACTTCTGAATGAAAAATAACCTATTCAAAGACTTTTATTAGAAAACAAATGCTTTCAAAACCTGAATGAATGTTAACTTTTTATGAACGTTAATAACTGACATACGTTTTATTTATTTTTCTGCTCTGAACCTTAGTTAAGTGCCTTGCCGAGGTGCAAAGCCAAAGAAACGCAGCAAAGTTTTGGAATTTCTGGAACAGCAATCAGGTTTTTTGTCTGTTTTGTTTATTTGTTTATTTTTTTTATTTTTTTGTAAATGTCTCTTTTTTCATTTCAGACTTTGTCCTACAACAGACACAACCTGACAGCTGACACAAGTGAGCGACAAGCCAAGGAAATTCTGATTCGCCGGAGGCACAGTTTGCGAGAAAGTCTCAGGAAAGACAACAGCTTGAACCGAGAGCGCAGGGTGACTGGCATTTGTTACCATTTGTCTGGGAGGAGGGAGGCTTCCAAGAGCAGAGAGCCAGCACCCATCTGGAGGCTCCGCTGACAGAATAGCTGCTGAGGGTTGATTCACAGGAATTCTGAGGTGGAGTTCATGGTAAAGTCTTCCTAGATATTTCTGGAACACCTGTTACGTTCCAGGCACTTTTCTAGCACTCGGAATATGTTGGTGAATGAAACCAACCAAGCAACATACCTCCACTTGTAGAATTCATATTCTAGTGAGGAGAAGGCAGCCAGCAATGGAATATATTATCTGTTATGTTGGAAGGCGGTGGGTGCTGTAGGGAAAAACAAACAAACAAACAAACAAAAAACCGATGCTGAGGAAGGAAATTGGGAGTATAGAAAGGGTCAGTAAAGTTACAAGTTTAAACAGCATGGCTGGACCAAGCTTCATTTGTAAAGTCTTAGCTGATCTCTCCAGGGAGAGGTTGCAGGTCAAAGATAGGCCAGTGTCGCATGCTGGAACTGCAGGGTCACAAGGGCCGGGGGAGGGACAGCAGGGAAAGGTGTTCACTTTTTCACTTGGTCGAGGGCATTGTCAATAGATAAGGAAACCCATTTTTATTTTATTTTTTTTTTAATTCTCACCCTGTCTTTTTTTTTTTTTTTAATTTTTTACAAATAGTTTATTGTCAAGTTGGTTTCCATATAACACCCAGTGCTCATCCCCACTTTTAAATGACATCATGATTAATTGATTTAACACAGCAGACATTGCAGCATACCACTGACACACGAGGTTGCATTAACTTTAGGATTGTATTTCATTTTTTAATAATATTCTGTAGTGGATAGTCAGACCCAGAATGGTAATGTGGAACAAGATAATTCTCTTTTTTTAATGTGTAAAATGTGGCAGCATCGATTAAAAGTTAAAGAAAGTAGAGATTTGAATTGTCAGCAAATTAGCTATAGAAATACTTCTTGTTCTATCATTTTCAAGACTTACTAAAGTAATTAAAAGTTAAATATGCTACACTTTTCATATATTTTCTCTCCATACATATAGGTTCTACATATTTTCTAAGTTTATTTATTTATTTTGAGAGAGAGAAAGAGGCAGTGCAAGTGGGGAAGGGAGAGAGAAAGAGAGAGCGAGAGAGAGAGAAAGAAAGAGAGAAAGAGAGAATGAGAATCTCAAGCAGGCTCCCGCTGTGGAGCCTGACACAGGGCAAGTCCCACAATCCTGGGATCATGACCTAAGCTGAAATCAAGAGTGAGACACTTAACCCACTGAGCCACCCAGGTGCCCTGTTTCTACATACTTTTTAGTAATAGCCTTATACATAGGTGTTTCCTTAGCTTTTCTTTAAAAAGACTCAATAGTTTGCATATCTTATTGTTAATGGTGCCACTTTATTTTCAGTTTCCCTTCATACTGATTTCTGTTACATTTTAGAAGACATTTGATTATTTTAAGTAAAATAATTATTGCTGGAAGTTTCTGTTACATTTTAGAAGACATTTGGTTATTTTAAGTAAAATAATTATTGCTGGAAGCTTTATTCCGTATGCCTGCGAAGTACTTTTGGAATAGAGAAGTACAATTTTAATTTTTAACACCAAAGTTTGACGGAAGCTTTTAAACTTCTAATATGCAATAAATGACATCTTTGTAATCTAAACATTTTCTATGTTTCTCACAGGCTTCCACTTCAGCTTCTCGATATTTATCCTTACCAAAGAATACAAAGCTTCCAGAAAAGCTACAAAAGAAAAAGAATATTTCTAATGCAGGTAATGAACTCAGTTGGAGCAGAGTCATTTCACAAAATAGAGAAATTTTCCCCTTCTTCTTTATCCAGGACAATCAGTTCAATGTTTTGCAAATCTCAGACAATAATATGGTGACTTATTCTTAGCGTTGTAAGCTTTTTGGATGGAGTTCTGTAGAGTTCTAAATAATTCCACCAGTTATTTTCCATAATGATTCTTGTTGATACAGCACAAGCAACTATCAACTATCGTCACCTGTGAACAGGTAAGTAGAAAGTTGTAAATATGCAAAGGAGCATTTACATTTTTACAATTTGCATACATTTTCATAAAGTCAGCCATAAGTTTTACTTCTGCCTGTACTCATGAAAACTTTGACATACAGTCTAATATCTCTTTATTTAAAGATAATCTTTAGGTTGACCCGAAGCCATTCTCTGTGAACCCCAGAAGAAATATGTTAGGGTACCATGTTATTAAAATGTGGGATGTAACACTACCACCCCCTTTATTTTTGCTTATCTATTTAATTAACCAAGAAGAGGAAAGTCTAATGATGGCCGCTCATAACGGTCAGTGAGAAGAGAAATGAGAAGAGAGGCCAAGCAGCACTGAATATTTAGAGCAGTGGTCCATGTCACT
Source organism: Hyaena hyaena (assembly GCF_003009895.1). Lineage (NCBI taxonomy): Eukaryota > Metazoa > Chordata > Mammalia > Carnivora > Hyaenidae > Hyaena > Hyaena hyaena. The sequence continues at coordinate 354,379 of NW_024081921.1, forward strand.
GCCATGTGACATGGTGGTCTCAAGAATCTTAGTTCCTGGGCAAGCTCCCCATCAACTGTTCTACCCATAGCCCTCTAGGATCTGAATTTTGACAACCAGCTCGTTCTGATCATGTGTCTTCCCATCGTTTGTAAAGGGCACATTTGTGTTTTGGCCCTTTACAAAACTGTAAAGGAGATAAAGAAGGTTGTCTCTGAGATTCCAGGTCACGACAAGAAATTTCATAGTAGCAGCTAAGTGCTGATGTGCTTTCTGTGTGCCCGACACTTAGCTGAGCCTTCCTGGGGTTGTTCCAATGGGGCAGGTGGGAACGTAGCTGCTGCTGCCAGAGTCGCACTGTGATACCCAGCGGCACTGATGATTAATACCTCTTGAAGCTCGGTTACTTCACCTGTCACATGGGTGCGTATGAGGATTCAGTAGGTGAGTGCATTTCAAAGTGCTTGGTTCGGTTGCCTGGCACACAGCAAGCCCTTCAGCATCGGTGTGGACATTCGACAGTAACACTCACAGAGAGGATATATCGTGCCCAGGTCTGGGGGCTAGAGGCAGTGAGCCCTCGGCCCTCCCCTGCCCAAACCCCAGGGCCTGAGGGCACCACAAGTGCTGGACCCACTGGTGCATTGCGGAGTCACTTCTCATTCCTTCTCTCTAAAATGCTTGCCCATGTTGTCCTTCTTTTGCTCTGTGGTAGGTGGCAACAGCAGTGACTCGGACACAGATGTTGGGACCACTGTCCTCAATCTGCAGCCCCGAGCAAGGCGCTTCCTGCCAGAACAGTTCTCAAAGAAAGCCCCGCAGCCCTACAAAATGGAATGGAAGAATGAGGTAGACGTTGATTCCGGACAGGGCCAGCCTTGTAACCCCCCGGCTCCCCACAGCAAAGACGGGGGCACCCAGACCCCAGGCATGCTACGGCAGCCCCTTCTCTCCAAAGGCCAGTTTGGTCCAGTGCGGGAAGACAGTATGACTGAAGGTGGCCACCCCAAGCCACCGCCCAGGCTAGTCCGAAGGGCGTCAGAACCTGGAAGCCGGAAAGGCCGATTTGGAAGTGAGAAGCCTTAATGGAAATGGCCAAAGCAGACCTGGAGTGACTGACCCAGCACAGCTAGGGTGTGTTACTCTGAAACCTGACACAGCAGTGGAATCCATTGAATACCCTCTATGCATCTAACGACTTCTTTGGGTAGCAGAGTCATGCCACTGACTTACAGGATGAAGGCTCATCCCAAGAAGAGGAAAATCAAAGAAGACAGTTCCATAAAATGCCTTTTGTGACTTCTTGCTAGCAGTTATATTCTTTGCAAGCCTCAAGAAAAAGAAAAAAAAAAAGTGTGCCTTTATTGAACTTGAATGACAGAACTTGAAATTTTTATCACACCCTTGTTGGTGAAAATTTTAATATATACATGTATGCCTCAAATTTTATTTATGAAAACATATCTATATCTGTAATCAGTTTTTAAATGAAGGGCGCTAAAAATACTCAACATCTTTGCGGGGGTGTCAAAGGCAACGCTCAGAGGATGATGGGCCGTCTGTTCAGAGTCAAAGTGTTTCCCCATCCTCAGCTGACCGACCAGTAGGTGAAGGAAAAGCACAGCATGGAGCAGGGGCACCTGGTGAACACAATCCGAACCTCTAGGCAGATGAGGTTGCTTCGCTCCCAGAGCGCGGATTCCTGTGATACAGTGAGTCAGCCAGATTTAATGTGTTCCTCATTCCGTATGTTCTGGGGTGATATATAGGTTCCCTCTCTCGTTGTGTTTGGTGCAAACAGAAAGGCTGGGTGGGTGACACAATGTATGACAGACTTGGCGGCAGCTTTTGATGAAGTTCCAGCGCGCAGGCCTCACGTTGCATGTGGGGAGACAAAGCAGCACCTGCTTAACCACTTGGTGGCAGGTTTTATATTGTGCAATACTGGGAAGAGGATACAGGAGATTCCCTTTCATGCCCATCCAGGACTACCTGCTTTAGAGTTTTCTGTAGAACGTTCCAGAACCTTGAATATAGGTCCAAGCCTCCAAGCAGTTTATTTAAACAGTTTTCCAATATTTAGCAAATTGGTGAGAATTCAGGTCTTGAAATTTATTCAGGAAGCACTTTGGGGAATGTAGTTCAATTTTTTTTTTTTGCACTCTTTTGTAATCTGTTACCTCTCGCCCCTCAATAAAGTAGTGACTCAAATTCTTCATATAAAAATGGATTCGCCTCATCTGAGTACTTTTTAAAAGTACAGCAGAAACACAAGAAGTAGAATATAATCATTAAAGATTAATATTTGAATTTCTGTCTCCTAAACTGTAGATTTTTATTGCCCTATCTTTTTTTTTTTTTTTTCCTGAAAAACTCCTTTTGAAAACTTGACTGGAATAAGACTCTAAACGTCCGGGTTTAGATACAAACGAGGCCACGCGTTTTGTCCCCTGGGTGCACGTTGGATACACAGCAGAGGACACAAGTGAGCACAGTATTGTTGGTCAGAAAACATGAATAAATTAAAGACTCAGCACTCCGAAGTCCCCAACAGCGCTTCTCCTATCCCCTTCCTTCTTCCCTACCTACATGGAGAAATAAATCTTCTCCTCTTTCTTGCATTTCTACAGTCTTGGAATACTGCTAGATTGCAGGGCGTGAGGCACACGAGGTACAAGTTCATCAAGAGCACTATTTCCTTCCCAAGCTTTTCCACGTTAACCAGCGGAAAAGTTACCACGTAAACCAGCAGCACAGCCACAATTTGGAAACTGTAGGCTGAGGACTCTGTGCCAAATATCTTAATTTTCAGTGAAAATATTTATATGAAAATGGATATATTTCATTTGCGGAAAAGAAATTAAAACTGACTTTTAGCTTAGAATTTTATTATAGGAATATGATTCATCAAGAGATGGGATGTATATTTTTGAGAATGCCAAGAATAAATTTTTAGGAATTAATGAGGTCTGAGAAAAAGAAAGGTTAACAAGGAAAATGACCTTAAAAATAAACTTCCTGATTCTTCTGGTGTCCGAGAATAATAAATATTGTAAGGAGTCTAATTTTCTAGAACCTAAGGAGAAAACATGGAAATTCTTGTTACATTTCTTCCTGTGAAGTAGGTAGACCAAGTTCAGCTAGCACTGATTAAAAGTCAATAAAGAATTTGGTTGACATTGTGTAAATTTCAAAAAAAAAAAGGACCACTTTTGTCATCTTAGCATCAATTTAAATTTTTTCTTATTTTTTGAATGACAAAAGCAACGACAAATAAATTTGACTTCATTTCGCTTTTTTTCTATACTTTTTTTTTCAAATAAAATTAAGTTCTAGACACCATAGGAGAGAACGTCAAACCTTTTAAATATCAAAATAGTCTACATTTTCTGTGGTACAGACACATCCCAGACCCTTTGTAAAGGATCCCCTAATTCAAGCAATACTTGATCCAACCAAAGTTCCAGTGTAACTATAGAATTTTGGTGGGTGTTTTTGGTGATTGTTGTAACAAATTTGACTTGAACTACCTGTAAGTGTAAGGTCAAGGCTTTATTTATTTAATGCTGAGGGCTGACTATTGGGAACAGTTAGTAAACAACTAGAGATTGGCTCCAAAGTTCGATACTTTTAAAAAACATGTGTTTTATGTATGAGCCCCCAGAATATCTAGGATGAAATTCCCTTTGCTTTTTTTAAGCTTTGTAGTGGGGGGAGGGGGTGCTTATTTATATAAAGAGCATAGAGAAGTAGTTATTTATTACATGTCTCAACCTGTTTTCCATTTGTTGTCCTGCCCAAATCATGTCTATGTTAGAACTGGCATTTTATAAACAAGTGTGAGAACTGTGATATTTTGTTAGCTCAAAGTTCACACTTGACTTTCTTCTCTGAAGAGTTAGTAAAGAGATTTCTTTGTGCAGTTGAAGTAGCTGTTGGCGTTATCTGCCAAAGCCTGAACATAGTATGTTGATTCCCTTTGTTAAGATGAACAAGATTTTGGTTCATGACTCAACCCTCTGATGATCTGAGATTTTGTGTGCGTGAATGTTTTTTTTGTTTTGGTTTTTGTTTTCTTTTAGAGCAAAACAAGAAGCTTGCTGGTACTTTTATCTCTGACATTTTAACCAGGCCCTTTCTTCAGTCCATTTGTAAGGCAGTTCAGAGCCCCATTTGGGTAACTGCTGCCTGCCAGTGACCACAGCTCTTTGTTCAAGAAAAATGACAGACCCCTTCAGAGTTTTTTTCCCATTTCATTCACTCTGCATGTGGCTGACACTCTCAAACATGGTCACCCACTGAAGCCGTGCAGATGAAGCACCCACGCGGTTAGTTTTGAAGGTCTTTAATTTTGCAATGGTACATGGCTTTTGGATCCCTTTTGTTTTCTAATTGTCTACATTTTTTCTCAAAGAAAATTCTATTTTACTACCTCTAAAAAGAGTCGATAAAATGTGGTCACTTCTCTTAACTGTCTGGTCAGAGAAATACGTGTTTCTGTGTGTAGAGTTAATATATCTACTGTAAATGGATTATCAGATTTTCAGTCTGCACAGCATATGGATTATTTTTAATGACTCAGCACCTCCTTCAGGGCCTTTGTGTCACAGAGGTCTCATGGGGGTCTGTTATCCCCATACTGTGCGGTGTGGAACTGTCCCTCCGTGAGATGCCCAGTAGACAGAATGACCCAATAGACACATCAGTGGCGACTTTTCTTTCGCTACTGTTACAAACTACCTTGAATTAAATATTCTAATGTTTTTCTCCTTTTTTTTTTTTTTTTAATTTCACTGGGTCCTGTTATGTCCTCAGTGCAAGTAGTAACATTTCTAACTTAAAGGAGGCTCTCTGCCTCTAGTCATGGTAACTCTGCTTGCCAAACCGAAATTTTATAAGTGTACACCAACAAAGAATTTTCCCTGGTTTCTGTGAAGGGTATACAAGTCCCAGTGTTAAATCACTCTGGAGGGGAAACAGTTAATGGAATAAACCTAAATGAAAATATTTAATCACAGCGGGGGAAAAGAATGCACCACAGGAAACCGGCACAGCTCCCCAAATTCCAGGTTTTACATTTACATATCAAAACCACTCTCATTTGTGGTAAAATGGGGCCCTGATAGCTGGAATTAGTGAAAGGTAAGAATTTAAGAGTGTTAAAATTTTCAGTTGTTTTAATTTCAAATACACGTATCTTAAGCAGGGCTAACATTGCTACTGTGTGAAAGAACCTGATTAAAGGAATGAAGATTTTAACTGGTCCATTAATTTCCTTTTTTTTTTTGAATGTGCAAGAGGGCCCTCACCAGTGGGGGAGGGGCAGAGGGAGAGAGACTCCTAAGCAGGCTCCATGCTCAGCCTGATGTGGGCCTTGATCTCAATGCTCTGAGATCATGACTTGATCCGAAATCAAGAGTCAGATTCTTAACCAACTGAGCCACCCAGGCGCCCCTTAATTTTTTATATGTCAACAGACCCTTTTGTAAAGGGCTCCAGGATAATGCATGCTCTGGAATAGTGAATCCTGCCTTCCCAAGCCAACACAAGCAAAACAAATTAGGTTAATGCCATCCACTGTCTTAACGAATGATTTTTAGAGATGATTTATGTGGGGCTATGTACCGACATATCACACTTCCAGGTTTTCACTAACCTAGTTTTCGTACCCGATCGAAACCATTTACCATATTTGCTACCACAAGAACCTCTTACTGCTGGGCATCTAGTTCAAGTTCTTACCTTTAGCTGGAAAGTCATTTTGAATGGCTTGGCATACTCTGTTGTGTTACTCATTCCATAAAGATGGCACAGTAAAGGTGCTTTGAAGGTGACAGGGAGAAAACCAGTCACCCTTATCCGGGTCATTAGCGCCTGGCACTGTCAGAAGTTGGCTTCATGATGCCTAGGCCTGGGCTTCAGCCCACAGCACAGACCAAGGCAAGCCAGAGCATGCACCCATTCACACGCACATGCACTCAGACCTACAAGGGACAGGCCCCACAGTCAGCCACAAATGCAATTATCACATCAGGTTCATTCTGGATAGTTCATGTGGTCTCAATTTCACTGGGTAAGCTCAGGAGAGATTTAGGTGGGTAAGCTATCACATGAGAAAATTGGTTCTCAGTCTGGATAAGAACTGGAGTCCCAGTGATTCAAAATCTAAAAGATTCTTTGATAAGCCTGAAGAATGAACATCTCCTATTCCATATTGTAAACTGCAACTATTAATAGGTATTTTAACTACTTTTATCCTCTGCCACAATGTGTGCTTTGGAAAAAAGAGGTTTATTTATCAGAATATAGTATAGTTGAAATCAAGACTGACTAAAATGCAGTATTTCATTCTAACGACATCCTTATAGTACACTTTTATGCTATAGTTTATGCATATAATTATTGGTAATAATTAACACCGCCTTCCTTAATGTTTATAATTATCTTTTCCTCTTGAGGAATAGCACGAGCTCTTTGAGAGCATTCAATTCCAAATTAATCATTATTTCTTACAATGCACTGAATAAGGAAAACAGTAAAAATTGTCTCTATTATTTTCACACGCAGCTGTCTGTAAAGTGGTGGGTTTAAACAAGCCATTGGAAAAAAGTGAGAAATCTAAAGTAATGTTTTAAAATAAGTTAGCATGTGTGTACCTGATTAATTAAAAATAAATCCTACTGATGAGATACCATCTTAAGATGATTTGCTTGCCAACAGTGTGCAATACATTTCAGATAATGTGTATATTAGGTATTAGCATATGGTTTGAAACTCCAAAAGCTGTTGTTCTTACTATTAGGACATGTTTCAACGTAACTGGAAGTTAATGTTTTCTGGTGCTTCTGGATACTGACGTAAAATATACATCAGAATACAGTGATGGCTCCTAAAAATAACAGAATAAATGACAATGCTTCATTATAATTTTAAAGGGGTTGTATGACTAAAGAAAAGTATTACCATGTAACTGGCAAGTCCTTCCGGAAAAATAAAGTTTTAGGACAGAACATGATTTTTTCAATTCATCACCCTGTTCTGAAGGGAGTCACACTACACATCCTCCTGGCTAAATCTGTGGTAACCTTATTCCAGAGACTTCTTAAAAGCGGAAGTTTCCAGGAGAAATAGGGCATGGAGAATCACCATGCTGGTTATACTATACACTCCAAGGAAAAAGCTATTCTCTTGTAGCAGGCGCCCAAATGCCTGAAATTTCCCGAGTGGATTGATGCTCCCCTTCCCCCACAGGTGTCTAAATACCTTATAGAAGTGTCCTTGGGAAAAGACGCCTTCTTAATGTTCTGAACATGCAGAGAACAAACTTCCATAAAGGGCCACACATGTTCTCTGCCAGCTAACATAGGAAGGGGCAGAATGTGCTCAACACCCATTACCAGACTCTCTAACCTTGCCTGACCTCTACCTGGACCAGACATGTGGGTGTTACCCATAGCCCCTTCCAGAATCTCCGTGGAGGTCACAGGCCGATAGTCTTTAGGCTCTTCAGAAAATTTCGTGCCCTACCTGCTTCCCTCGGTGCGCGTGACCACTTCTCCCTCACGTTCCTCTTGGATTCCTGCACCAGCAGGATCTCAAACAAAACGTCTGTGGAACAGTCTCCAACAGGAATTCTTCAGTGGTTTCCCCTCATCTGTGAGAATAAAGCTCACTCCTGAGCATGGTACAGGAGGCGCTTCATGATCTAACCCAGACACTCTCAACCCCGGGGCACTTTGGAGTCTGGTTCTCAAGGTCTAGGGCAAGCTCTGGGTATCACGTGACTCTAATATGCAGCTGAAACCACTGACTCCAGCCCCTTCTGTGTGCTGCAGGCCTAACTCTGACCCACAAAGTCTGGGTTTTGGAGCCTCGCACAGGTCACTGCCCTGGCTAGGCGTGTCACACTCCCTTTGTAAATTTTGCTCATCCTTCTGAACTTGAGGGCGAGGTATACCTTCCTTCTATGGAGAAGGCCAAGTCTTCAGAACCCAAAGCCCCCAAGGCTGAATCACAGACCTTATAAGCTGTGGTTGGCATAATGTTGAAAGGGTGCCATTTCCTTTATAAACTTCTCAGGCAAGTTCAATGCCCCTAAAATAAGACTCCAAATAATATTGAGCCATGTGACATTGCAGGTATTTTTGACTTAGAAAAATAGCAATTTCATATGCTTACCCTAAATACTATGGGAATTTTACAGAAGTCACTCAAGAGCTTAAAAACAAAACAACACGAACTTTGAGCAGATTTAATTTCCCTGAGATCATATTCCATAAGTTATACAAATACTGTCCATTAGGCCAGTGGTTTTCAAATTTTACTGTACATACAAAGCAGCTGTGTATCTTGTGAGAGTGGTTCCCAGCAGCTCTGGGGTGGGGCAGGAGGGTCTACACGTCTAACAAACTCCAGGGGATGTGGACGCTGCTTTCCTGGAACACACTTTTGAAGAGCAGCACACTGGACCACATAAGAGGAACTCCAGGCATGTATCAGTGATACTGTGGGTTTGGTCCCAGACCACCGCAATACAGTGAATATTGCAATAATATGAGTAGAATGAATCTTTTGGTTTCCTATGTATAAAAATTATGTTTATACTATACTGTCATCTATTAAATGTACAGTAGCATTATGTCTAAAAAAACAAGGTACATACTTTAAATAAGAATACTTTATTGCTAAAAAATGCCAACCACCATGTGAGCTTTCCATGAGCGGTAGGTAATGTTCTTGCTTGTTGGAGATTCGTTTCTCAATGTTGATCAGGGTGGTGGTTGCTGAAGGCTGGGGTGGCTGTGGCAATTTCTTAAGACAGCAATGAAGTTTGCCACACTGGTTGATTCTTCCTTCCCTTGAACACTTATTACAAGCCACTGTAGGGTTGTTAACTGTACCGATTTCAATACTGTTGTGTCTCAAGAAATAGGGAGGCCCGAGGACAGGGTGACAGGTGACCAGCCAGTTGGTGAAGCAGTTGGGACACATAGCATGTATCGATTAAACTCACCATCATATGTGGGTGCGGTTCATGGTGCCCCAAAACAATTACAAGAGGAACATCAAAGATCACTGATCACGTATCACCAGACCAAATACAGTGAAAAAGTTTGAGATATTGTTGAGAATGACCAAAATGTGACACAGAGACACAAAGTGAGCAAATGCCATTGGAAAAAATGATGCAAACAGACTCATCTGATGCAGGGTTGTCACAAGCCTTCAATTTGTAAAAAATGCAGTATTTGCGATGCACAGTAAAATGAAGTGCAATAAAACAAGGTATGCCTATATAATATTTATCTAAAAAAAATCCCCACAAGTGTGGAGAATAATGAAAATGTTTCTCTATTCTTCTATACTAAGATCAACCCTGGTTTTCAGTATTCCAGGTATCTGATCAATTGTAAAGCCTTAATAAATTTATAGGCTTTATTTAACTTCAAAAATAAAGCCTTATGATATCAAACACTTAATAATGACTATATTAAAGAGTGTCTAAGAAACTTGTCTATTTCTGAGCATACAGAAAAGATAATCTTTGGAGAAATTCTGCTTCATTGCACAAAGCCACGATTACTTCTTGTCTTTTGAGTCTAACCTCTATGATGTTTTGGTGTGTTCTTTAAGAGCATCACCATTTTATAGCATATTTTGGATTTGTCAAAAGCACTTAGCGCTGTACAAAAGTTCCCAATTGTAACGCTTCATAAAAAGTTAGTATTTTCCTTGCACCCAGACAGGAGAAAGGACAATTTCAAACATCTAATTAATTACTCCTCATAAATGTACGAGTTTACCCCACACAACAACTTCTAAAACTAGAGAAACATTTTTTTCTGCTTTACAGACAAGTATTAGTTATAACAGACCAGTGTGTTAAAGTATCATTTACAATTATACATGTGTTAGGCTGAGAACAGGAATAAGTTCCTAGTGGACCACTTAGAAAGAATGAGAGCAGATATGAACTTTGGTAGTTTGAGTGAGGAAAAGAGAAGGGGCTCCAAAATAATTTTTATCAATGGCTGACATCATCCAAATAGCAAGAGCGTGGCAGATCCTTCTCTGTGAGTTTGTGCCAACCTTCACTCTGAGCCTCTCGGCTGGACCCTGGGGCCCTATATTGGAATGGCAGTTTGGGCCTAGGAAAAGGCACACCAATACATTTCCCTGTAGATCAGCAGAGCTCCTTCGTTCCCAGGTGTGATACTAAAGTGAGATAAAGGAAATGACTTTCAACATAAGACACTGTAGAACTAAGATCCCTCTGATGAGGCGTGACGCCTGGCTCTTACACTGCATGAGATGGCATCTGAAAGGCATTCCTGTCCTTTGGTTTCCCCACTGGGCTCTACCAGCATCTCACTGATGCAGCCTGGTGGACCACCGGCTTCTGGGAGCAGCTCATGCCTGATAACCCAGGGAGAACTGGCCAGACTAACCACCTCAGCTCTCTGCAGAGCATGGGGCTTCAGAGGCAGTGGACACAGTGGACGGGGCCCACGAACCCATTTCTCCTATGACGGAGCACAACTGCCAAGAGCTGGGGAAAATGTCCCACACTGTGATCACTTCGTTTAGTAGTTCAAGCTGAGTTAGCTATTCATAAACACAAACCAAGCCTCTGGCTTTGACTTGAATCAAAACCACCATGATCTCTGAATGATGCTTTTTCTGCCGCCGTGAAAAAGTGCAAGTGGTGCTTATAGAATACAGGGTTCTGGGCATCCCTGAGGACCCCCGAATTGGTCTCCGGGGCCAGCTATCTGATGTTCCCTGTTTTCCAGGTGGAACCAGAACTCATAACCTTGTTATAACTTAAGAAAGTGAGAGGCTAGTTTCAATAACAGCTTCCTCCATCTCTAGGATTCTCATGGCAGAAAGGACCCTCTTGGCTTCCGCATTTTGACATGAAACCCCTGTCCCAGTGGATCACTTTATTAATGCGATACCGTAGTTTTTACTTAGCAGGGGAGTACATCACCTTCTATTAACTCACCATCATCCCCCTGCCCTGAAGCTGGTAGTGCTTCTCCCGGAAAACTTCAACCGCACCGGCTGGGTGGGAAGAGGAGGCTTTTACAGAACCTTTAATACCTTCCCCTTCAACAAAGCTCTGGCTTCTGATCGGCCAGCAGGCCGGACCTGGGCGTCTATCAACACATCACACCCGTTGGGAAATCCCTCCTCCACAGCCTCGGAGTTGGTTTCTTGCGTCCAGTTCCATTTTACTCATTTTTTAATTTGTCACGGCCACCATCACCATACCGGCGTCTGTTCAATGACATTATGAAAATCGCCACTAGGGCTAGGGCAGCCCCCAGGCCAGGGGGCCCGCACGGGCTGACCTCCTGCGCCACCCCAGAGAGGAGGGGGGCGACGATCCGGCCCACAGCCGTGACCGACTGCCCCACGCCGATGACCGTGCCGCTGGCCTGCGCCCCTCCCGCGGCCAGCTGCAGGTCGGTGATGCAGGTCCTGCCCACGGCAGTGGAGACGGCCAGCAGCGAGGAGCAAAGCATGGCCACGGCCACGGTGCGGGTGGCGGTGTGCAGCAGCAGCAGCACGCACGTGAGCACACTCGAGTGCAGCAGGACCGCGTGGCCGTCGTGCCGGTACAACCGCAGGATGGGCCCCAGCGCCAGGCCGGCCAGGGCGCCCAGCGCGCTGCCGTAGCTGATGAGGTAGCCAGCTGACCGCGGCCGCACCCCGAAGCGCTCCTCCAGGCCCAGCACAAAGTTGCTGTAGTAGAGCATGGCCGCCACGGCCATCAGCAAGCGCACCACGAAGATGTCCCACATTTCGGAAAATATCAGGCTCTTCATGTCCCGCAGTGCGGAAGCGACCTCCACCCAGGGCGGCCTGGAGGGCTTCCCACGGGCCCTGCTCCGGCAGTGGGGGGCCGCTTCTTGCACTTGACAGTCTGTCTTCTCCCGAAGCTCAGAGTTCTTAGCCGCTGGCAGGTCTATCTCTGTACTGGTGAGCTTCGCGTCCCGCCACGGAAACAGCCAAACCAGCCCTGGTAAGGTGGTATAGGATTGGTCAGAGGAGGCTGCATGCCGCGATTCCCACGGTGCTCCCGAGGGGTAGAGGTGGGGAGGTGGCAATTATTTGTATGAGATCACTACTCTGGATTCTGTACTAGGATTATACTCATCTGTATTTCTCAATACCGTTTTTAACCGTTCCCACAGCAACTTCTACTCAATTTTGATAACGGAATTCTATTCCCCTCAAAGAAAAAAATTTAGACCTACAAAATGCTCACTTTTTTCCCAGCTCAAGAGTCCATGATGGTTTCCTAGATCACGTGAGATCTAAGTTCTCATGCTCTGTGTTTAAATTCTTCCCATCATTAGTTTTCTAAATCTGTCTATCCACTGTCTGCATACACATCCATTCACCACCTGTACTTCACCCATTTGAATACTGAATATTCATGCTTCCTAAATGCTAAATTCTGTGCTAAACAGTAGGAATATATTAACCAACAAGACAAGGTCTATGAAATCCCTGCCGTCAAGGAATGTAAGTCTAAAAGGGAGTTTAGACAAGTAAAGCAACTGGATTACAGGGTAAGGGCTAAGTGGAGGGAAACAAGGGATGCTGTGAACAGAGACAGCCAGCCTTGGCTTGTGGAGAGGGGGGGACAGCTTGACACCCCCAAGGAGTCATCAGAAAGCACCTGCGTGGATCTGCCTCCAGTCAGGGCCATCATGTGCTGTTACAAGTCACACCTCAAAATCTCAGGGGATGCCATTCTCATGGACCGGGATGCATGACCTTACGCGGCAGCTCGATTCCTATTCAGATAATCTCTCCTCCACCCTTGTGACTGGAACATTCCTGCCATGGCTGTTTTATTTATCCCGTGCCATCCAAGTAGAATGACCTATTGGCACGGCCAATCCATGCCCCCAAATGTCTTAAAACTGAATTCCAGCTTGCCATTCTAGGATATCGTTTCCTAACTCATGCTGCTGGGTTCTCAGTCCTTCCACACTTAAATTCAGTGTGGGCCAGTGGCCTTTCAGGCCCCTTCATGCTGTTTTCAGCAGCTACATCTGTGTGTGTGGTTTCTCCAAATATAGTACTGGTGGACTATTAGCCAGGGACTAATTTATGACAGGAAACTAGCCACACAAGAATGCAGGCCTGGACTTTCCACCTCTTCTGACCTTTACGAGGGCCCTCGGACACTTCATAGAACCTTGAAAAAAATGAGCAAGGCTTGTCACTGGTAGCCTGAGAGAAAGAGTATAATTAAAATAATAATAAAGATGATAATCATGACAGCAACTAACGTTTACTGAGGGCTTCCCATACTCGACGCTGTGGGGTAAACTCCTAACAAGTCTAGGAGTGCTGTCACCCTGTTTTACAGATGAGGGACTGAGGAAACCCACCCAAGGCCCACACTACAAAGTGGCAAAGCAGGAATGTGAATCTAAGTCCGTCAGACTTCTGTCTGAAAACAGAAATCATGGGAAAAAGACATAAAAGGCCTTTCTCAGGCAACGTGGCAGATCAGAGTGAGGATATGAGAGGCTGAAGGGGTGAAGAGGGTTGAAGAAAACAGCTGAAGTTGTTGAGGGAAAAACAAACAAACAAAAAAACCCACCATACGTTAAGTTCATTGAGCTGTCTGGCCAAAGCCCCATGTGAGACTGTCTGCTGTCCAGCCCCCCCCACCTCACCCTGTTGTTCTCCTCTGCTATTTCCTGCGTCAGCTTGGCCCGCCGACCTCCACATTTCTTAAGAGTGCACAATAAATCCCTATGACTTTTTTTAGCCATTGTGGAGAACGCTTGCAGGTGGATGTATCCCTGACTACCTCAAACCCATTCACAGGCTTAGGTGAAGGCAAAATGTGAACAGCAGCATCGCTGGAGAATTCAAAACAGAGCTCCATATCAGGTTCTTCGTTTACACATGACTTCTGACTTCCACTGCTATCGCATTCATCGAATTCCTTCACGTGGGAAGGTACCTGGCCACGCCAGCTGGTCAGGTGCTTAAAGTATTATCTAGATTTACCCTAATCCATGAGACCACACCTCACCTCCTGGCTGAGGTTACAGGTTACACTTCTGGCAGGAAATCATAAAGTATTCCTATGAGGTCTGACACTGAGCCGTGAACTCTGCTTCCTGAGTGTGAAATCCTAGCTCAACATGGAATTCATCTCTCAACGTGGAGCCTTGAATACAAGACTGAAAACGGTGCAGTAGGTTATCATTACATTTAAGAAAAACTGAAGAACGTGAATCATTCCTCTTGCTTACAAAGTTATTTATCTAAGGCTCAGCCATATACCAGTCTCTGGGCAAAGAGGCTCATCTTGTTTGCTATAGGTGCAACTGATGCTGCGTCCAGGGGCTCACAGTCCAGACAGTGTTCTTTTATTCATCAAACAGGACTGAATTTAGTTTTGTGCCTGGCAAGTTCTGGGCAGGAGTGACAACCATGAGCAAATCCCTATGCCTGAGGTGTTTACTTTTGAATGGCATGTGTGCAGAGGTGGGAAGGAAAGGGGTAGAAAGAACAGAAGCAAGAAAACAAATTTCTAATATAATTTGAGAAGTGGCGTCAAAGGGGCACCTGGGTGGCTCAGTCAGTTAAGTGTGTGACTTTGGCTCAGGTCATGATCTTGTGGTTCATGGGTTCAAGCCTTGCATCAGGCTCTGTGCTGACAGCTTGGAGCCTGGAGCCTGTTTCAGATTCTGTGTCTCCATCTCTCTCTGCCCCTCTCCTGCTCATACTCTGTCTCTATCTCTCAATAATAAATAAACATTAAAAAAAAAGAGAGAGAGAGGCGTACTGTCAATAAAATGGAGTTATTTTAAACAGAATCATCAGGGAAGGCCATCCCAAGGAAGAAAATATTTGACACTTGAATGATAAGAAGAAAAACCCTGTGAAGCGATTTGGGAAGAATGCTGTAGGTGGAGGAAAGCACAGATTGCAGTGCCCTCCTGTGGGAATGAGCCTGGTGTGTGTGAGGTTGACCAGAAAGCCAGTGTGGCTGGAGCATATGGAGAGAGGCAGAGTGAGGGAGTGAGGGACAGGGCCAGCCCACCACTATGCTGGCTGCATGAGACACATATGTACTTTTAACATGATTGGGAGACATGGGGGGGTGTCTGTAGCAGGGGATGAGGTGGTCCAACTTCAAGTAATAAGTGTGCCTATTCTAAGGTGTAGAGGATTAAGAGTATACTTATCAGGATGAGCACCAAGTAATGTATAGAATTGCTCAATTGCTGTATTTTACGCCTGAAACTAATATAACGCTGTATGTTAACTATAGTGGAACAACAACAAAAAATTCTGCCTATTTTAAGAACAACAAATTGTAAGGAGATTAAAGTAGGCGGATTGATCAGTGTGAATGCATAAACCAGACAATCTTCTTATGATGAAATGTCAACTTACCAGCATTGAGAATGAAGACGGAAAAACAGATGAAGGCTGTTAAATAGAATCCACCATCTAACTCAGTGAGATAGCCACCCACCATGGGGCCTAAGATGAAGCCCACACTAGAGGCTGCGTTGAACTGTCCAATTACGAGTGGTCGTTCCTTCTCTGTGACCAGATCAGAAAGCAGAGCCCTTGAAATGGAGAGTGTGTGTTTGAATATACCTGTAAGGGGACAAGAAACATGCTCTGTAACATTTTTCAGACCAAAAGTATCTTGCACATGATCTTGCAATTCATCTCTATCACTGACAGAGTTCTAGTCTCCACTCTCTTTGAACGTCTAAGGTCTGCAGTTTCCTGCCTCCGTGACTGGACTCCCGGTCTAGCCCCACAGTCCTAACTGGCCAACTTATCCCTGGTGGTGAAGCCCTGAATCCTTAGTTTCCCCACCTCCCACCCTGACATCCCAGTATCTCTGGCCCTCTCTGTTAGCCAAGTGCAATTCATGGTGGCTTCTCTACAGAGATGTGTCATTCTTTATTCATTTGCTCTGTGGATAAACATTTACCTCATGCCTACTATATGTCCAATAGTAACTTTGACCCCTGACACAATGTACTATCTTCACAGAGCCTGTGTGTGTGTGCGTGCATGTGTGCATGTTTGTGTATGTATAAAGGTAATAACTGCTACAGACAGAAACAGAACAGGCAAGAAGGATAGGGTGTAAAAATATAGAAATACGGTGACACGGTCATCTAAACAATACCAGTTGATTTTCTATTAGCGAGGGGTTTATGAGTTTGTTGCCTGAACAAAATGAAAGCCATGACATGACTTAATAAGAGATTAAATTATATGTTACAACTTTATATTCCTCCTATTTCTGTTGAGGTACTTGACTCGTCTTCACCCATACTCCCATACACTGAACAGACTGTGGTTTCTGGAAACACAGCTTGCTCAGTGTTGATTGATGCATAGCAGGCGCTCAATCAATGCTCCTGGAGGGTCTGTGTGAACTGCTCCTAAGTAGGATGGAACATAACGGTTTCCAGCAATCTTCTTGAAAGAAGTATCACTCCACGGGGCGCCTGGGTGGCTCAGTCAGTTAAAAGCATCTGACTTTGGCTCAGGTCATGATCTCATGGTTAGTGGGTTCGAGTTCCGCATTGGGCTCTGTGCTGATTGCCAGCACAGAGCCTGGAGCCTGTTTCAGATTTGATTGCCAGCACAGAGCCTGGAGCCTGTTTCAGATTTGGTGACTCCTTCTCTCTCTGACCCTCCCCTGCTCACACTGTCTCTCTCTCTCTCTCTCAGAAATAAATAAAACGTTAAAAAAAAAAAAAAGTCTCACTCTGCACATCACTCCACCAGCACATTGATGCTGGCTTCTACACCCAGCTGGGTCTAAATATCAGAGACGGTGTTTGTCTGATAACCAGCCTATTTGGGAAGCAAACTTAAAATCTCTTTTGGAACTAGGTAGAAAGACTCTTTCTAAACCTATTCCCTTAAATGTGAGAAAGGACTGGACCAGAAGATGATTCCTAGGAGGCCTGATAGATTATGTTCTTGTGACTATATTCCTGTGTTTATTTTTGAAATGATACTGATTTGGGTCCACCTCACACACCCAAGGAAAAGAGGGATGTGGTGAGAGTAACCCAGACTAGCTTTCTGTTACATTTTGGGGGCTGGGCGAGGGGACAGAGAGAGGAGGGGGAAACCACACGTCTGCTTCTGGTACTTCAACCTCTCTCAGGTTCACCTTCAGGACACAAAGACCTGAACCTACATGTGAAATCTTGTGGCACAACCCTGGCAAGGCTGCCCAGGGCTCCTTCACGTCCCCGGGCCACTGAACACCAGAGAGGTTCCACAGCAAGAAGGAGTTTTTGTGTATAGCTCTCCAGTTGGCAAAGAGTAGGATGTTCACCTAACAGAGCTACCGTGACTCAAACCGGGCTCATGTCATATTAAACAAAAACATTTTAACCTCCTCTATAAACTTCTATCTACTGTATAATCAATGTTGAGTCTATTTGTCTTATATTTTTCTTTAGAATCATGAGCAGCCTTACTGCTGAGTGGTGGAGTATATTACACTGTGGGACACACACTGCCACTCAAACCAAGCCTGTACAGTAACTTCAACACTGCGTGTGCACAAGCAGCCGTCAGCTGGGTTCCGCATGGTAGTGGGACGAGTTAGGACGACAGCTTACATTCAAAGCAAAGACCTTCATGACCTTTTTTTTTTTTTTTGCGTCAATAGAAAGGCACAGCATGAATTTTGGAGGGTAAACTCCAAAGACTTAGCGAGAAAGAATGTATGTCATGGAAATGGGGTGAAAATCCCCCAATAAGCTGGTCATCAACTGTAGGTCAGAAGGACTTATTTAATGCTCTGTTCCTTGGGGGTGTTAGTTAAAAACATGCAGCTTAACTGAATATGGGCAGAGGTCCTGTGCCGCAAACTCGTCCACCAGGGTAGCAGAGTCTGTCAGTGCTCTATTGAGTAAGGAGAGAAAGAAACACTGAGACTCCAGGGCTCTCACAACGGAGAAAGGCAAAGAGAGAATAAAAAGCTTCCACAGGAACTGCCTACGCACCACACCATGACGGCATTCACAAGTGGCGTCTCCAAGAAAGGACAGAATGTTTCAAGGCAAGGACGAAATAAAAGCTATTTTGAAAATGCCAGAAACTTTCAAGATCAGTGTGGAAACAGAAACTGACCCATGAGCCATGAGCCACTACACTGTCATCCTGCTCTCTCCCCCAGGCAGCAGCCAGGTTCACAGAAGGCAGCAGGGAAAGCCATAATCGTAAACCTCAACATGAAGTCAGGAGGCCCAATTTCAAAATGATCAGCTCACCAAGGGAGAGAACAGAAACCACAGGGTTGGCCAAAGACATTGAAAAAATTCCTACTGGTTGGAGGTACCGAGAGATCAGATCGATGGGAAGGAGACAGGTCTGTGCAGCAGCCTGATGATTCACATAGACAGTTGGGGAAGGCTCCAAACTCGGTCATGTGCAAGCTTTGCGGCTTGGCACAGGTTAGCCAAGCCTGGCTGATACCGAGGGCCCCACCAACAGCAGGGGCTGGTTACTCTTGCTATTGCCATGATTCTCTCTTGACATGTACTCTAATCAAGAAGGCAGTGTCTAGAAGGACAGTCTCTCTTTCTACACATACATATACCTGACTTGTTTTGAATGAACACACACACAAAGGCAAAAACTCACCCACAGGGACTCTGGCGAGGGCAAACAGGAACACACTGGTGGATGCTCCGAGAATGAGATAACCCAGGGCGCTGAACAGAATGCACACCAGCAAGGAGGACCGTCTTCCGACCACATCACTCCAGCAGCCCTGAGGAAAGCAAGGAACACAGCAGGTCCACCACCACTATGGAAATGCCCCCAAAATGTTTTTAAAATTTTGAAATGTTTACTTACTTTTGAGAGAGAGAGACAGAGAGAGAGAGAGAAGCACATGAGTGGGGAAGGGCAGAGAGCAAGGAGACACAGAATCTGAAGCAGGCTCCAGGCTTCGAGCTCTCAGCACAGAGCTCAATGTGGAGCTTGAACTCATAACTGTTGAGATCATGACCTGAGCCAAAGTCGAACCCTTAACTGACTGAGCCACCCAGGCACCCCAAAATGTGACCCAGATATGTTGCTAGATGGGGGATAACTTACCACCAATGTGCTAGAAAAGAGCTGCAAAATGCCGTAGGAGGAGCCTATAAAAGACATCAGTAAATCAATACAATCAGACCCATCACAAAAAAATGGATTTATGTGGTAACAATTACATAGAAATTAACAGAAAAACACTGGGGGGAGAGAGAAAGGACCATTTTAAAAGGAAATTACCCTTTTTTTTTTCAGTTGGAAGAGAAAAGCCATACAATTTTTTATAAAAGACCTTCAAAATAAAACTGAAGGAAGCAGAAGAGAGACCAAAGCTAACGGCCACCCTCAGGGACTCTGAGAGAGAGGCCTTCTCCCACCTTGTGAGGATGTGTACCCCCAGCTGAGAAGACTGAACAAAGAGTACTTGGGGGAGTAGAAATCTGAATCCTGCAAGAATTCTGCTAAGTCTTAAATCTTCTGTATTATCTCACATGCCTCTAACCTTCCAGTTTTATAAGAAACTGACAAAGTTTTACAGAGTACTTTTACCTCCATTATATCAAACAGCACGCCCCTTCTGCTCTCCCTAAATACCTTCAGGTTGCCGTGTGGTCCAGTGCGATTCCACTTTCCAAGGGAAATACAAATCATGGCATGGAGGACTTACCAAATATTTTGTACACACTGTCCCAGAACATCTGCTTATCCAGCTTGTGCCTAACCAAGGGCTGTTCGTCTTAACAATTTCTTGTATAGTAGCATGCTCCCAAGCCCTATTTCCTGTCTCTTAGGTAAATCAGTGACCTTCAGACGTGCTGTTTGTAGGCTGCACAGGTAGAAAAGCCGTAACAACCCCCTAAGAGGTGCTGGTGGTGGTGCAGGAAGCTTGCAACCAATCTGTCAGGGCTCACCCCGAGTCCCTTTGCCGCATGGCTTGATTTCTGTAGGTTGCGTTTCTCTGATTTCTCGCATTAGGTTACAGGTGCCCTCAGGCAGGAGTCTATACCTACCCTTTAACATACACAGGCAGCTCCTTGCATAGGTTCGGGAAATACCTGAAAATTCAGCACTCTGAAATGTGCAATATTAACCACTCACCTACTATTCCAGCAACTGTTGGACTTGCCCCAAGAGATTTGACATGAAGGCTCAATAAAGGGACGACCATGCTCACACCAAACAAATCCTAAACAACAAAACATAATTAACTCCAATTGAAACTGAAGCTTAGATGTTCTTGAAGTGGTAATCCGAATAACAGGCTGATTTAAAAAAATAAAAACAGGGGCGCCTCAGTGGCTCAGTCAGTTAAGTGTCCAACTTCAGCTCAGGTCATGATCTCACAGTTCATGGGCTTGAGCTCTGCATCAGGCTCTGTGCTGACAGCTCAGAGCCTGGAACCTACTTCAGAGTCTGTGTCTCCCTCTCTCTCTGCCCCACTGCTGCTCATGCTCTGTCTCTCAAAAAATGAATAAATGTTAAAAAATAAATAAATAAATAAAAATAAAAACAATACCTAAAATTTTGAGCAAATAAGAAATCATAATTGTATTCTGTAGTGAGTGTGCTATACTCAACCGGTTAAAGTTATCAAAGAATCAAAATCAATATAAGAATTGCTACTTGTAAATGCTTGATCACCATAACCTAGAATCATTCAACCTCAGCTTCTTTGTAACTGATCTTTAATATACAAGGAGGATATGCGACAGAAGTTAAGCAAATAAAGAAACCTGTTTGTGGGTAATGAAGTGGGAAAGGAAGTAGGGATAATGCATATTCCTTGGCAAAGCAGCCTTTGCTTCATAGTATGAATTTCCTCCCAGAATTAGGGAAGGCAACTAGTCTGTGGTTTACAGGCTTACAAGGTAGTATCTGAAAAGAAAATCTGAGCGAAGCAGGAAGGAGAAAGGTGGCTGGGGTAGTGGGGAAAGCCAATGTTTTGCAGCTGGGTCAATGAAAGTGCATGGAATCTGGGGTCAGACAGACAATTCTAAGTTCTAGCTCCATCACTTACTAAGCATGTTATTGGATGTCATCAAGCATCAGTGCTGTCATCTGTAAAAAATGGGGATGACACCTGTCTGGTAGAAATATGATGTACATTAAGAGACGTAGTGTGAGAAATGTGTAACACGCAACGGAAGTCAAACATTTTTTTCTCTTTCCTTCAGTCTGGGGATAAGTACTGATCCTTCTTGCTAGGTATTCTGAGTGAACAGATTGTTAATT
This sequence comes from Hyaena hyaena, assembly GCF_003009895.1. Lineage (NCBI taxonomy): Eukaryota > Metazoa > Chordata > Mammalia > Carnivora > Hyaenidae > Hyaena > Hyaena hyaena. Next base: position 375,670 of record NW_024081921.1, read on the forward strand.
TTTCTTAAGTTTTGTTCTCATTCCTACTTCACTTGGTTACTTGCTACAACCGGTTTCGAAGGAGGAAAGCACATTGCACACACACATTTTCTTTACACTCAACCCAAATTCCTTTTGTTATAATCCTGGTTAAATACAAAGAAAGAAATGTATGGAGGATAATTTTTTTCTTTGGGCCACAATTAATCTTTTGCTGGCCCCTTCTCCTAGTGGCTATACCTTCATCTAATTTTAGAAACACAAATCTCTAAATGTACTTTTCAGTGTCCCCTTTCCATCGCTACATCTTTAGGTGGCCAAATATTTACTATCCAGTGTTCTTAAATAGCCCATAAATTTACACCAGAACTATGGTTCGTTATTTTGATATAAGATTACTTAAAATTTCTCTTGGGTCTGAGTCAATGCCTGCTGGGGTTTTCTGTCAGCTTTGTTTCATTAGCCTACTGATGCATTATATCATTTAAAATAGTGAAAATATATCAGTTACTTATTGAATTTTCTGCTCTTTCAGAAAAGGAAACTCAACTGTCCAACAAGATTTTATTTCCAAAAAATTCCCAGTACCACTTGTCATTTAACCTTCAAAACGTTATTCTAAATAAAGGATGGAAGAGAAATTATTAAGTAGGTTGAGATTTATGGAAGGTGATAAGAAAACATAGACTCATAAGCAATCACCGATGCTCACTATTATTTTTCACACTTTATGAGTCTGAAAAATAGTATCTATTTCCAAGGAGGCTGGTGCTAGCTCTTTAGGAAGTTGTGTTCTAAAACTTTCTTCCCTTGTACTATAAAAGGCGACTCCTCTCTTTCAGTAAATCCACAAGTTCTTCAAAATCACCCACATTGCATGCACTTTAATGTTGCAACTGGTCACGTGGCTGTAATCATTCATAAGGAAATCAGGCGAGTAGGGATCACTTAAACCTTTCATGGGAACAGCTACACCTCTCAGTAAAAACTGGTGTATATACTAACAAATACCAGGATCTTTTTCACGGTAGGAACCCAAATATTTTGTGATTAGCAAATTGCCTCAGTAAGAATGAATAAGAGACCTGACTAAAGCTGATGAAATAAAATATAAACCTCCCCATGTTATCTGAAGGAAAGGGAGTAAAATCATAGATCTCAGCACCATCTTAGGATGCTAACCAAAAAGGGCCTAGAGGGCCCTTAGTCTTCCTTCTTAAACAAATTAAAACCTGGAAGCATGGATGAGAACTAAAAACAGAACACTCTGGCAAATGACTTCTTTAATCTTGTTCCCTTCCTCTCTTATTAATCCAAAACCATTTTCTCAAAAGTCTTAGGGGTCTTTACATCGCTAATTATATTAAAAGTAATAACTAAGTTATGTATAATACTCCTTAGATGTTACCTAACAAAGAGCCATTAGATCCTTCACAGATACCCAAAGCTGCACATACTTTAATTGCTTACAACATTTTCCATTTAAAAAAAAATCCCTAATCTAACTTATGGGAAATCTTACATTTTCCCCTGAACATATTAGAGACCAAATGCTTCTCTTGAACAAATTATTAAAATTTTACATCAGTACTGCTAAATTTGACTAGCTGTGTGCACAGCATGTAGACAACATAAGAGAAGCTCTGAATATTCAAATCTGTAACCAGGGGGCCGGCTGTAATGAATGATCAGTGAATTTATTTAAAAAACTCAAACAATTCTGAATTGTAGGTCATGTTGGATTCTCTGAAGCCCAATCTGGACTTTCCAGGGGAAGGCCCAAATCCTTTTCATCTCGAAGAACCAGACAAGAGAGGGAAGCAGTAGCTTAGAGTCCCCAGCTCCTACCACAGGGTGGATGGCAGCCAACTCCCTTTTGAAATTTTAAGAACCTCTCACACTCTATAGTGTTGAATTCTGGGTGACTGGAATGGAAGGTAGGAGAGGTATTTCCACCCTGAAACTGAACAAAGATTAAGGAATGCCAAACTCAGGCATTCTGGAACGGGAGGCACTGAGCCTGAGGGGTAGGTAGGCAAGGTTCTCTGGGGGGTAGGTAGACAAGGTTAACTGAGGCAGACGTTCTGTGTGAAGGTGTCCTCCTGAGTGCTTCAGGGTTCTGTGTTTACAGTGACTTGGTGGAAATGCTTTCACCATTGTCTTAACTATTAGGTCAACATTAAAACTTTATAGACTGATGAACTCCATGCATTGAGGGGGCGGAAGGGAGACTGCCTTCCTGCTCCTCTCCTAGCTGAGCATAGCTCACCATCCAAACTCTAGGTGTGGCTATTGTAACTGGGGAGTAGTGGTCTTAACCTGCATCTGGGCAGAAAACGGAAATTCCTCTTTGCCAAGACCCAGTGCCACTGGGGACTATTGACGGCTGAGGCAGCCTTCTCCCAGGGACCTTTAACCTGACTAGTTTTGTCCCTCAAGATACAGACTCATCAAAGAATCCTACCGGGTGCTTGTCTCAATTCTCCCCTAACATGAATCGGCTCACAACCAAAGCAAATGAACCAGGTCTAGACTAGAAAGAGAGGAGTAAAGAGTTGGATCTTGGGTTCCTGGAGATAACGGCCCATGAACTACCAACACAAGCTTACTAGTAAGATTGTTAATTTTTTCCCAGCAGGGACTGTGTATAACAATGATTGGAATTCCACAGTGTCTACCACATAGCAGATTTTTAGAAATTCTAACAATAACAAATGGATGGATGACTTCCTCTATCCTATACTCCTCTTTTTAAGCTTTCCATTCTACATGGGAAATTCATGTAGGACACACACACACAGGACACACACACAGGGCACACACACAAATCATTAAAAAAACAAATCTGCATTGTCCAATAAAGTTTGTTGAAGGGCAGATGTGTATAACTCACTGTGGTTTGCATTTTTGTGTTGCCGTTGGTAATACAGGTATGCTGTTTCGAAGGGGCACATGCACCCAAATGTTTATAGCAGCACTATAGACAACAGCCAAAGTATGGAAAGAGCCCAAATGTCCATCAATGGATGAATGGATAAAGATGTGATGTATATATATATATATATATATATATATATATATATATATATACACACACACCCAATGGGGTATTATTAGTCGGAATCAAAAAGACTGTGGTTTGCATTTTTAAACACTCAAGTCTACCAGGAATCCGGGTAGGCAAAACAGGCAAATGTGCCTAATTAGTTCAAGTAGGATCATCAACAGCGACTTCCCCGGCTTGGTCTGACAGAAAGACCCGTGTATTCGCAGCACATCTACAGACACCAGATCAGCTGGACTTCCTCAAGCTTGCCAACAAGCCTACTGTCCACCCTGTGTGCGCCGCACCTACCACAGCATCTAACACCTGGGGTCATCCTTGAGCACCGCTCATCACAGATTACACTTGAGCCTGGTGCTGGAGGCTTCTCAAAGGGCAGGAGGGGCACAAGAGCTGCGAACTGGGTCCCTTAAAAGCGCTAGGGGCAATAAAGCAATGTGGCCTGGCAGAGAGAAAGGGTTGGGGAACAAGAGGAAGCTTGAAAAGTAAGGAGGCACCACCAGGCGGATCGCAGGTTCCCAGCCCTGACTGAACCTTACAACCACTCGAGCTTCAAGAAAAAACCCACCCCTATTTGGGTTCCAGGTCCAGGACGCAGCCCTTCGACCCCAGCCCCAGAACTCACCAAGAAGCCCACCACATAAAGACAGAGCAGGAAGCGGCGGGCTCCCACCGCACTGGCGCCAGGAGCCTGCGCCTCGGCCCCGGCCCCCGGCTCCTGCCTTGGCTTCTGGGTAGCCGAAGCCAGACCCCCGGCCGAGGCCAGGCGGCAGCCATCCCCGGAATCCATACGGACTCGGGCTGGGGGGCGCGGCTATTGCAGCCACGACCGGGACCCGCCCCGGCGCGTCAGTCCCGCCCCGAGCGGAAGCGAACGGCGTGCGCCTGCGCAGAGGATAGCGCAGCGAGGCTGTGGGGCGGCGGCGGCTGGGCGCGCGCGCGCAGCCGCGGTTTGGGTCCGGGATACGGAGCTGGCGGCGCGAGCCCGGGAGTGTGAGAGACTTGCCAGTTTTGTTTTGGTAATGATGATGCTCTACGTTTCCTCGGACGAAAGACTGCCTCTGGTATTGGAGGACGGGAGGGAGCTGTGAAGAGCTTCACCGAAGAGTATGCCCCCGCCTCCCCGCCCCCCGGGGTGGCGGCCACCCAGCCTGGGAGACTCGAGAATTAGGCTCGGGGGGGTGGCTCTGAGTGACGGGGAGTTGGTTCCTCTGGCCCCCCCACCCTTCAGCTTGCCTGTTGGAAACACAGCGGAAATAATGTAGGCTAACCTTGGAGAGCTGTGAGCATCCTGCAAATGCTTCCTGAGCCCGAGGGGAGGTGACAGGTGCCTGGAATAATTAATAATAAGCATATAATAAAAGAACGTGATAAATAAGACACAATAAGCAGGAGAAGACGATAAATAAAATAATAGGGTGGCAAGTGGTAGAAGAAAAGCCCCGTTTCCAGATGAAGACCAAGGAGGCGGAGAGTGAGCTGCATCCTTCTGGAACCTTGGGAGAAGTGGCATGTGGGCTGAGAAAATTGAGGAGATGTATGTGGCCGAAACTTTCTGAGCAAACAGAGTAATCCGAGAAATGGGCGGGAGGCAGGATGGATCATTCAGGACCTAAAAGGCCCTGGCAGAGCTTTAAGGTTCTATTCTGAGTGTACTGGAAGGAATTACGCAGCGCATGACACCAAATAGTGTGTACCCATCACTTGGCACAGTGACTGACTCGTGGTAAGTACTTAATAAAGATGAATTACGGTTATTAGCTCCTCTTTTATCAGGAACTTATTTCAGTACTTACTCGGCTCTCGCTGTGATGTGTTAGCAGAGGGTAAGTGAAACTCAGCTCAGGTCATAGTCTCATGGTTCTTAGGATCGAGCCCAGTGTTGGACTATATGCTGACAGTGTAGATAGAGCCTGCTTGGGATTCTCTCTCACCTCTCTCTGCCCCTTCTCCACTTGTGTTCTCTCTTGCTCTCTCTCTCAAAATAAATAAATAAACTTTAAAAAATATTTTAAAAGTTAAAAAAAAAAAAGATATAGGACACAAAGAAGAAAGCCATAGATGTCATATCAGCTATGACTTTGTGTCCAGTTACAGATGTGAGGACTGTTATGATTATTTGTATATGCTCTTCTTCCCTCTTTTTCTTCCAAGTATAATTATATATGTGAGTGGTGGAGGTTAACCTTGCAGTTTAGTCATTAGGTAGCATAATATTCGGTGTGATTGTGACTGAATTTGGTGAGTAATTAATGTAGTAATAGATACTTTGAGTATTGAGACTGTTGCTTTTTGTTAGGTGGAAAATTGTATGGAAATTGAAATATGAATAAAAGGATGTATTTGGACAAAGGATGGACAAAATTATTAATTGGTTGATGTCAGTTCCAAATCCAAATATACATACAATCGTCCTGCCCTGTCAAAATTTCTCCTTTCTAACTGGTCTGATGTTATTCTTTCTTAGTAGAAGGTGCTGAGGGACTAATGTGCTTTTCTCTCTTCTTGCTCCTGTGGTATGAGGCAGCCAGAAGAGTGTGAACACCTAGTGGTACTTAGCCCCAGCAACTTTCAGTGCCACCCTTGCATGCAGCAAATTCCACTGACATCAAGCTGGTTTCCAGGTGAACCTCCCAGGTGCCCTAGCAAGTACTTTCCTAGACATTTCCACGGACACCCTGGCTGGTGGCTTCCCAGTAAGTTTCATCAGTGTCTCAACTGAGGGCAGTAGGTAAGCACAAGATATCAAGCTATCCAAATTTGTTATAAGGAGAAGTAAAACTGACTATATTCATAGACCACATGGTCATCTATATAGAAAATACTAAAGATCTATAAGAAATCTACTGGAACTAAAAGTTTAATGGGGTTGCAAAATACAAGGTCAATGTACAAATAAGAATTTTATTTATATATCCTAGTAGTGAATAATTAGAAACTAGAGCTTAAGAAGAAAACCATTATAAAAACATTAAATATGAAATAGGGATAAAGTTGACTAAAAAATATGCAGAGAGAAATCCTCCTTGGACCTCTTTGGGATTGAATTCCTGTGCTTCTTAGTGAGCACACCAAGATGGTAAAACTGTAACCATTCTTTTTTTTTATTATTTAAAAAAATGTTTTATTTATTTTTGAGAGAAAAAATGAGCAGGGAAGGGGCAGAGAGAGAAGGAGACAGAGGATCTGAAGCAGGCTCCAAGCTGACAGCAGCAAGCCTGATGTGGGGCTTGAACTTACAAACCACAAGATCATGACCTCAGCCAAGGTCAGACACTCAACCGACTGGGCCATCTAGGTGCCCCACCATTCTTTCATTTGTGTCATCTTCTCAGAGCTGATTATATGGCTGGTAACCTTGAAAGATGAGGTAATGTCCTTTTGCTCATGAAAGATAAAGCTTACTTTCTGCTTACAAACAAGCTTAGTGTTCCTGAGTTGTGATTAAAAAACACTACCTGTGCAGAATCCATCTGGGTCTGCTGCATCACTGGCATAAACATGCTGGTGTTTTTGCTGTTTGTTGTGTCATGAGTAATAAAGTCTTTTGTCTCTAATGCAGAGGTCTCATGTCTTCTGTTGGCATCTATGAAATGGTAATAGGCTAACTCAGTTTTTAAATGGCATAAGATCAAACTTAACACCCAACAAAGACCTATACACTGAGAGATAGGAACATGGACCTAAATAAATGGAGAGATACACCATGCTCATGAACTGGAACACTGCATATTGTTAAGATACTATTTGCATTTATAGTATACTACATTGAAATACAACTACTTGTCATTAGAATGGCTACAGATGAAAAGAGTTGGAGGGATATGGAATAAGAATTCTAGTGGGAATATGAAATGCCACATCCATTTTGGAAAGGAGATTGGAAATTCCTTTAAAAAGTTAAACAGTTAAACATAACACCTACCATGTATACTTCTGAGATATTTACACAGTATATATGAGAGCATATATTCAAATGAGTTTTGTACACAGATGTCCATACAAACTTTGTTTGTAGTAACCACAGACTGGAAACAATGTATCTATCAGAAGGTGAAATTGCTAACCAAATTGTGGTAAATCCATACAGTAGAGATCTACTTAACAATAAGGTACTATGAATTCATACTACAATGTGGATGAATCTCAAAATAATTATGCTGACTGAAGAGATCCAATGAAAAGGAATACATGTAGGATTCCATTCATGTAAAGATTTCACAGAACTCTGTGTTCACCTCCAACATGTAAAGAGCTTGGAAGTTGAGAGTTCTGCTCTTATAATAAGTAAAAAAGATGGAGAAATTGGAAACATAACTTTTAATAGATCCATCTGAAAATTGAGGTCACAGGGTAAGCCATCACCTGGGAATCTGGAGAGAGCCTAATACAGACAAGGTTAGCTTAATGCCAGCAGAAGTTGCTGAAACTGGTAACCCATAGGAACACTTCCATTGTAATTTTGATGAACTACTGGAGGCTGACAGTTGACTGGCATGAGAGTTAAAAATTCTTGGGGGTTCAGTCTCAGGGATACCCATACTCTCATGGTATTTATCAATAAAAGCTCGACACCAGATTCTTACAGTAAAAATTTATTTATTTATTTTTTTAGTACTACATGTAATTTTATTTTATTTTATTTTTTTTTACAAATAGTTTATTGTCAAATTAGTTTCCACATAACACTCAGTGCTCATCCCCAAAGTGCCCTCCTCCATGCCCATCCCCCCCACCCCCCCACATCCATCAGTCCTCAGTTTTTGTCAGCTTTCAAGAGTCTCTCATGGTTTGCCTCTCTCCCTTTCCCCCACCATTTCCGCTCTTCTTCTCCCCCTTGTTCCTCCATCAAGTTCCTCCTAATCCTCCTATACGTGCAAACATATGATATTTGTCCTTCTCTGCCTGACTTATTTCGCTCAGCATAACACCCTCACGGTCCATCCATGTTGCCATGGCCAGATTTCATTGTTTCTCATTACCATGTAGTATTCCATGGTATAGATAAACCACATCTTCTTGATCCATTCTTCTGTTGATGGACACTTAGGCTCTTTCCATGTTTTAGCTATTGTTGAGAGTGCTGCTATGAACATTGGGGTACAAGTGCTCTTATGCATCAGCATTTCTGTATCCCTTGGGTAGATTCCTAGCAGTGCTATTGCTGGGTCATAGGGGAGTTCTATTGTTAGTTTCCTGAGGAACCTCCACACTGTTTTCCAGAGGGGCTGTACCAGTTTACATTCCCACCAACAGTGTAGGAGGGTACCCGTTTATCCACATCCTCGCCAGCATCTAGAGTTCTCTGATTTGCTCATTTTGGCCACTCTGACTGGTGTGAGGTGGTATCTCAGTGTGGTTTTGATTTGTATTTCCCTGATGAGGAGGGATGCTGAGCATCGTTTCATGTGTCTGTTGGCCATCTGGATGTCCTCTTTGGAGAAGTGTCTGTTCATACCTTCTGCCCATTTCTTCACTGGGTTGTTTGTTTTTCGGGCGTGTAGTTTGGTGAGTTCCTTATAGATTCTGGATATTAACCCTTTATCTGATATGTCATTTGCAACTATCTTTTCCCATTCCGTTGGTTGCCTATTAGTTTTCTGGGTTGTTTCCTTTGCTGTGCAGAAGCTTTTGATCTTGATGAGGTCCCAACAGTTTATTTTTGCTCTTGATTCCCTTGCTTTTGGGGATGTGTCAAGTAAGAAGTTGCTGCGGTGGAGGTCAAGGAGGTTGTTTCCTGCTTTCTCCTCTAGGGTGTTGATAGTTTCCTGTCTCACGTTCAGGTCCTTTATCCATTTTGAATTGATTTTTGTGCATGGTGTGAGAAAATGATCTAGTTTCATTCTTCTGCATGTTGCTGTCCAGTTCTCCCAACACCATCTGTTAAAAAGGCTGTCTTTTTTCCATTGGATATTCTTTCCTGCTTTGTCAAAGATCAGTTGGCTGTATACTTTTGGGTCCACTTCTGAGTTCTCAATTCTGTTCCATTGGTCTATGGGTCTGTTTTTGTGCCAATACCATACTGTCTCGATGATGACAGCTTTGTAGTAGAGGCTGAAGTCTGGGATGGTGATACCTCCCGTTTTGGTTTTATTTTTCAGTATTACTTTGGCTATTCGGGGTCTTTTGTGGTTCCATACAAATTTTTGGATAGGTTGTTCTAGTTTTGAGAAGTATGCTGGTGCAATTTTGATTGGAATTGCATTGAATGTGTAGAGTGCTTTAGGTAGTAATGACATCTTAACTATATTTATTCTTCCTATCCATGAGCATGGAATGTTTTTCCATTTCTTTGTGTCTTCTTCAATGTCCTTCCTAAGTTTTCTATAGTTTTCATCATATAGATCTCTTGTATCCTTGGTTAGGTTTATTCCGAGGTATTTTATGGTTTTTTGTGCAATTGTGAATGGGATCAGTTTCTTGATTTCTCTTTCTGTTGCTTCATCATTGGTGTATAAAAATGCAACCGATTTCTGAACGTTGATTTTGTACCCTGCAACTTGGCTGAATTCTTGGATCAGTTCTAGTAGGCTTCTGGTGGAGTCTGTCGGGTTTTCTATGTAGAGTATCATGTCATCTGCAAAGAGTGAAAGTTTGACTTCCTCTTTGCCAATTCTGATGCCTTTGATTTCCTTTTGTTGTCTGATGGCTGATGCTAAGACTTCCAGCACTATGTTAAACAACAGTGGTGAGAGTGGACCTCCCTGTCATGTTCCTGATCTCAGGGGGAAAGCTCTCAGTTTTTCCCCATTGAGGATGATGTTAGCTGAAGGCTTCTCATAGATGGCTTTGATGATGTTTAAGTAGGTTCCTTCTATCCCAACTTTCTCTAGAGTCTTTATTAAGAAGGGATGCTGTATTTTGTCAAATGCTTTTTCTGCATCTATTGACAGGATCATATGGTTTTTATCTTTTCTTTTATTGATATGATGGATCCCATTGATTGATTTGCGAATGTTGAACCAGCCCTGTAACCCAGGAATGAATCCCACTTGATCTTGGTGGATGATTCTTTTTGATATGCTGCTGGATTCGATTTGCAAGGATCTTGTTGAGAATTTTTGCATCCGTATTCATCAAGGATATTGGCCTATAGTTCTCTTTTTTTGCTGGATCTCTCTTACAGTAAAAATTTGAGAAAAGTCCCTGCATGTTTTCAGCAGAGAGAGGAGAAAAGTAAACATTTAAAAATTAACACAGGAAAGTTAACCATTTTGAAATACACTGAGGCCATCATCTATAACAAAGATTTACTCTGTAAGGTAAGCTATCAGAGCCTTATCTGAATTGAGAAAGGACAATTAAACAACTCCAGCACCCTCTAACCATTTTATTTTCACACAAAAGGAAAAAGAAAAAAAAAAAGGCTAAGATATGCTTCTGAAAGTCACAATCCAAAGACTCAAACCCACTAAAGCACTGAGATTTAATCATAAGGTTACAGAATGTTTTCCCTCTCCTACACTTTATGAAAATATCAACAGACCTTCAGTAAGAGTGTATTACAAATGAGCAATATGTAAGCCATAGACCCTATTTAAGGACTTTCTAAGGAAATGCAAATATAGCAGGAAAAACAAAACAAGGGAACTGGAGAAAACTGAAGCTTCTGGAACTTACAGCTATAAAAATATTAAATAGAGCCTAATTCCTAGCAATATTATAAAATTTCACATTAAAAGTCTCATTACTTGAGTTTCTATTCCACAGCACATACATGCCTGGCTTTTGACAAAAATTTAAATTGCATGCTAAAGGGCAGGAATGAACAGTCTGAAGAGACAAGCTCAGAACTAGATTCATATATGACACAGACCTTGCAATTATCAGAGGACTTTAACTGATTAATACATTAAGGGCTCTTATGGAACGTAGACAACATGCAAGAACAGAGGGACAATGCAAGCAGAGATGAAAACTCTAAGAAGGAATTAAAAGGAAATGATAGAAATCAAGAACATTATAATAGAAATGAAGATTGTCTTTGATGTGTTTATCAGTAGACTGAACTCAGCTCAGGAAAGAATCATTGAGTTTGAAGACAGGTCAATAAATTCCCAAAGTGAAAAGCAAAGATAAAAAATAATGAATTTTAAACATATATCAGAATATTGAAGACCTTTGGGATAATTTCAAAAAGTATGTGATATGGATAATTGGAATACCAGAGGAAGAGGAAAGAATTATTATTTGAAGTAACAATGGCCTAGAATTTGCCAAAATTGATGGCAGAGACCATACCACAAAAAACTCAGAGAACACCCAGCAGGATAAATAATAAAATCTCTATATGAGCTGTATATTCAAAATGCAGAAAACCAAAGAACAACACTACTCAAAGGGGTCTAATTGACATTTATGAAATCTTCATCTAGCATTGCAGAATACCCATTCATCTCATATTCACATTGACATTCACAGAGAGGCCACATTCTGGGTCTTAACATACACCTTAACAAATTTAGAAAAATAAAATATGTACAATGGATTTAAACTAGAAATTGATAACAGGAAATTATCAGATTTTTAACACCCTTGAGGATTAGCAGCAAACATTTTTTTAAGTTTATTTATTTTGGGGTAGGGGGATTGCAGAGAGAGAGAGAGAGAGAGAGAGAGAGAGAGAGAATCCCAAGCAGGCTCCACACTGTCAGTGCAGAGCCTAACAGAGGGCTCAAACTCATGAACTGAGATAAGGATCTGAGCCAAAGTTAAGAATCAGATGCTTACCTGACTGAACCATCCAAGCACCCCTAGCAGCATACTTTTAACTAGCACATGGTCAAAGATGAAGTCTTCTAAGAAATTTAAAAATATTTTCAACTAAATGAAATTGCAAAATAGAACAATTGTGGCACTCAGAAGGAAATTTGTAACATTGAATACATATATCATTGAATGCATATATATTTATTCATATATTTCTTCTGCACCATTCTCTGTCTTCGCAGGGCTCCAGTGATACATATATTAGACCACTTATTACTACCCATCAGATTTTGAATGGTGTGCTTATTTTTTTTTTCTTTTTTCTTTTTTCTTTTCACCTTGAGTAATCTCTATTGATCTATCTTTAAGTTCACGGTTTCTTTCCTTGGCTGTGTTTAGTTTGCTGATGAATTTGATAAAGGCAATCTTCATCTACTGTATTTTGATGTCTAGACTTTGCACTTAATTCTTCTACTTTACACAACTCTGCTGAAGATGTATATCAAGTCTTAAATGTCTACCTTTTCCATTATAATCTTTAACATATTTATTAGTTATTTTAATTCCATATTATGATAGTTTCAACATCTGAGTTATGTCTGGGCTTGGTTTTGATGATTGTTTTGTCTCTTCAGACTTTGTTTTCTTCTTTTATTTTTTTTTAAATGTTTTTATTTATTTCTAGGAGAGAGAGAGACAGCGTGAGCAGGGGAGGGTCAGAGAGAGAGGGAGTCACAGACTGAAACAGGCTCCAGGCTCTGAGCTGGCAGTCAGCACAGAGCCTGATGTGGGGCTCGAACCCACGAACCGCGAGATCATGACCTAAGCGAAAGTCGGACGCTTAACCGACTAAGCCACCCAGGCGCCCCTGTTTTCTTCTTTTAAAACAGAATTATTGAAAGGCAATTCACATATTATACCATTAACCTATTTAATATGTATAACTCAAGAGCTTTTAGAATACTCATGGGATAGTGCAACCATCACCATAATCAATTCTAGATTAGGGATGCCTGGGTGACTCAGTTGATTAAGAGGCCGACTCTTGATTTCAGCTCATGTCATGATCTCACCGGCTTGTGGGACAAGCTGCACACTGACAGACTGGAGCCTGTTGGGATTCTCTCTCTCTCCTCTCTTTCTGCCCCTCCCCTGCTCATGCTTTCTCTCTCAAAATAAATAAGTAAACATAAAAACATAAAAAATTACTTTTAGAATATTTTAGTCACCCTGAAAAGATAACCTGTACATCTTAGACATCACCCTGCAAACCCCCAATCCTCCTAAGCCCTAGGAAGCCACTAGTCTACTTTCTGTTTCTCTATATTTGCCTATTCTGGACATTTCATAATAAATAGAATTATGCAATATGTGTTCCATTGTGACTAGCTTCTATTAACCTTGATTTCAAGGTTCATTCTAATGGTAGCATGGATGCCAATAATGTTTCTTTTGTAGATATACACATTTTATTTATCCATTCATTGATTAATAGACATTTGGGTTATTTCCAATTTGGGGATATTATGGATATAATACTGCTATGAACATTTGTGTACAAATTTTTGTGCATATATGTGTTTCCATTTTTCTTGAAGTAGAATTGCTGGTGGTAACTCTATGTTTAAACATTGGAAGAACTGTCAAACTGTTTTCAAAAGTGGCTAAACCATTTTATATTACCACCCACAGTGGGTGGAAGTTCTAATTTCTCCATGTCCTCACCAACACTTATTATATAACAGTAGTTGTGTGGATTTTCATTGTCCTGATCGTGTATACTGTTGAGTATCTTTTTATGTGCCTTTTTGCAATTTGCATATCTTCTTTGGAGAAATGTCTGTTCAGATACTTTGTCCAGTTTTAAATTGGGTTGTCTTTTTATTATTAAATTGTAAAAGTTCCTTATATATTCTAGATGTAGATCTCTTATCAGATATATGGATTATTAATATCTATCCATCTGCAAGTTATCTTTTCACTTTCTTCATAGTGTTCTTTGGTGAACAATAGTTTTTAACTTCGAGGATGTCCAGTCTATTTTTTTTCTCTTGTTGCTTGTGATTTTGTTGTGATATTTAAAATGACATTGCCTAATCCATGGACATGAATATTTATGCCCATTTTTTTCCTAAGAACTTTATAGTTTAACTCTTCAATTTAGGCCTTTGATCCATAGTGAGTTAAATTTTTGTTTATCTTGTGAGGAAGGGAGGGAGGGGGTGGGCCATATCTTAAATGTCAAGAGCTCTTGCTGTTTGTATCAAATTTTTAGTAGATTTTTAACATGTTTCTGCATTGGTATATGTAATTGTCCTTTAGGACAATTTCCTCAGACTTTAAATGGTTGAGTGTTTTAAGTAGATTTACCAGTTATGCTTGTGAGATTGGGGAATGGATCAATGGAGCTGCTCAAGCTGCCATTTTGGAAGTGGAGCTAAGGCTCTGTTTTCTTCTTGCTTTTCCCATGTTCTGTAATATTTTTGTTCAAAGCTTGGCACGTTGTATATGACACTAGTTAGTGAGATCAGTATAAACATACACACATACACATTTTGCATATGTACCAAGTTGTGCTTAGAGGTGAGCACAACTTTCCTTCTGCTGAGTCTTCAGTGTGAGGGTGTGTGTTAATCTAGTCAGGAGTTGGACTGAGCTGGAAGTTTGTTATTGCCCACTTACCCTCAGTGATTACTCTGCTGGTTACCCTCAGTGCACCAAAGACTTCATGTTTCTTGAGTGCAGGGGTTCTCAGCTGAGGGTGATTTTCCTGGGGGACATTTGGCACTGCCTGGGAGAACGCTACCAGCATCTGGTGAGTAGAGACCAGAGATACTGCTGAACATCTTACAACTCACAGGATGGCAGCCACAGCAGAGAATGATCCAGTACATATTGTCAATAGTGCCGAAGTTAGGAAACACTATTCTAGGGCTATCTGATGTTCCACATAGTTTGCTAGAGGGTTTTCCATTATATCTGCTCTCCTCTTGGCCGGCTTTGCACTGTTCCTCAGACATTATCTTTCAATTCCTAGGTGTATTCCACTGTTATTTCTACTTTGACACATGATAGCATGTTGGTGACTGTCAGGGAAGGGGAGCATTCTCTGCTGTTCTGACTGTCTTAGCCAGGCACTGTGAACCTGAGGCTTGGGGTGTGGCCTTCACAAGTGTCCACATTTTCATTCAGCTGTAGTTCTAGGCCTGGTACCCCATATTCTAGTTCCTCACTTAGGGACAGAGATTTCTTTAATAGACTTTATTTTTCAGATCAGTTTTAGTTTAATAGAAAAAGAAATAACTGGAACATAAAGAGTTCCTGTATATCCCCTGCCTCCACACATGCACAGCCTGCCCTGTTATAACTATCCTGGGCCACAGTTTATATGTGTTATAATCAACGAACTTGCATCGACCCATCATTGCCACACAAAGTCCATAGTTTACATTTTGTGTTTCACAGTCTGCAGGTTTGGACAGATGCATGAAGGCATGTATCCAGCATTACAGCATCATACAGAATATCCTCACTGTTCTATCAGCCCTGCACCCTTCACTTATTCCTGCTTCTCTCTTGAGGTAAAGTTTCTTCTTTGCTTCCTTCTTTGCTTCCTTTCTTTTTATCTCCTTTTCTTTTCCTTGCTTTAAAAAAGAAAAAAGAAACCCACTTTTGTTTTCTTCAGCTACAAAGGGTTTTCTCTAATTCCCTGAAGTGACAAATTTGCTGCTCTTCTCCATGCAGATCAAGGCTTCTGTTGCACAGGAGAGACAGTAAGTAGAGTTTGGCTGTGGCTACTTTTCTGATGCCTCAGGCAACACTTAGGTAGGAGAGGATGGAGATCCTCCCCAGTCTTTGCAAATACCTGGAAGAGTTTGTTGATGCAAACAAGTTGATACAAATCCCCTTATGTACGGGTAGATCTTCATGCTAGCCACACTTGGCCTGTAGCAACTCATAAGAAATGTGTGGCTAAATATTCTTAGGAGCTTACGTGGGGTCCTTTATCTTCCTAGAAGCACTTGTCTCTCTCCAGAGATACAAAGTGGTTTGTTGTTTACCTGAGATCTCCATTCTCTCGGGGGTTCAAGAAAAGCCATTCATTTAAAGTTTGCCTAACCTTTTGTTTGTAGGAAAGGTGGGCAGAATGTTCCTTCCAGTTTCTACATTTCCAAGATGAAAATGAAACTTAACTCCTTTTTTACATTGCTATAATTCTTTTTTTAAAGGAAAAAAATTTTTTTTTCATTTTTAAAAAATGTTTGTTTATTTCTGAGAGACAGAGAAAGACAGAGCACAGGCAGGGGAGGGGCAGAGAGAGACACACAGAATCTGAAGCAGGCTCCAGGCTCTGAGCTGTCAACACAGAGCCCGAGGTGGGGATCAAACTTGCTCACTGTGAGATCCTGACCTGAGCCAAAGTCAGACATTTAACTGACTGCACCACTTAGGCACCCCAATTGCTAGAATTCTTTGACAACTGCTATTGAACTGAGATCTGCAAAGAGCATCCAACTCCTGGCTTTAGTTTTCTGTTCTGGGGTAACACATTAGGGTCCCACCCTTATGACCTCATTTTATCCTAATTACCTCCTAACAAGCACTGTGTCCAAAGAGAGTCCCAATGGGGGATAGGGATTCAACATATGAATTTTGGGGGGCACACAAACTGGCATAATAAGAAACCCTATCACAGAGAGATGCCTCAGTTTCCTTATTGATAAGATGGGGGAAATCCTAGCACTTATTGCAGTGGGTTATTGTGAAGGTTAAATGCATTAGTAAGCACAAAGCACTTAGAATAGTGCTTAGATAAAAGTGAGCGCTATGTAAGTGCTGGGTGTTATTACATTGTCACTGTTGTCAGTTTTGTTATTCAGCTGTTGTGTTGAGTATCCTGGTATGTCCTGAGTTTCAAGTTCCCCATAGTGCCTATGGAATTAAATGTACAGAACTTAAGGGACTTGGCTGAGCAAAACATAAAGAGAAGTCTACGCAGCCCTCCGTGCAGAAACCGCCAGCACCTTCAACAGACCTACAGACAGCGGCCTCTCCCTGGGCAGCTTCTGACTGTATTTTCACACCAGTGAAACACCAGCTATTTTCTCCTCTTCAAGACTTGGTAGCACGAAGGTCACATGGATGTGTGTCTCCATCCTGCACTCTCTTACTCCTGGATCAGATTGTCTTTCCTTTGGGGCACACACCCAGAACGGGCTTGCAGATGCTGAGTCCATTTGAGCCTCATGCTTTGGGAAAGTCATCTGAAGTGGGAATTAAAAGACCATCTTCATCTTTACTGATAAAGAAGACCAGTGGCCATGGTATGTGAGGACAAGGTGACATACCCCAGAGCCGAGAGCAAACATGTCTTCTTCTGTAATAAGATTCAAGTCATGGCACACAAGGTTCATGGGAAGCACTTTCACAGCCAAGGGACAGAAGAGGGGAAACTTTTCATTCACAGGTTTCTGGCATGTATCCTGAAGAGAGAAGAACAAAGAGAGGAGTAAATTCGAAGTAGCAATTCTTTAAGATGTGTATTTGTATAATAGGTACATTCTGATAAGTTATATCCATTTGATTTCTAGTTTTACAAATAAAAATAAATTCCTCTTTGGTCCCCTGATTTGTTTTTGAAATGTTTTATTATGTTTTGATTGCAGTTGAAGACAGATTTTTAACAAATAAGTTCTAAGTTTTTTACCTCTTTTCAGGAGCTGATGCACTCAAGTTCACTAATAGAGTTCCTTATGGAGCTCTATGAAGCTAGACAGTGAGCTCTCTTTCAAAGTAAAAAATGTTATTGTAATATAATCCCCTTTGTGTTAGTTACTTATGTTACTAGCTCTCAATTTAATGGAATATTAACTGCCTAAATTAGTGAGGTGAATGAGTCAATGGATCTTGCTGCAGTTGTGTTCAGTGTAGACTATTCATCAGGGCATTGGTACTTTGGTGGAACCATCTGAGTAAAGGCTGATCAACATCAAATACTGTTGTAAAAATAGCAAATCTGCACTGGAATATTTGTATTACATAAAAATTCTAACTGACCATAGTGGACCAGAGAATGCAAATTTTACCTGTGGCCAGCAGATGGCAGTGTTCAACCCAATTCAGTTCAACTCTATAAGATTGCTTATTAGTTAAGTTTTTCCTGAACATCTACCTCAAGCTGGTAGGGGTGTAGCAATAAACAAAAACAGAATCACTAATATTGTCCAGAGAGTTTATTTGTTGTTCCATATGTGTAAGATGAGAAGGCCTGTGAATAATCTCTTAAAACTACAGAATGTGGTCCTGTTGTCATGTTGGTGGATGGGAGAGTAGTCAGGTGGCACACACACAAGAACCGAGAACCATTATAAAAATAGAACTTAAAAAGGTCAGTAGAGTCACAGAGACAGATGACAATGTTTCATTGGAGTAACAATCTGTTTCAACGGTGATCATAGGGAAGCAAACGATGTTTCGGGTCATCACTCAGTCTGTTGTCTTATGTTTAGCACTGTGGGACCACAGTCCTTTACCTGTAACCCTTAGGGCCAGATGTGTTTAGAAGTTAGAATTTTGGGGATTTTGAAAAAATAATATGTTATATATTTCCTAATATTCCCAGTGTACACTGGGGGACCCTGTAATCAAACACATTCATACTTATGCAAAATAATACATGGTAGATTCACACTATAATTTATATATATCCTTATGCCAATTAGGTCTGTTTTACCAACAGCTTTGGTTTTCAGAGATTTTGGAATGGCAGATAACTATGTGGATCTATATTATTCCATGAGAAAAAAGAATCCAACCCCAAAGCTATAGAAAACCTTTCCAGTTTCCTGGAAAATGGATTCTCAGTCTATAGAAGCTTGTGAGAGTTTCATTTATATGCAGGCGTACTTTGTTTTGTTGAAGTATATTTTATTGTACTTTAAGGACATGGCAATTTTTACCAGTTGGTGCTTTGTGGCAATCCTACATAGAGTAAGTCTATTGGTGCCATTATCCCAATAATATTTGCTCACTACATGTCTCTGTGTCAGAATTTGGTAATTCTCACAATATTTCAAACTTTTTCATTATTCAATCTGATGACAAAACTTTGATGGATGAAGAGTTGCTTATTATGGGTGAGCTAAGAAAGTGTTTTTTCCAGATGAATCTATTCCTGGTAAAGATATTGTGAAGATGGTTGAAATGGCAACAAAGGACTTAGCATATAACATAAAATTAGTTGATACAGCAACAGCTGAAGTTTGAGGAGATGGACTCCAGTTTTGAAAGAAGTTCCACTCTGGATAAAATACTATCAAATAGCATCTCCTGCTACAGAGAAATCATTTGTGAAAGGAAGAGCCAATCCATATAGCAAACTTTATTGTTGTCTTATTTTAAGAAATTGCCTTCACAACCACCACCCCGATCCATCAGCAACCATCAACATGGAGACAAGACCCTCCAACCACTTAAAAGATAACCACTCAGTGAAATCTCAGAAAATGATTAGCCTTTTATAGCATACTTTTAAATGTTTATTTATTTTTGAGAGAGTGTGAGCAGGGGAGGGCAGAGAGCAAGAGAGGGACAGAGGATCTGAAGCAGGGCTTGAATTCACGAACCATGAGTTCATAACCTGAGCTGAAGTCAAATGCTCAACCACTCGAGCCATCTAGGCACCCTGCAATAAAGTATTTTTTAATTAAGGTATGTACATTGTATTTTTAGACATTATGCTCTTGTGCATTTACAAGACCACAGTATAGTGTAACATAACTTTTATAGGCACTGGAAAAACAAAACGTTCATTTGACTTGCTTTATTGTGTTATTTGTTTGCTTCATTGCCATGGTCTGGAATCAAATATCTCTGAAGTAGGCCCATATTTCTTTACAGATTTGTTAAGCATTTTTAGGTCCTGGATATTGTCATTCTTGAATTTTTTTTAAGGTAAGATGAACCAGAATTACTTTTGTTTTGAGAAGGCTTACTTTAATTAGATATTTTGAGATAATTAAGGGTATTACAGTATTAGGACTGGAAATTATGACCTTAGAAAAAGAATGTTTGCTCATTATCACTCACAAATTAAACATGGCTTGGGATTTCTGCTAAGTTTCAAAATATTTACCAAATTTTAAAAAACACAGTTAACTAAAAAAAAAAAAAAAAAAAAAAAAAAAGACCCTGGATCAAAATAGTGGATCAAAGCCTTCTGTTGTTTAGTCGTCCAGCCTTTGGTTGTCAAGTTTTATTTAACTTGGAAAAAACCAGAAGGAGGGGCACCTGGGTGACTCAGTCAGTTAAGCAACTGACTTCCGCTCAGGTCATGATCTCGTGGTTTGTGGGTTCGAGCCCCACATCGGGCTCTGTGCTGACAGCTCAGAGCCTGGAGCCTGCTTCAAATTCTGTGTCTTCTTCTCTCTCTGCCCCTCCCCCACTCATGCTCAGTTTCTGTCTCAATTGAAAAAAAAAAAAGAAGGAAACTTACCACCCTAACTTGGAGTGTTAATGATCTTCATATACTCTAGATTTTAGAAGGTTGATTTTTAAAACTTTTTTTAAATAAAAAAAATTAAAAAGATTTTTGTCAATTACTATAAGTGATGAAAGACTCTAAAAGGAAAGTTGTTTCCAGGAAGTCATAGAATCTCCAAATGAAATTATGACAGTAAAAATGATCAGGGTTGGAGGAAAAAGGCAGGGATGACCAAACAGTTCATGGAGCTTTCAGAATGGAACGATAAAACCAGACCAGCTTTCTTAGCTGGGTCGGTCACATCATGCCTTCTAACATCTGATTTTACAAAGTGTCTATGTTTGTTTGCTTCATTGTTTATTCTTTATGTTGTTCTCAAAAGTACTTGAAGCAGCTTACATAAACGTATATAACATAACATGTTAAACAAGTGTGTGTTGGAGAGAAAGTCGAGGCACACAGGAAGGAAACTTAAGGAAGGCTGGTTAAGGAGGGTGTGGGAAGCTGGGACATCACCTTTGTACATTAGTCTCTGAGCTTTCCAGGTACGAGGTAGAGAGAAAAGTACTCTTCGTGTCATAAGAATATAAGCTTACTGAGGTTAGCATATTTTATCCACTGCCATCATTCTGGGACACAGCGATCTGCCTTGAAACAGGCATGTGATAAATATTTATCTAATGAATTCAATTTATAGTGTCTCTAAGATTAAAAATAACAGTGGTGGTCTGTGGAAACACAGCTTCTTTTAGTATTCAGAAATTTCCTCCTGTTCTTCATAAGAAGACACTCTAGATGCAGGGACCAACATTCTCAGTAACATTTTGAAGAATGATGGGGCATTTTTAATGGGGGGGGCCTTTCATTTATTTGTTTATTCATTATTAATTTGTTCATTGAGCAAACATGTCTTTTCCCAAGACACAGGGATCCAAAAAGTATCTAAAGAAGAGCAGGAGTGTAATAAAACAAGTATGGTAAAGCATTATAGGTTGTATAATACAGACTTGGAGAGCACTGCTGGTATGCAACACCCACAAGAATGTGTAACACATAGTAAGGACTTGCTACAGATTTGTTGAGTGGACTAATGAAGAGTTCATCAGACACATGGAAGAGAAGTGAGTTCTAATAAGAAGGGAGCAGTATAGCAAGGATTTGGGAAAATGCTGCAGGTAGCCTAAGGGAGAGAACGAAGTGTATGGTGTGGGGAGGGCTGGGGGCACTTGCTGAGAGGTTTAGTCTGTTGAAATAAACCCGAGTCCTATCTGGAATGCTATCACAGGGAGTTTTATCTTAAATTATGATTTTTTAAAAATTTTTCATCAAAAAATGATCTTCAGCTAAAGAGGGGATAGAAAAGAAACCTAATGTGTGTGAGCACCCACTCATTTGACACTTCCTCTTACCTAATATCCCCGGGTATCCTCTGAAGCACTGTTCCTATTTTCCGTATGGGAAGCCAAAGCTCAGAGATTTGAATGATTTTCCTTATTCTATGAAAGACAATTCCCACTCTTCTTAATTCAATGAAATCCTCATTCTATAAGACTGCCAGTGGGGTAGAGAGCTGATCCTGCGGCTCCTATTCTTGTGCCCAGGTTCATCATATTCTGGAGGACCAGTCCTAAGTCTGCACTCAGCCCCCTTGCCTCCTCATTCAGCCTTGGGGGCACAGAGAACAATTGAACATTGTAAGGAAACTGTGGGGTAACATTAAGGGTATTAAGATAGAAACATCACCCACTAATTACTGAGAATTGCCTTTGGCAGTGAGACTCCATGCAGACCTCTCTTGGCTTACCTCTGACCATCTTCATGAGACCTAGATTATCACTGAGTCCTACCACCAAGAAGACTTTTAGATGCTAAGATTTCTGCTCAAGAGAGTGAACACCCACAGAGAAAGTGGTTGTTTCAGAGCCTGTCTCCTGAAGATTGACCTGTATTCAAGGTATTTAATGTGCTTAGGTTTATGAGCTACATGGCAGATGCTCATGGATATCAGCTGTTGTTATTCACCTCAGTTCACATTTTTTAAGCTTTCCCACAGGATCGAACCTGAGATACCACGCTTATGCTCATGGCCTTGCAGATTCAGTGTGATCATTATACCAACATAAAAGTAGATTCAGTATTCACCTAAAGGATAGGCAATGGGGTTGTTTTATTATAGCGTTATTACAAGCTGGGGTTGGTGCCTGCGTATGTCTGTTTCTCTTCATCTCTTGGCCTTTCCCTAGAAAA
The DNA here is from genome assembly GCF_003009895.1 of Hyaena hyaena. Taxonomy (NCBI): domain Eukaryota; kingdom Metazoa; phylum Chordata; class Mammalia; order Carnivora; family Hyaenidae; genus Hyaena; species Hyaena hyaena. Next base: position 398,151 of record NW_024081921.1, read on the forward strand.
GAGTATGAAGGGAAAAAGAGACCCTCTGCCCAAATCCGTGGAGATGATGAGAACCCAGCAGCTTTTTAGCCATCTTTCTGGTGCATGGTCAGTTGTTCAGGCTGCTGAAAGAACCTGAGTAAGAGATGCTGAGTGGCTGTTACGGGGCACCTAGGTGGCTCAGTCAGTTAAGCGTCCAACTTCTGATTTTGGCTCAGGTCATGATCTTGTGGTTTGTGAGTTTGAGCCCCATGTTCGGCTCTGCACTGATAGCACAGAGCCTGCTTGGGATTTTCTACCCTTCCCCAGCTCACGCTCTCTCTCAAAATAAATAAACTCTAAAAAGTAATTTAGAAATATTTTAAGAATCATGCAGAATTAGAGGAGTTGCAAATGATAGGCAAATGGTCTACTTTTCTAAAGGAAAGAAACACTTTTTGACCCCTGGGTGGTAAGTTTCATTTCATTTATCAGTAAGAGTCTGATGGAGAGGAAAAAGAGGAAACACACACCCCACTAAAATCCATCCCAAGTTTCACGAAGAGCAGGCCATACCAGATCAGGGCCCTTTCTTCTGGGACGGATTACCAGTTGGATAGCTCAGAAGGTCATGGACTTGTATCTCAGCCAAGTGTACTAATACAAATCGGTTTTAATTTTATTTTAGTGCCTGTTGTGTGTCAAGCACTGTGATAAGCACTGGGTATAATGGAGCTAAAGGTGTTCAGTTTCGTGACATCAGAAGTACTCTGTGATATCAAATAGATGCGCACAAATGAATGGTGGAAATAGATTGCTTACTAATAATTGATTTAATAAACACACATTTTTATAATGATGCTTATGCATTTTTGAATAAACCAGAAATGGTGAGAAAATGCCATTAGTTGATGGACCTAGTCCAGAAAGATGATCTTTTTGTGTGACAAAGACCAAAATTGAGATGAATTAGAACAAGGACAGAGTCCCACATTCCTTCCTGCTTATTTAAAAGTCTGGTTGTTTGTACATGTGTTTGTTCATGAATATGTGTGTGTTAAAGATTTAGCATCGATGCATAGATTTTTACTATAAACCTTTGGGATATAAGTAAAATAAATAAAATTTTCCTGAAGAAATTCCTCCTCTTCAAAGAGCAATATATTTTGAGACTCTGTTTTTCATCAGTCCACTTTGTGGGTGGTTATTTGGAGTAACTTGTACAAGATATTAGAGCTGCTGTAGAAAGTACTGTTTCTATGTCAATAGAGTGTGTGGCACGAAAGTACTTTTTTGTACTTTAAATAGTCTGTTATTTTTTCTTGATCTTTTAAGTATACATCTGAATGTCTAGGTTATACACTTGAACTGTACTCCATGTTATGTTAGACCACTTGACCCACAGATTATTTTGTATCCCAAAAATACCCAAAAGGAATTAAGAAATTAATTACAACTTTAATTATATTCAAGAAAACTCTCGTGATTCCTTATAGTTGTTATTTATCTATCTTCAAAGAGAGTCTTAATTGCCTTTGGCTTTGGGGTTGTAATGGTCATTCTAGACTGAGGAGCTTATTCAGACACTTAAGACTTTGGGCCAATACTGCCAATGACTTCATACCACTTCATCTTCTTTCCACTTCTATGGATTACCCAACAGCAATAATGGTCATGCTAGCCAGCCCCTGATACTCCTCTCTACAGTCAGGGGAAGGTCAGCTATTTTTTGATCCCCATGGGAGGGAGACAGCTCCTCAATCAGTATCCTAAAATAGCTGGCCATTCTCAGCTGCTGGGCTGGAGTCCCTCCAGGGGAGAGCAAAGGGAATACAAATCCACCCACTGGGTGTGAGTGAGAAGCCACCAAAATATGAGCTAGGAGAGGCTTCTAAAGAAGATCCTGCCTACTCAAAAAATCTTTCTTCTTTTTCTTACTTTTTTTTAATTGAGCAGCCACGTGTCTGCCATTTTTTAATTTCTTATTTTATTTAAAGGGAAACCAGTGACTTGAAGATGAGACTAAATATTGCCATCTTCTTTGGGGCTCTCTTTGGTGCTTTGGGGGTTTTACTCTTTTTGGTGGCTTTTGGATCGGATTACTGGCTTCTTGCAACTGAAGTGGGGAAGTGTTCAGGTGAACAGAATGTGCGTTTCTTCTTCCAAATACTGATGTCCTTGATAGGGATGAGGATGGCCTCATGTATCCTCTTGAAATCAAAGAATGGTGGTAGAGTGACTACTTCTTCACAGAAGAGATATGTAGAAAGCTAGTGACTATCATTATTTGGGATAAAATCCATGTTTTAGTATTTTCCTGGATGTGATCATTTAGGTTATGTGCTTTGTGTTGACAGCAAATTACTTCATTTGTGTTCTGTACAGATAGAGAATGTCACTTTCCACCATGAAGGATTCTTCTGGAGATGTTGGTTTAATGGGATTGCAGAAGAGAATGATTCCAGTATCTGGAAGTTCTGGTACAGTAAGTATAATATATCTTTATTTTCCCATTGTGATTAAAATAAGAATGAAAGAGCTTCTTATTCAGTATAGATCACTTACAAGATAGGATTGAATTCTTAACTGTAGAACCCTGAAGGATGTCTTCAGAAGATTGATAAAGTGATCTTTTTTCAGTAAGTAGAAATGGCTATAGAAAATTATTGTATTTTCTAACCTAAAATAGGGGCATGAATATTTATGGCAAAATTGAATTATCTTCTGTTTCCTTGTTCATATTTCAAATACACTAACCCTGACCAAAAAAAAAAAAAAAAAAAACCTAAATATTACCTATAGTATTTTTCCTGAGTGTCTATTATTGCTGTGTTTCAAATAAAAAAAGTTTTTTTGGCTATCAATTCTTGAAATCTAAAATTTTAAAATTCAGAAATAGGTGTTACTTTATATTCATGGATTTAAAGTTATATAAATATATATATATTACAATGAAACTTAATTAGCAGCAGTGGTGTTTAAAAGCTCACTGTGTTTGGGCTTTATCCAAGTTTGTGGGAATTATCAAGAAATGCCTGGCTTCTGATGTCTGCATTCTCTCACAGAAACTTGAAAGTTCTTTTTTGACATAGAATAGCTTCTAAAAAATACGATACATTCTTTTCACTGTACTTCCGATATTAATCTTTGAAAGTTAATTCATTGAAAATAACTAGCTTTTATCTTACTGCATTCAACAATAAAAGAGCTGTTTATTACCCTTAAGATTATGGTAGGTTGAAATTATTAGTATCCTTATCAAATACTCCTGCGATATGTTAAAATATGGCATTTACACAGTATTCTAGATTATATAATAAAAGAATATGTAATGAAGACATGAGATCTTGGAAGACATAAGCAAACTGACAGCAAGTTGGCATAGGTAAAAGGGACAAAGTAATGATGAAATGGAATTTTTCAAGAAATAGTTTACAGGCTATCTTATAGTCCTTACAGAGAGGAGAATGAGCATGCACTGCCAGTGAAAAGCCTTTAGACTCTGGCAGAGTAAGTCAGACTGTTCAAGAGGAAGATTTTGCCAAGAACTTAGAGAAAGAAATATTTCACTCCTCCTTAATGGGTACACAGTGAAAGCTTCAAGTTTTCCAACAACATGAAAGGTTTTTTTTCTTGTGTTTTCTCCAAATACTAAAAATGCCTTTGAATTATTAACTTGTATGGCCTATCATTTCCAGCCTTTCCCTAAAAATAGAATATAGAATACATTTTATATTAATCAGGACTGACCAAGAGTAAATCTAAGTTTATTAGATTTTTTAAAACTATTACTTTGTGAATACTATGTGCTAGGCATCATGTTGGTAACTGGAGAATATGGTTGTGAAAATAAATGAAGTGTAGTGCCCTTAATCTTAAGGTGATAATAGGGGCATTCCCAGCATTGAACTATGTCATGAACTAGATGTTTTGGATGAATCCACTTTCCAGGTCCCCTGAGCTGCCTGATGTGAGTTTTTTCCCTCTCACTCAACAGTTCTCTGAATCTGTTGCTCTAACCCACAGTTTATTTAGCTTGTGTATCCCAGTTCCTGTATTTCTCTTGTCAGGAACAAGTTTTTACTCAGCATCTCAATAACAACTATCATGTTTGGTCTCTTTCCTAGCCAATCAGCCACCATCCAAGAACTGCATGCATGCTTACCTGTCACCATATCCCTTCACGAGAGGGGAGCACAATTCAACCTCCTATGACTCTGCTATCAGTAAGTATCTGTGTCTGTAGAATGCCTCCAAGAAAGACTTGTTTTTCCGAAATAAAAAATAATTTAACATATATCATTTCAACATTTTATCTGGAATCAATCTGTTATATATAAAGAATAAAATGCCATTTTAATATAATATTTATAATTCTAATAGAATATAACAGGTTTAAAGGTAAAGCCATTGTAACTTACTTGCTACTTATAAAGACTTTTTTAAGTGTGTTTTCTGGTGTAGAAATAATGATGTTTATTAGGAATAACTGCTTCTAATGGGTTTAACAGACCTAAAGCTAGTCTTACAATGGAAAATATTATAATATACTCCCTGTTTTTAAAGCACTGTTTTTGTAATTGTTACTTATAAGAATATGAATATGCGACTGGTCTCCTGCAAAATGACTGGGCTTCCTTCTATGTGATATCTCAGAGAAAAAGAATAGTCAAGTGTCATTAATTGAGGGTCATGACTACCTAGTTTCTTTGGTATTTACATACTATTTGTCCTATGGAAAGTACACAAACTTAATTTCTATGGAAAATACATTAGATATACTTAAGTGTGGTTTTATAGAAAGTACAAAATCTCAATGTGGCAACTTGATTCTCAGCTGGTTTCATGAAATTTTTAATTAGGGGTGTTTATCATAATCTTAAAACTAAGAATTGGCTCAGAATTTCCAATGTCATAAATAAAGGTAAAATATATATATATATTTTAAAGAGAATAAGTAATATATTTACTATTCTGAATAAACTTATATTAGTAGTCTCCAGAGAATCAATAAGGTGGGGGTAGAGGTTGGGGAGAGAGAATGGTTGATGGATGGATGGATTGATGGAGAGATTTTAAAGAATGGGTTATGTGATTGTGGAGGCTGGAAAGTCTAAAATCTGTAGGGCAAGACTGCAGGCTGAATAAGAGTTGCTACTGTAGTCTTGAATCTGAAGGCTGGAAACTCTGGTAGAATTTCTTCTTTAGGTAACCGCAGTCTTTATTCTTAAGGCCTTCAACTGATTAGATAAGGCCCACCCCCATTATGGGGAGTCTAACAACATTAATGCATAAAATTAACCATCACAGACCTTAACAAATCTTCACCTCATTCATCCATTTTTTCATCTTTCTATAAAAATATGTATTTGCATGCCTCGTAATTTTAAGCGTGTCAAAGGATGTAGCATTTGCTTATATCACATGACTAACATGCCATTTTATGGAGTGGAAGTGGGGTCTGAATAGCAAATGAGATAAGCTGTCATACAGCCATGCTTATCAATCAGAGTTGCTTGTGATTTAAAGGGCTCTGGCTTTTGGCCTTGAGAACAAGAGGCGTGGATGCTCTTTCCCATTAATAACCGTACAAGGCAGTTCTCATTTGTCAAAGTGTTTGGCATTGTACGTGACATGGACCTCCTCACTGATAAAAGAAGAGATGTCATAGGAAACAATAGGATAAATTATTCCATATTACAAAAAGTTGCAAAAAAGGAATCCCTTCCCTGACATTCTTCCTTTTGTAAAATTGACTAAGAAGTAGTATAGTAGAAGAGGGTTGACTTTCCACAACATTTTAGGCATTTGCATAGATATTAGTCTTGCTGTTGATACTCATATGTTCAGATCCTGTGATGGGATAGGTATCATGGACACCAAATGTACATATTTGAAGAGTCTGTACATCAAGGAATTAGTGGAAAACTTGAAAAACAAGGTGACATGATCTAAACATAATAATTATGATGGAGGTGGAGAGTACATGCATGTCACAAAAATTATACTGCAATTACAGTTAGAATTATTATGTAGCACTGCATATAATTACTGTGTCATTTTTGGATCTAATGACAAAACCATATCCAATTTTTTTTTGTTTTAAATTATCAGACTCCTCTTGGCTCACATATTGTAACTCCCTATTCACTTTAGCTTCTTTATCAAACATTCCAGCAAACATGACCAAGATGGGAAGAAGTATGTCCTACAACAATAGAAATAACATATGCACATTTCATTTACCTTCATAAGAGCATACAGTTGTATCTGACATTATATTTGGGTGATTTTTTTTATGCTTCCCTTTATCCAAGAGAAGGATAGATACCATAGATACCATTAGAAGGGTCTTATATGAAAGAACAATGCATGTTTCCTAGTTAGCAAGGCCATCTAGTCTTTACCAGCCTCTGTACCCACTCTTGGGCCTTATGTAGCCTCATAATTATGAGGCATCATACATTTGCCAATTTATCTTTGGTAAATTCAAGGTATTGTTTTTAAAAATCAGATACATTCCAACCTGGCAAACAATTGGTAAAATAGCTTTGTGTTTTCCTGAGTTTTTGCAGTTACAGTTAGCCAGTATTGAAATCAGCGAAAATAATATAGCAGTGTTTGATTATTCTGGAAAGACTATTTTACAATCATTGGATGCTATTGATGAAATTATTCTATTTCATAATATGGAGACTGAAACTCAGAGAAACCATGTGACTTGGTTTTCACACTGCTGATCCCTGGCAGAACTAATGCAAACATCCAAATCTCTACATTTTGTTTATTGATAATCTTACAAACTACAGTGAATGAAAAGGCAAATTTTAGTGCTTACCATTAAATCGTTTTAAGTATAAGTCTTTTAGTTGGATCTCAACAAAAGAGCAATTTTAAATTTATGTTCCCTTTTTCTACTTTTCTATGATCCTGACCTGTGTATACAGTCAGGTCTAATTCAGTGTTTCCTGTATTTATTTATTTATTATTTGTTTGTTTATTTATTTATTTATTTATTGTCTCAAGTACATGTTCTAAAGTTCAATTATACTCAACTCAAGTTATTCGAATGGTTGCCCAAGCCTAGAGGGGGTTTTGAGGTAGGATTGTATACCTTGACGTCCTTTAAGCAATTCTATTATCTTTTGATATCTGTCAGAATTTAGATTTTCTGATTTGGTTCATGATTAAACTCAATAACAGTTCATTTCTTTGGTATAATTTGGTGATGATGAATAGAACATAGATTAATTTGCAAGATAAGTCAGCCCTTGAGTGAATTAATTGTTTTCTCGATATCCCTATAGCCTTTGCCCACACCTACATCAAAGTGCTCATTATATGTAACTGCAATTGTTTACCTTAGTTTCTTTATTACTTGTTGGAGCTACCTAGAAGCACAGAATGTAACCTTCTAGTATTTATACCCCCAGACCCTACTATAGTGAGTGGTACTTAGTAAATGTCTAAATATTTCTATGTAATGACTTAGGACAAAAAATCCTTGGCCTTCTTCTTAAGCAGAATATATTGAACATAATTTCTCCTTCCCTTCATGAGTTGGAATAAATGCATACAAAATGGCCTTCTTTGAGTTCTTCGGAATCAGTGTTTGCCCTCCTGCATCAGGGCCTTTGTACCTGCCAGCCCTCTTCCTCAAATACTATGCCTGTTTTCCCAACCCCTCCTCCCTTCATTTCTCTGACAAAGCAGGCCCATCCTCTTAGCTAATACATACTTCCATTTTATTTCTTTTTTTTAAGTTTTTGTTAATGTTTATTTTTTTTTGAGAGAGAGAGAGAGAGAGCATGAGAGGAAGGGGCAGAGAGAGAGGGAGACACAGAAACCAAAGCAAGCTCCAGGCTCTGAGCTGTTAGCACAGACTCTAACACGGGGCTCAAACTCATGGACCACAAGATCATGACTTGAGCCAAAGTCAGATGCTTAACCAACTGAACCACCCAGGCGGCCCCATACTTCAGTTTTCTAAGGAAGCCTTCCTTGCTGGCCCCCTACTCAATTAGTACATGGGCTAGACCAGGTTCTCCTTTATCAAGCCCATTCTTTTGTGTGCTTTTTGTTTGTTTATTTTGTTTTAGTTTGTTGGTTTGTTTTGTTTTGAGTAGGCTCCATACCAAACATGAGGCTTGAACTCATGACCCTAAGATCAAGAGTCATGTGTTCTATTGACTGGGCCAGGCAGAGGCCCATATTAAGTCCATTCTTTAATTTGATTGTCCATAGCACAGATTTTAATTATTTACTTGTGTAATTGTTTTGTTCATATATTTCCTTCCCAGTTCAACTCTAAGCTCCGTGACAGTGACATCTTGTATGTTCAGCTCACTGGTGTACCCACTATAGGCTGTAGGCTAAATGAATACTTTTGGAGTCTCTGTTGCTACACTATACTGTGGTACTAATACTGATGCCCTCAGGAACTATTTACTAAGTGGACCTAGGTTACTCTTACATTTTTTTTCACACTTCTTATAATTCTTAGGTCTTCAACATTGCTTTCACATGTCAGCTATCCTTCGCTTTCATTGTCAGTGTTTACTTACTTGTATTCTCTCTTGGTCTTCCCGTCCTTCAGCCTTACAAAACAATTGGAGGGTGAAGTGGATCATGTAAGACTAGAACAGGAAAGAGGCAGGGAGGCAAGATACTAGGTTGTAGTATCATTAGGCTGTGACAGAAAACAAACAGTAGCTAAAGAATAAGGGCAGTTTTTCTTCCACAACAACAAAGTCAGAAGCAGCTGCCGTAACCATGCTATCAGGGACCTGGGCCCTTTAGGCTTTCTTCCCACCATCCTTGGCAGAGGCACCGTTGCTGCCACGTTCCTCCATCTTCAGAAGAGCAGAGTGTCCTCAGAATTCTCCAGTGGATTCCACCAGTGCTCTGGTCATCAGGACTGTGTCATATGGCCTTCGTAGGCTGGGACCTGGAGTTACTGGCTTTCTAGTCAGAGGGCTAGGAGTGAGTACAGAGTAGATTCTCTTAAAGGATCGAAAGTTGAACAATGGCGGGGCAGCAAGGATGAAAAGGAAATAATGGATATAGATGAAAAACTTGGTAGCCAACTGAAAGAAAGCTGGAGGAATCTGGAATGATGAAGAAATTCCCTTTTGAAGAAGGCATGATTCAGTTAAAACAATGTACAGTAAAAGATAGTATGGTCACTTCCCTCCCAACAATAAGTACTATTTTAGTATGTTAGTTTCTACCTCCACATTAAAAACAATTTAATGTATGTAACAATTTTCATAATTTGTATTAATTCTTTGGGTCATATTTACAGAAGTGTGAGTGGTGAATCGAAAGGCAGGAATGGGCTTTCTTTGTTGTTTTATCGTGATATCTTGCCACATTGCTTGACCACCAGTACTGAACTGTGAATGATTTCAGTAAAGAGAATTTGGTAACGAGGACAGACATGTGAACATTAGGAGGAGGGTCATGTTTGTTTGTTTTTAATTTTTTTATGTCTTTATTTTATTTTTGAGAGACAGAGACAGACAGCAAGCAGGGGGAGGGACAGAGAGAGAGGGAGACACAGAATGTGAAGCAGGCTCCAGGCTCTGAGCTGTCAGCACAGAGCCCGACATGGGGCTCATACCCACGGACTATGAGATCATGACCTGAGCCAAAGTCGGATGCTTAATCAACTGAGCCATCCAGGCACCCTGGGTCATGTTTGAAAATGGAGGGTAGAGATTTAATTTGGATTTTGACATAATAAGGTCGGGTTGATGGTGCATCACCATTTTGAAATAATTCAGCATGTAGCTTAATGTACAAAACTGAGTTCCCTGGAAGATATTAGTTAGAGCAACAGATATTGGGGCTCCTGGGTGGCTCAGTCAGTTGAGCATCAACTTTATTTTGGCTAAGGTCATGATCTCAGTTTGTGACACTGAGCCCCGTGTCAGGCTCCTCCACATTGAGCAAGGAGCCTGCTTGTGACTTTCTCTTTGTCTCCCTCTGCCACTCCCCCACTCATGCACATGCACGTGCTCTCTCTCTCAAAATAAATAAATACACTTTAAAAAAACAGAACAGTGGGTACTGATGAGGAGTTACAGAGGTAGTTTTTGATATCAGGTCTAATCTTTATGAAAAAAAATCATAGAAAAGGAGATGGTAAAATATCAATTATATTTAGGGGGAGAAAGAATGAAGCAAAGGCAATCCACAAAGAAGAAATAGAAAGAAGCTGATGAGCAGGCTGTCTACACTGTCCCAGGGGCCCATGGGCGGGGTGGGGGGAGAGTCTTGGGTAGGAGGTGCTGGTCCTCAGTGACAAATGCAGATGCAGGAAGGAATTGGGTAATACTGATAATGCAGGGGTTCCCATGGCCACTGAGAGCTGTACCTACTGAAGGCTCAGCTATAGAGGCCCTCAAAGCGCTCTTTACAGGCATCTCCTTCTAAATGTAAACCCACAATGCCCTGCTGGTTTGGCCTGAGACTGTAGGCCTTCTGCTCTGTATCCTGTGCCTGCTCATTGCCTGTTCCCTCAGACTGGACCGGAGGGCCCTCCCCTCTTTCCTGGCAATGCCCTTCCTCCTCTGGGAACCATTCCATTTTCCTGCACATTCTGTCACCCAATAATCCTCCTGAGGGCCTAGCCCTATCCTAGGCTTCCTCCTCTTTCACTTCTCCCAGGAGGAGAGGTGAGAAAGCAGTGATGCTCATGAAGGGGCAGAGCAACAGAATGATGGGGGCATGAACCCTCATACAGAGTGGTTAGAGAATGGGCAGTGAGGAAGTTAGAGCATTGGGGTGAGCCAGCACTTGGATGTGGAGTGGCTACCAAAAGAGCACAGAATTCACAGAGAAAACCAAGTCCTTATAAAAACAATCTCACACACACACCATTTTGCTGTACTATACAAGGCAAAATAAAATATAAATACCTTGACAATTTTATTTTTTTTTAGATTTGAGTCTAAAGTTCATGCAAATCCTTATGTATCTAAGAAGGCATATCAATACGTCCTAGGCATCTAATTTCATTGGGATGACCTGCTTCCAGATAAATTATGCTGGTATAGCTGGGTCCTATTTACCAATTTCCTCATGTTCAAATGTGGTGAATCTGGATGTTGTCTTAAATTTACCAAAATTCCTTCTGTTCTGCTTTACTTATATAGAAAAAAGCATACACTGCAAAATATAATGGAAAATACAGTTCCTTATTTTTGTTTGCTTTTTGGTCACAAATGTCTAGTACCTACATATTTAGAAATACTGTAACATTCACTCAGTGTCTTACTATTCATTCAGACATTTGGGATTACACACCCACGGCCACAGACAGGGTGGCTGCCATTCCTGACTTCTGGCTGCCTTTTCACCCGTGACCCAGTGAAGGCTCCCTTGCATTCAGATTGGAGGGCACTTATAGGGCAGCTCACTCCATCTTCCAAAGCTGCAGCTCATGAGGGCACAGTTGGCTTTCAGTTCCAGGGCCCAATATCAAAGCTGTAATTAAAAATCAGTTTTTCAGAGGGTGTTATTTTGTGTTCCCTACAATTTATTCACGGCCATCTCAGGATTGATTGGCAGCTTATGTAACATCCCTGCACTAATGGGGGAGATTGCCTTCTGTCTCAACAAGACTGTGTGGTTATTTATCATAGTGTGGCTTGGCTTCCTTTCATGGAGGACAGGCTCCAGCCTCTAAAGAGGCTTCTGGTGATACCTATTAAAATGTCAGCCACACTCAGAAGTAGAAATCTCCAATCATAGAGAATCTCTTGGTGCCTTGGCAGTATTGAGATTTAGGGTCAGATAATTCTTTGTTGTGGAGGCTGCTCTGTGCATTATGAGATATGTTTAGCAGTATCCCTGGCCTTTACCCACAAGATGCCTGGAGCACCCCTCAGTTGTGCCAATCACAAATATCTCTTAACATAGGCAAATATCCTGGGGTGGGTGGGCACAAAATCACCTCTCATGAGAACTACTGGGGCATTCTAGACATTCACTCCTAACACTTCTGAGGACCCAAGCTCTTCTTTTTTTTTTTTTTTTTCTAATATTTTTATTTATTTCTAGGATAGAGAGAGACAGCGTGAGCAAGGGAGGGTCAGAGAGAGAGGGAGACACAGACTCTGAAACAGGCTCCAGGCTCTGAGCTGGCAGTCAGCACAGAGCCCGATGCGGGGCTCGAACCCACGAACTGCGAGATCATGACCTAAGTGAAAGTCGGACGCTTAACCGACTAAGCCACCCAGGCACCCCCCAAGCTCTTCTTTAGAATTATACTCATACTGTATACATTCTGTGCCCAGCTCCAAGTCTGGGCTCAAAAGCACATAAATAATGGTTAGTTTCCTGTTTCCATATACAATATACAGACAAAATAGGACCAAGGAGCTTGTCTCGGTCTCTCTCATCTTTAAATATTACCATTTCTACTCCAAGTTGTTGATCTTGTCATAGAAAAGATATTCACTAGATCCAATGGAAAAAAAAAAATCAAATGACTGCTGTATACTGGGCACTGTTCTGGGTGCTGTAGTGTCAGCCTTAAGTTCTTACCTTTATGGAACTTACATTATGGTGGGGAGGCAGATGATAAACAAAATAAATCAGTCAAGTAGTTGGAGAGAAGTAAAAGGGGGTAGAGTGTGTGGGGAAGCAATCTCAATATTAAATAGGGTGACAGAGGCCTCATAGCGAGGCGATATTGGTATTGCATCAGCCAGCACTAGTTGAATGGGGCTCTGTCATCTAGCTAAGCTGCCATGGTTCCCCAGTCCTTCTTTTGAGGACGAGATGGATGTTGTGCAGAGGGTGCTTAGCGTTGGGGCTGGTTGTGGCAAGGGTTGTACGGGAATTACAGGCTGGGCTTTCAGTCAGTGTATCTGTGTTCACTACCTGAAGCCACCACTTCCTGCCTCTGCCTTCTTTATCACAACAAAACTCACTGTGCTGGTTTGTAAAAGGGAGATTGGTATAGTATCAACTCACACAGTTGTTAAAATGAGAATAAGTAAAAATACAAATGCTTAGCAGAGTAGTCGTTATGTAGCTGGTATTCAATAAATGTCAGCTATGTCTATGGCAATATGCCAGTTTAGAGCACTGAAGATAAGTCCTCATGAGGGCACGTTAATCCATCATGGCTTCTCCATAGTGAAATGCTTCCGGCTCTCTGCAGTGTGTTCATGTTTGTGGGTAGTGTGTGTGTATGTGTGTGTGTGTGTGTGTGTGTGTGTGTGTCCAGTCACATCAAGCATTTAGTAGAGTTTCTGGCAAAGAATAAGGGCTTCAAAAGTAGTTCATCATCCTAGTACGAGATATTTAATATTACCATCTGTAGTGGCCAAGCTTTGCCACTGTTTATCTAGTGAATTTGATTAAAATTCATTCAACAAATATTTATTGAGCACATACTATGTGATAGGCACTAGGTTCTAGGGAACAGCAGTACACAAAAACAGATGGAAATCTCTGTCCTTGTGGGGCTGGAATTCTTGAGAGGGGTGACACACAAGACAAGATAAAATAAGTCAAATTTATAGTATGTTGGAAGATAACAAGTGCTCTGGAAACACATGACACCTGGAAAGAGGCTGGAGATTAGGAGCTGGCAGAAGTGAGGATGATAAAAACTCTGTAACATGCTCAGAAGGAAGCTTGGCTCTGAGAAAATGGTATTTACTGGAGAATCAGAGAAAGTGAGGGAGTAAGCTGTGTGATCTCCATAAGAAGAGTGTTCCAGATAGAGGGAACGTGAGATGCAAAGGCCAGAGGCTGGAACATGCCTGTATGTGTGCAAAGAGCACAAAAGAAACAGTCACAGCAGGAAGAGATTGAGTGAGTGGAGAGTGGAGGAGATGATTAGAAATATGGTGGGTTCAGGGAGAGGTTGGGCCAATGTAAAGACCTTGGCTCATGTTGTGAATGAGAGAAGAAGGGGGCTAATGGATGGTTTTGACCTGATTTGTGTTGTAAAAGAATATCTCCAGTTATTGCATTGTGAACAGACTAGAAAGTCAAATGTGGAATCAGGGGACAAGTTAGGAGGTTTGCTATATTTCGTATGGCTAAGAAAAAGATATTAAAAGGTGAAAATTTATTTGAATCTGCCATCGTCCCTTTAAAAGTGTTTAAAACCAGTAAGGAAATCTATCAAGTGGACAATATCAGGAGCAAAACACAACAGAAAACTCTTATGTCCAGGCTGCTATATACCTTAAAATATCAGTCCTGGATTCCAAATTTTCCCTTTTTTAATTTTTAAAAAGTATTTTATTGTAGAAATTTTCAAACATTTATAGTAATTATGAATATATTTTTGAATCGAATAATGATCATTACTGTGAAGTTTGAGAGTTCTTTACATATTCTAGATATAAGTCATTTATTGAATACATAGTTTCCAAACATTTCCTCCCACTGTGTAGCTTTTTTCATCATCTTGAAAAGACCTTGAAAGCAAGGTCTTTCACAGAGTAAAAGTTGTGAATTTTGATAAAGTTCAGTTTATGGAGTTTTTCGTTTATGGATCATACTTTTGGTGTCATATCTAAGAACTGTTTACCAAGCCCCAGGTTCTGAAATTTTTCTCCTGTTTTCTTCCAAAAGTTTTATAGCTTTATGTATCATATTTAAATCTATGATCCAGTTTGAGGTACTTTTTGTATAAGATGTATGATTTATAATTTTTCAAATGTGTGTCCCATTGCCCTAGCACCATTTTTTGTAAAGAGTATCTTTCCTCCATTGAAGACTATCTTTCCTCCATTGCACATGTTAAAACATAGTAGGTCATACTTGTGTGGGACTATTTTTGGATTCTGCCTTCTGTTGCATTGACATGTCTGTGTCTGTTCCTCTCCCAGAGCCACGCCATCCCAATTACTTCAGCTGTATCTTGAACTTCAGGTGAATGATTCCTCCTATTCGGTTCTTTTTTCAAAATTATTTTAGCTATTCTAGATCCTTTTCCTTTGCATTAAAATTTAGGACAGTCTTATGTATATCTATAGATAACTTTTCTTGGATGATAGAATGGCCTATATCGATTTGGGAAGAATTAATTTTATTATGTTGAGCCTTTATTATGTTGAGTCTTCCAAACTGTGAATGCAGTATATCTTTACATTTATTTAGATCTTTAGTTTCTTTCACCAGCATTTTGTAGTTTTCATCTTACAGTGTTAGATTTCCATCTTAGTATTTAAATTTTTTTAGAAATTATAACTGCTATTATATTTTTAACTGTGGATTCCATGTATTTATTGATAATAGGAATATAATTGGTTTTTAATGTGTGTATTGTATAGTGAGACCTTGCTGAATTTACTAGTAGTGTTAAGAGGTTTTGTTTTGTTTTGTTTTTTTGTAGATTACCTGGGATTTTCTACATAAACATTCATACCATTGCCACATAGACCAGTTTTATTTCTTCCTTGCTTATTTACATACCTTTTATTTCCTTTTCTTATCTTATTGCATGGACTGTAAGTTCCAGTGCCATGGTGAATAGCAACAGTGAAAGCAGACATTTTTGCCTCATTTCTAGTCTTTAGGAAAAAGCATTCAGTATTTTTTCCTTAAGTATGATGTTTCCTATAGATTTTTTTTTTACATGTATTCTTTATTGACTTGAGGAAGTTCCCTTCTATTTCTTATTTCCTAGGAGTATTTGTAATAAATGGATGATGTATTTTGTTAAATTTTTTTGTATCAGTTATATGATCTCAATTTTATCCTTCTTTAGCATATTAATGTCACATATTACATTTATTGATTTTCAAATATTGAGCCAGCCTCTTGCCATTGGAATAAACTCCATATGGTCATGATAAATAATTATTTTTATATATTGCTGAATTTTATTTGTTAATATTTTGTTAAGGATTTTTGCATCTGTATTTATGAAGGATATTGGTCTGTAGTTTTCCTTTTTTAACTGCTTTTTCTGGGTTTAGTATCTGTGTAAAAATGATTTCAAAAAGTAAATTGGAAAGTATCTTTTTCTATATACAAGAAGAGATTGTGGAGAATTGGTGTTAATTACCTTTAAATGCAGATATTTGATAGAATTCACCAGTGAAGTGATCTTGGCCAGGAGGTTTAACTTTCAAGGAATTTGAAATTATAAATTTAATTTACTCAATAGTTACAGGGCTCTTCAGATTATGTACTTAACATTGTGTGATTTGTGATAGTTTGTGTTTTTCTAGGAATTGGTTCATCTAAGTTGTAGAAGATATATATATAGAGAGAGAGTTGTTCAAAATATTTCCTTATTATTTTTATGTATGCTGTACCTGTTGTTTTATCTCATGTTTCATTCCTGATATTGGTAATTTGTGTCTTATTTTTTCTTTGTCAGTATTGTTAAAAGATTGTTACTTTTGTTGAACTTTTAAAAGATCCTGTTTTTGTTTGTTTACCTATTAATTTTCTGTTTGGAATTTCATTGATTTCTGCTCTTTATTATTTACTTCTTTCTGATTGCTGTAGGTTTGTCTTGCTCTTCTTTTTATAGTTTCTCGAAATGAAAACTTAGGTTATTGGTCTTTTATCTTCTTTTCTAATATAAGCATTTATGGGTATAGATTTCACTCTCCGCACTGCTTTAGCTGCTTCCCACGCTTTTGATATGTTTTATTTTTATTTTCATTCAAGTCTGTGTTGTTTAATTTCCCTTGAGACTTATTGTTTGGCTCATAGATTATTTAGAAGTGTGTTGTTTAGTTTCCAAGAGTTTGGAGATTTTCTTTCAATCTTTCTGTTATTAATATTTAGTTTGATTCCCTTGTGATCAAAGACCATACTCTGTACGATTTAAATTCTTTTAAATTTAATGAGATTTGTTTTGTAGCCCAGGATATGGTCTATTTTTCTGTGTATTCCATGGCACATGAAAGACTGTACTGCTGTTGAATGGAATGTGTTGTGAATGTCAGAGTTTATTGGTTGATGGCATTGTTGAATTCTACTACACCCTGGCTGATTTTCTGCCTATGTGTTCTAGTAATTGGTGAGAGGAGATGTAGAAGTCCCAAGCTTTAATTGTGGACTTCTCTTTTCATATCCTGCAGTTTTTGTTTTACCTACTGTGCTCCCTTTTTTTCAGATGCATACATATTTGGTGTTGCTATGTCTTGGTAGAGTCAGCCTTTTATCATTATTTAATGTTGCCAATAATTTTCCTTATTCTAAAATCTGTTTTATCTGATATGGATAAAATATCTCCACTCTTTAGTTCTTTGAATTAATATTTACATGGTATGTATTTTCTCAAATTTTTTACTTTCAGTATATCTGTTTTATTATATTTGAATTATATCTGTATATCTGTATTATTACAGTTGAGTTATACACAGTGTATAGTTGGAAGATTTTTTTAAATCAAATCTGCTAAGCTATCTCTTTTCAACTTAAAGATAATTTTTTCAGAGTAATTTTAGGTTCACAGAAAAATTGAGAGAAGGTACAGCGGTTTTTCATTTACCCACTGCCCCTACACATTCAGGCTTTGCCCATTATCAGCATCCTCCTACCAGAGTGGTACATTTGTTACAATTGATGAACCTACATTGACACATCATAATCACTGAGAGTCCGTATTTTACCTTAGGGCTTACTCTTGGTGTTGTACGTTTTATGGGTTTAGACAAATGTATAGTGACATGTATCCATTATTACACTGTCACGTAACGTAATTTCACTGCCCTAGAAATCTTCTGTGCTCTGCCTATTTACACCTCTGCTCCACCCCAACGTCTGGCAACCACGTATCTTTTTCTGTCTCTGTAGTTTTACCTTTTCTAGAATGTCATATCATAGGAATCATATAGCATGTTGCCTTTTCAAATTGGTTTCTTTCACCTAGTAATATGCATTTAAATTTTCTTCATGTTATTATCATGGCCTGGTAGTTCATCTCTTGTTAGCACTGAATAATATTCCATTGTCTGGCTGTACCACAGTTTATTTATCCATTTACTTATTGAACGACAACTCCATTGCTTCCAAGTTTTGGCCATTATGAATACAGCTGTTATAAACATCTGCATGCAGGTTTTTATGTGGACACAGTTTTAATACCAAGGAGCATGACTGCTGGATAGAATAGCAAGTATACCTTTCGTTTTATAAAATACTGCTAAACTCTCCTGCGCAGTGGCTAAACCATTTTGCATTCTCACTACTGTTGAGATTTCCTAATACTCTAATCCTCTCTAGAATTTAATGTTGTCAATGTTCTGGATTTCGGCCATTTTAATAGGTGTGTAGTGGTATCTTGTTGCTTTAATTTGCACTTGCCTAATGACATATACTGTAGGGCATCTTTTCATAAGCTTATTTACCATCTTTATATCTTCTTTGTTTCTGTTAAGATCTTTGTCTATTTTTAATTGAGTTTTTGTCTTCTTATTCTTAAGTTTTAAGAGTTCATTGTATTTTTTGGATTGCAGTCCTTTATTGGATATATCTTTTGCAAACATTTTCTCCCACTCTGTGGCTTGTACTTCTCATTTTCTTGAGATTGTTTTTTGCAGAAGAGTTTTTAATTTTGATAAAGCTGAGTTTATCAATGATTTTTTTCATGGACTGTGGCTTTGTGTTGTATCTAAAAAGCCATCACCATACCCAAAGACATCTAGGTTTTCTCCTAATTTCTAGGAGTTTTATAGTTTTGTGTTTTACTTTTAGGTCTATGATCCATTTGGGTTAATCTTCATGAAGGGTGTAAGTTCTGTGTCTATATTCATTTTATTACTTGAAGATGTCCACCTGTTCCTGTGGCATTTTCCTTGCTCCATTTGTCCATTCTCTGCTCCTTTGTCAAAGATCAGTAGACTATATTTACATGCATCTATTTCTAGGCTATATATTATGTTCCATTGATCTAAATATGTCAATTATTTTTTTCAGTACCACACTGTCTTGGTTACTATAGCTTCATAGGAAATCTTGAACTTAAATAGCATTAGTCCTCCAAGCTTTTTTTTTTTTTTTTTCTTAAATATTATGCTGGCTCTTCTGGGTCTTTTACTTCTCTGTATAAACTTTAGAATCAGCTTATTGATATCCACAGGATATGTTGATGGGATTTTGATTGGGATTGCATTGCATCTATAGATCAAGTTAGGAAGAAGTGGTATCTTGACAATACTGAGTCTTCCTACCAAGCGGGGAACATGGAATATCTCCATTTATTTAGTCCTTGGATTTTGTTCAACAGTGTTTTCTGATTATCCTCATATACCTCTTATACATATTTTGTTCAATTTATATAATTCATACCTAACTATTTTGGGATGTTAATGTGAATGGAATTTTGGTTTCAATTTCAAAATTATTTGTTCATTGCTGGTATATAGTAAATCAATTGTCTTTTGTGTATCAATCTTGCTACAGCCTTGTTATATTAGTTCCTGGAGTTTTTCGTTTTTGTTTTTTGTAGATTCTTTTAGATTTTCTACATAGATGATCATGTCATCAATGAACAAAGACAGTTTTATTTCTTCCTTCCCAATCTACAAACTTTTTATTTTATTTTCTTTTTTCACTGCATTAGCAAGGACATCCAGTGTGATGTTGGAAAGAAGTGGTACAAGGGAACATCCTTGAGTATTTGTGGAATGGCTTCAAATTTCTCACTATTAAGTATAATATTAGCTGCAGGATTTTTGTACATACACATTATCATTTTAAGGAATTTCTCCTCTATTCCTAATTTCCTGAGAGAAATTAAATGTTATTTAATTTAATTTTATTTATTTTAACCATTAATGGGAATTGGATTTTGTCAAGTGCTTTTTCTGCATCTATTGATATGATCATGTGATTTTTCTTTTTTAGCTTGTCAATATGATGGATTATATTAATTGATTTTCTTAATGTTGAATCAGCCTTGCATATATAGGATAAATCCCACAAGATCATGGTACATAATTCTTTGTACACATTGTTGGATTCAATTAGCTAATATTTTGTTGGTAATGTTTGCATCCATGTTCATGAGAGATATTTGTCTTTAGTTTTGGTGTTAGGATGTTGGCCTCCTAGAATGAATTAGGAGGTACTACCTTCGCTTCTGTCCTCTGAGATATTGTAAAGAATTGACAGATTTTTCCTTAAATATTTCGTAAAATTCACCAGGGAACAATTTGGGCCTGGTGCTTTCTGTTTAGGAAGACTATTAATTGCTAATTCCATTTCTTTAATAGACATTTGCCTTTATACTTTGCATATTGGCAGATTTTGTCTTTCAAGGAATTAGTTCATTTCTTCAATATTATTAAGTTTGTAGGCATAGAGTATTTCGTAGTACCACTTTATTATCCCATTTTTTGGCTGCTTATTAATTTTTTTATTTTAGTGTAGCTGACAAACAGTGTTATATATTATCTTCCGGTGTACAACTTAGTGATTCAACATTATGAAGCAATCACTATGATAAATCTAGCTATTTATTGCCCTTTTACTGTTCTTGCAAAATGTACTGATGTTCCTCTTACATTTTTGATATTGGTAATTTGTGTCCTCTTTTTCTTTCTTCTTAGATAGATTGGCCAGAGGCTTATCAATTTTGTTGATCATTTCAGAGACTATCTTGGTTTTGTTGATTTTTTTCCTATGGATTTTCTGTTTTCAAATTAATTGATTTCTATTATAATTATATCTTTGCTTTGCCTTACTTTGGATTTAATTCACTCAACTTTTTCTAGTTATTTTTTAAGGTAATTAAATACCTTAAGAGACTTAGATAATTGATATTAGATCTCTCTTCTTTTTTAACATGCATTTAGTGCTATAAATTTCCATTTAGGCCCTGTTTTCTCTGAATCCCACACATTTTGGTAAGTTGTGTTTTCATTTTCATTTAGTTGAAAATATTTTACATTTCTCTTGAGACTTCTTCTTTGAGCCCTGTATTATTTAGAAGTGTGTTTTTAATCTGTATGTATTTGGGGATTTTCCAGTTACCTTTGTTATTGATTTCTGATTTAAACTCTGCTATGGTCTAAGAGAAAACATTGTTCGATCTGTTTTAAATTTGTTAAGGTGTGCATTATGGTCTGGAATGTGGTCTTTCTCAGTGAGTGTTTCCTGTAAGCTTGAGGAAAATGTGTATTCTGCTATTGTTTGGTGAAGTGGGCTGTAGATGTCAATTATATCCAGTTAATTGACGGTGTTGCTGAGCCTAGCAATGACCTTACTGATTTTCTACCTGTTGAATCTCCATTTCTTATGGAGAAGAGTTGAAGTCTCCAACTGTAATAGTAGATTCATTCTTTTCTCTTTCAGTTCTGTCAGTTTCTGCCTCAAGTAATTTGGCACTCTCTTGTTAAGCACATAGACTTTAAGGCAAAGTTGTCCTTTAATTAGTTTATCTATACTCTTTATATTCAATGCCATTTTTGATATGTTAGGGATTAACCCTGCCATTAAAATTTTTATTTTCTCTTACCTTTGTTCCATCCCTCCCCCCACCCCCCGCCCCAGATAGAGTGCAAGCAGGGGAGAGAGGCAGAGAGAGAGAGAGAGTGAGAATCCCAAGCAGGCTCCATGCTTGGTGTGGAGCCTGACACGGGGCTTGATCCCACAACCATGAGATCATGACCTGAGCCAAAATCAAGAGTCAGTCGCTCAGCCAACTGAGCCATCCAGGCATCTCTGTTCTGTTCTGTTCTGTTTTTTGTTTTGTTTTGTTTTAATTTCCGTTTTCTTTTTCCTGCCTTACTATGGGTTACTTAAATTTCTTTTATAATTTCATTCCATTTTGATTTGTCTAAAGTGTTTTTGAGTATATCTCCTTTTGCTACTTTATTCCACTTTCCAGACCATCCATTGAGGTTTTATTTTTGGCCACTCTATTTTTTTTTAATTCCTAAAATTTTCTTTTGTTTCTCCTTTATATCTTCTATTTCTTTGCCAAGATGTTTTTTTCTCCTCAATTTAATTCAACCACATCCCTATTCTTTTTTGAGACATTTTTATCATGGCGCTTTAAAAATATTCATTGGCTAATAACTAACATCTCCACTCTGCCTGTTGGCACCTATTGAATGATGTTCTTCATTTAAGTTGCAATTCTTCTGGTTCTGGTATGACTAGTCTTTTTATTTTTTTCAACTAAAACCTGGAATTTTGGGGGTATTATGTTATGAAATGCTGGATCTTTTGTTTTGATTGGCTTTTTTGGCACAGGTTCTGCAGGAGAAGGGGCGATGTTGCCTCAGGAAATATTAGGCAGGAATGGAATCCCAGGTTCCCCGCTTAGTCTGTGATGACGTGAGGAAAGGCTGTGGTACTGCTGGGATTAATGAGAGTTCTGGCTTCCCTCTGTGATTCCATGGACACCATCCTGTCCAGAAGGGGCAGGATGCAGTCACGCCAGCTTCAGCTTCTCTTCCACATTCTAGACCATTATGCACACCTTTCTCTTTCAGTTCTGTCAGTTTCTGCCTCAAGTAATTTGGCACTCTCTTGTTAAGCACATAGACATTAAGGCAAAGTTGTCCTTTAATTAGTTTATTTATACTCTTTATATTCAATGCCATTTTTGATATGTTAGGGCCTTCCACTGACATGCCGAGCAGTCTCCTCGGCTCCTGCTTGCTGGTGGTGAAAGTCCTGGCTCTCCACTCAGGCACCTCTGATGCCACCCTAGGTAAAAGGAATGTCTTATTTTCACCTTTTAGTGATAGAAGTCCAGGCTCTACACGTGGTCTCTTCTGTCACTGTCACCATGATTGGTAGCCTCTTTAACCTGGCAAAGATGAAAGTCCTGATTACTTATATAGCCTTCTATGACCCATCACTGTTTGTGTGTGTGTGTGTGTGTGTGTGTGTGTGTGACAGAGGTGGTAGTGTTTGGGGTACCTTGTTACAGCCTATCAAGGGGTGAAATCTAGGCTCTCTTCTTGGTCTTTGCAGATCAGAGTAAGGCTGGGAGCCCAAGTTTTACTCTGTGGTGTTTTGCTAGTGTAGTATGCTTATTTCCTGAAAATTTCCTGCCTCACTAGGCAGCCCCTTACCTTGTCCTTTAGATACACAGTTGTCATTGGGGGCTCTTTTTGTCTGTGATAGTTGCCTTTTCTGGGTTGCTGGCTTTTCCATCTCCTCGAATACCACAGGATGGGGGCTGAATGTTACCACTTGGTGGTGATGAAAGTCTCACCTCCCTTTCTTCTCTAACACTAACCCAACCCTGGTGCTGGAGTGGTCCATGTAGTCTGGTGAGGGGGGATCTAGGCTCTTCATTCAGGCTGTGTTGAAATCTTCTGTGGTCTTTGAGGGCAGCAGAGCAGTTATTGTCTAAACATTTTCTGTCATGATAGATTGCCCCTTTCCTAGTACTTTGTCCAGACTGACCTGTGCTGGTTGCCATTTTCTGGCTCTCTACTTCTCTAGTGTCAAGTATGAGAGGAATGAGACAAAAAGAAAACCCAGGGAACCCCCCACTGTGCCATTACCTGGGCTCCAAGCTCCCCAGTTAGTCTGCCTCTTCTATATATTTTTCTGAATTATCTTCTATTTGTTTCATAGATAATCTCCAGGGATTTTAGGTGTGATTGAGAAAAGCAGAAGGTCACTATATCTGATTGTATACTGAAGAAATAGTTGACCAGATTTGCTAATGGATTGGGTATGCAGTATGAGGGAAAGAACAGTCGATGGTGACCCTCTTTTGTCTTTGCTGACTGGAAGGAGGGATGATGTTGCTATTACTAGAGATGCAGAAGCCTGTGGTAAGTAGAGCTGATTTTTAAGAGGAAGCTTGGGAAGTTTTTGGATGTGTGAAATTGAGGCTGCCTGGTGCAAACATTATGTGGGCTCTTGGATCACAGAGTCCGGAGATAAAGGTGGAAGTCTGGGCAGGAAGTGCACCTTCAGGAGTCATTGCGTGGAGGTGTATTTAAAGCCATGAGACAGAATGAGACCATTTGGGGAGTGAGTGTAGTGAGAAAGGAGCTAAGTCCAAGGACTGAGGCCAAGAATGCTCCATGGTTAAGTTTTCAGAGGAGGAGGAAGTGATAAGTTTTGTCAAATGCTGTCAAGGGGTAGAGGAAGTCATGGAGTGTGGCCCGACCCTTGGGTTGAACAGGCTGTACTCAGCAACTTCACCTCCTGTTTCACAAGAGGGACTTCCTTCTTCTTAGGCTCACTACTTTTATTGCCCTTTTACTGATTATATTTTTTGCACTCTTTTTTTTTTCTTTTACCTGTAAATGATAATGTATGAATGATGAACTCAAATACTACTTGATAAATTCCAGTGCTGGCATAAATGAGAACGAATGAATTTATCAGTCACTGAGGCCATACATTTCTCAGAGTCACCATCATACTTTCTTCAAAGCTGGTTGTTTCTGTCCTGATTTCTGCTTATTTAAACCCACTGAACTATTAACAGATGTTAAAGGAACGTTTTTATTTATTTTAGTTGTATTTATTTTATTAATAAAATATTGACTTATAATAAATGTTAATTTATAATAGATATTTATTTTATTTATTTCATTAAAATCACCATTATCACAACAGAATGGCGTATTTCATTTCTGATTACAAGTTGAAGGGATTGAGGGGAACATACATGAAGCCCATCTTGGTGCTAGCCCACCCACTTGACATTACATAGATTGCTCCCTTGAATCTGGTGACAGCACTACAAGGTAGGATTTGTTGCTGCCATTCCAAAGCCAAAGGAACTGAGAGTGTTTACATTTCTCAGCCCAAACATCACGCTCTGCACTGAGCTGCCTGCTTTTCCATAACCACCTTCTTTATAACATTGTAGGAGAAATTATGTTTCATTTGCCTAGCAAACAGTTCATACTTTAAAACAAAAACTGTTGCTTAATTAGAGAAGAATTGCTAAGTTCTATTATTTCACTTTGTAGTTTTGTTATAGTGAGCCAATGTCAGTTTTTCTTTTACTATTTATTACTCTTTACAAACAAGTCTAGGGTAGAGAAGCAAAACCAAAGTGAGGTTTAAATATATTTCTTTTAAAATATGATTGATTGTTAGAATGTTTTTCCTAGTCCTCAAAATCATTGGTTCAGCGCTGTGTGTGGCCAAGGCTATTCTTCACACCCACAGAGCACTGATTGGATGTTTTTAAGGGAAGAGATACATTTTATGGAAAGCAAAGTGTTAACTCGTTTCCAGAGCAACAGCTGTTGTTATGCAATAAGGAGGGTATTTGCTGTAACAGTTTGCTATGTTGAGTAGCTATAGAGGGAAGTTTTCCAAAGATGTATCCTATTACTGCAAATAAATAAATAAAACCAAATCTCCCACCAGACCTGTGCATAGAAGCTATGGGGATGCTATGTTGGATCTTTTCAACGATTTTCTGCTTAAAATGGGCAGTTTTGGAAGACTGATCTTTTCAAGTGGAGACTTGGAAGTTCAATCTAGGCAGTTCATTATCAAAGGGAAATATCAACCATATACTTGGCAAGACTCTAACTGGAAGAGCTGGAGCTGACTTCTGAGAGTGCTACCTCTTTATTAAGAATCAAAATGAAAATTAGGGAGGCTGGTTAAGTGACTGGCTTCTCAGGCACAGTGGGCAGTTCTGTGAGAACTCAAGGCCAGTAAACATTTATGACACATTCCCTCAGATTGACCCCTAGAGGAGGCCAAGTCATTGAAAGATGCCCAGGACAGGTTTATGCACTATACTTGGTGAATGCTGACTTTGAACCCCAAAGGTCATGTTTCCAGCTAAGTGGAGAAAATACGACTGTCAGGTTGTTCATGGAAGAGCAAAGTGCAAACGTTTGTTCTGGAGGGAAATGGCACTGCCCTGCTGAGGCGCTGGCGGTGTGCCAGCTATCTTGTCGTCCCCGTGCGACACTCACCTTCGCTGACTGTGCTAACACTCCTTGTGTGCGTGGTTCCCATCCCCAACCACGCACATCCTTCCCTGGAGCTGGTCACCTCATTTTCCAAGGCATATGCTGGCAAGGCCAGGCTGCTAGCTGCTGCGGAGTCCTTTCGCCCCAGCAGCCGGTGGCTACTCTTGTCTCAAAACCTTCACTTTCTTCCTAGAAGCTTGGTTGCTTCATTTCTCTTTTATTCTAATTCCTTGAGGAGGTTTCTTCTTTCGTTTGTTCTTCCCCCTAGGGCAGGCTAGTTTCCCAGAAGCATAATCAGAATTTTTGGTGGTTATATCATAGTATTTTACTCCTTCAGAAAAACCAAACCAGGAAAATACAAATTTCTATAAGGAAGAAAAGGGGCTTGTGTTTTTCTGTTTTTGTCTTTGTCTTTCTCACTGAACACACTGCCCCCCTCCACACACACACCAGACTGAAAACCTCTTGCCCATGGTTTGATTATTGATAGATAGAAGCTTCATGTGGACAAAAAGCCTGTTTTGATTTAAATTAATCAGTGATATTTTATATCATTTGTAGGGTAAGTTTTACATAACATGGGCCAAAAATGTTCCACTGGAAAATGACTGTATCCTACACAGACCATTGTGTTCTGCCTCTTACCTTTTTCTCTAGCTACTTCCCCGGCCACCAAAGATTTTCTCTCTCTGTGCCCTCACACTAAGCACCTTGCACACACCTGCTTTCCTCCTTGGTTTCCTTTGTGCTTTCTGCCTCATTTTTCTGCATTCCTACTCTCCCTTCTAAGAATCACTTCCTCTAGGAAGCCCTCTGCAATATGCCAAGATTGGGTCAAGTACCCTTACTCTCTTCTTGTATAATATATCATTGCATTCTCCCCTTGCACTTGGCATAGCCAATAGCCATCTGATTGCGTAATTCTCTCCTATCAGACTGCTTGATAACATATACTGTACTTTTATTCATGGCATGTCACCAGTAAGTGCTTACCTAGCATAGTGCCTGATACAAAGTAGATGTTTTTTAATCAACATCTGAGCATAGGTAAGTGAAAGAGTGGAATTCACTTTAGTTGTTAATCACTTCTTTCGTTGAGTGTTCTGTGATAAAAATAGAGGGAACATATCAAATCCATTTTATTCTATGGAATTCCTAAACTAACTTTTCTGATTCAGAAATAGTAGAAACTACCTTTGAGTCACATTTCTAAGAAAAGGTTCTTAGATATATAATTGCAATATGATAAAGTATCACTAAATTCCCTGGAGAAATGAGGTTTTTAGGATGTTAGAGATTTGTAGAAGCAAATCATCTGAAAGGTATGAACATGAAGATTCAGGAGTCCTAGGATAATAATAATAAAATACTTAGAGCTAAGTAAGCAAGTCTTTGCTGTAACTATTTTCTGTGGTCTGTACGAAAGATTTGGGCAAGTAGGTTCAAATATAATGTTAAAAACCTATATGAATAGTGACACCTGGGT
Organism: Hyaena hyaena; assembly: GCF_003009895.1. Lineage (NCBI taxonomy): Eukaryota > Metazoa > Chordata > Mammalia > Carnivora > Hyaenidae > Hyaena > Hyaena hyaena. The sequence goes on from NW_024081921.1 coordinate 425,454, forward strand.
GGCTCAATCTGTTAAGCATCCGGCTTTGGCTCACATCATGATCTCACAGTTCCTGAGTTCAAGCCCCATGTTGGCCTCTGTGCTGATAGCTCAGAGCCTGAAGCCTGCTTCAGATTGTGTGTCTTCCTTTCTCTCTGCCCCTTACCTGCTCACATTCTGTCTCTGTCTCTTTCAAAAATAAACATCAAAAAAATAGTATACAAGTAAAGTGGTTCTAAACATATTCTTTTCATGGCTTAATATAAAGGATAATAAGACTTCTCAGGTATAGGCCAGAATTGTTTTTTAAAGGGACTCGGAGAATAAGGAAATGTGTCTTTTTTCTGTCATTTTTTTAAAAATGTTTATTTATTTTTGAGAGAGGCAGAATGAAAGGGGAGCACAGAATCTAAGGCAGGCTCCAGGCTCTGAGCTGTCAGCACAGAGCCCGATATGGGGCTTGAACTCAGGAATGATGACATCATGACCTGAGCCGCATGACCTGAGCCGAAGTCAAACACTTAACTGACTGAGCCACCCAGTCGCCCCTCTTTTCTTTCATTTTTAGAGTTGAGTAGGAAAGCTTATGTGGATCCCTGATGTTCTTGTTTCATTTCTATGCACGGGATATTCAGGAGTATGGAAAGGACAGTCACATCATCCTTAGTACCCTTACTTAGCTCCAGGTATTGATGTCTCATTACTTGATTACTCATCTCTTCTTTTCCAAGTGCCTGTTTCTCCCTAGTAGGGATTCAGGTAATAAAGACTTCCCAGTTGTTGTGGTAGTGAGGCCGAGACCATGGATTCCTTTCTGTTTCGAATGAATTTGCTTCTTTCTGTCCCATGGCTGTTAAATATTCCCCTAGCTTTGGCTGCATAACTTGAGATTTCAGTGGGTACTGAGTGATAAATTATTGATTATCCACTCACTTGTATTTTTATTGACTGTCTCTTACACTCCAGACATGAAGCTTTCCCTAGGGTTAGAAAGATGAGCAAGACTGAGTCTTTGCTCTGAAGGAGCTCACAGTCCAGAAGTGGAGGAGATGTGTAAAGTGAGAAGACAGTAGGGCTGAGCAGTGCTAAGTCCAATGACGGGCATGTGTCAAGAACACTGACTGAGTGGGGGGCCCGGCACTCTGCTCAGTGTTTCTCTCTTTCAGTCCTCTTACAACACCATAAGATAAGTATCATTATAATCACAGTCTAGGAATGGAAACTAAGACACAGAGAAGCTAAGTAACTTGCTCAAGGGCTATTCTACTTCTTTCATCCTTGTTCAGCAGATAAGGGCTATTCTACTTTTTTCACCTAGCTCTTACTGGTTCAGTGCTCTCCTGCCTTTTGTGGAGGGGAGGAAGTAACTCCACTATGTTCCTTCAAGGAAGGAAGGAGCTTGAATGGATCTCAAGTGACAAGTAAGAAGGCTTATTCATTCTAGTGAGGGGAAAGAATATTGCAAAAGGCCAGAGGCATAATGGTGTTCCCCATTCCCAACAGGAAATTTCAGTAAAATTTCAGGATTTCTGCAGGATAAGATGAGAGGAGCCAGAGTGTGAGGATTTGAGCCTAGAAGGTTCTGATGGAGCAGTGGTAGTTCATTTGAAACACACACACACACACACACACACACACACACACACACACACACACCCTAAACACAGAGACTAATGGTGTCTCAGACTATGATCAGACAGCCATGAGTTCAAATCTTGACCTTGTCATTTACTGGCTGTTTTAATTTTTGGAACTTTCCTTAAGGTCTCCAGGCTCATTGGTAAAATAGAGACTAGGGACTGCTGTGATGACAGAGGAAAGGGCATCTGGAAAGGCTGAGCCACTTCACGGTGTACACACCTTCACAATGCAGTTGGCAGCTCCAGAGAGATCCAAGAGGCCAGAGGTTCTCAACCTGGCTCTGTGGTCCACTCTCCTAGAGGATTTACAAAGTCTGCTTGCATGTGCCCACCGAGAGAGTCTCACCTAATTGGACTGGTTTGGAATCCTGGCCTGGGTATGATATTAGAAACCTCCAGGTGGCTCTGATGCTCAGGCAGGGATGGGGCTGCGAATCTAGGACCCAGAGAAAGGAGGGGTCAGAGAAAGACCTTGGAGCCAGAGGTTAACCTGGTTCCTTGTATTAGAGTCTGAGTGTCTTTGTACACAATACCTCTGTAGGGAAATTTTATTCTACCCCCTTAGGTTCAGTGACTGTGACCCTGCAAATTATACTAGAAAAAGACAGAGGAGATGAGAAAAGATTTATTAGTCTGTATGCATATGGAGGCCTTCATAGGTAAATGAAGAGCTAGGAGTACCTGGGTGGTTTGATCTTGGCTCAGGTGCCAATCTCAGGGTCATGAGTTCATGTTGGGCTCTGCTCTGGACATGAAGCCTACCTTAAAAAAAAAAAAAAAAAGGGCCAAAGAAGCAGATAAGCCTTCCTAGCAAAGAACATGAATGTGGTGATGTGACAAGACAGAGGAAAAGGGGTTTGGGCTAGCGGTGGTAGCGGTGGTAAACTGTAGGATAGTGACCAGGAACCATCCGGGAGAAACTGATGGACAGCAAGGGTACTTTAGTAGATGTGTTTGGAGACCCGTCTTGGTGCTGACTTGCTGTCTCTTTCATGGCGATAAAACTCCCCTGGAAGAGCAGACTTGATATCTCACAAGTTTCTGCTTTTAGTAGGATGAGGAAAAGCCCCCACAGGTTTCTTTCTGCATGAACTGATTCTTATTTGCTGCCAGCTCAAGATAGTCCCTACTCAAAGTGGCATATTTTGGGGTGACACATCCTGATCCCCTTCACCTCACTTCTGAGTGCCTCAGTTCCTCATCGCTGTGACTTACGTATTCTGGCTGCTTCTGTATCAAGCCACACTGTGCTAGTACCCTTGTCACTGCGGCCACCACCACGTCTACCTGTGACACTGCCAAGCCCAGCACCCGGCAAGCCTCCCTTCCTACCCCCTAAGATCATCAGGAGGAGAAACAAGATAGTGACCTTAGAGGCACCCTCCAGTCTGGAAAGCCCACGAAACCACATGAAGAAACCCATGCTTCTGCTTCAGGGACTTTCCCAAGGTCACAGCCAGCACAGAAGGTGAGGCCTCTGCCCCTCCTGGTCAAGACAGCCTTCCCTCTCAGCTATTCCTTCACTGCCTGCGTTTACAGTAGGGAAGTAAAAAAACTCCATCAGGCTTTTCAATGTTCTTTTTGTTCAGAAAAAAAAATCAATGGACCGTGCAGAGCACGTGACTTGGCACGTCCGCAGTTGCAGAGCCCAGACGCGGACACACTGTACAGCCTGTCCTTCTGCTTTGGTGAAGGCAGGACTGTATTTTTAGAGCTGCCCAATGCTGCCAAGACCAGTAGTGTATGGAGAGAGGCAGGACAGGCTTGCTGGCCTGTGTAACAGAAGCGTCTTGCCTAAAGCTATGGCAACATATGCTGGAGGTTCTCATTTGCTGCCGACGATGGTGGGGGGCGGGGGGGGGGTGGCGTGTTTTGTTTTGGCTTCTTATAAAACATTTTATAGCACTTCACACTGTGTGCTTGAGGATGTGTCGAAACATAGGATTAGCTTTATGAACTAGCTCTGTGAGGTGTCTGAGGCAAGATAGCAAGTTTTAAAAAATGAATAACACTTAAGTTTGTCTTTAAACTGCAAATACAATATTTACATTTTTATATACACAACAAAATAATTTATCAAAACACTATGAATTTGGAACTGTGATCATGTGGGTTGACTTTCCCCTCTCTACTCTGTGTGGAAGAAGGTTTCATGTGTACATTATAATATTACAAAATCGAGAGGAGATTTGTTACTATCTTAACAGAACAAACTGCTCCCGCATGTAAAGGAAAAATCCATGAAGAACAGCCTTCATTCTTGCTGGTTTCTCACCTCCTGTAACAAAGCTTCTCAATAAAGCTTGTTTCCTCTCTATCCCGACTGCCTGGCTTTAGGCCCCACTTGGATTACTATAGTAACTTCCTAACTAGTTTCCTTCTTCTAGTCTTCTTCCTGCCTGTTTGACTCTGGACAGTTATAGGAGCAGTATTTTGATACAAGTGTGGCTATAATTTCTGATAGCTGACCTTTGGGGCTCCTTAGGAGTAGTATGACAAGGACTAACTTGCTGAATGGCCCATGAGGCCCTGACTACCTTTCTGTCCCTCGTTTTCTGTTCCCTTCATCCATATGGGAAGCAGCTGCAGGGAGCTGCTTTCTATTTCCTGATCCCTGGAACTTTCCTCCTGTGATGAGACTGACCTCTGTCTTGCCTTCTGACATGACAGTTCAACTAGAATCAGAACTGTAAGGCTTTACTCATTACCATTCAGCCCTGAAATAGTGATTCTCTGGGCAGTGGTCTGTCTGGCTCTGTGATATTCCATGAATACCTCTGCTAGGGCACCTATCACACCTGTCATACCTGTTTTTCCATCACTGGACTGAACTTGTGAGGGCAAGAGATGTGTCTTACTCTAGCACTTTTTGGTGCCGAGACAGCCATAGAAATGTTTGCTAAATTAAGTGACTTATAGTTGTCAACAACACACCCATTCGCCAAGCAAGCCTGGCAGGTCTCTCTTTGCAGTCCCTTGTAAGATGCTGGCTTGAATTACTGGATGGATGTGAATGTCTTGGAATGGAGCTTCTTATAAAATAATCCAGAATTAAAACTTCTGGTTGCTCTAGCATCAAAATTAATGAGTTTTAGTATATTTTATTATGTTCTTAGTGGAAAAAAAATACTGTAGGGTTTTTATTTTTCTAGATGGAATTCAGAACAGATGCCAATTCTGCCATCAGCTTACTGTCTGTGGTCTGTGGGAACCTGCACACATGTGCAAATGTGTACACCCCCCCACACACACCCCATACCCTCCTCCCCACATACTCATACATATGCACACATACTGACGTGCACAGTTAACAGTCCACTTTATCTCACGGCCTTCATTGTCCTACGGTTTCAGGTGATTTTTATGTTTCCTCCCTGAAGGATGCTTAGTTCCTAATTAATTAAGGATGTTTCAGTTCCTAATTAATATCATTTTGGAATTTGGCCTTTAGGTATACCCAAGATATGAGCTCCTCTTGGTATATGTTTCAGTCTGAAATTTGAACTTTCAACGCAGTTAATACTCTTTATGTTATGTACTTTTTATAAGTAAAACACATTGTGAACATAGTTTTGCGTTCCATATACTCTTATTCAACACGCTAAGCAGTCTCTAATGACTTGTCTCTTTTCTCCATTGGAAAGCAACAGGATAGTCCTCAAATGAAAGCTAGAAAATATTGTATATGAGTGAAAATATGATAAAAAAATATGAAGTGACATACACAGAATATAGTGACATGACATTTCAGCATACCCTGGGCTGATGATTTTTAACCTAGATCTACAAAGATGAAGTTACTAAGTAAATTAGTAGTGCAAGTAATACCGTCAGGGTAAAAACTTCATCTCTTTAAGAAAATCAGCTGAATACTCTAGAAGAACCATTTCTAAAACATCTGTTGTTACACTAATTACTACTCATCCTCATTACAACACTTGAACAAGAAGCACTTTGTTAGGTCAATTCACCAATTTATTTAGAATCAACAGAACTCCATTGCTTTGAAAATAGTCATTTATTCTGGACTTTCACAGATTCAGATGAAGCTTCCCTTTAATTAATCCAAATTGTGATGATATAGATTACATATAAATCTATTTACATTGTACATCTTGCTTCATGTTCTAACAGGAATTAATAGAAATCCAATATGGGTTAAGTTAAGCATTGAATTGTACTTAATAGTACAAATGGATTTTAGAGATGTTTTCACTTGGCACAGTCTAAAGCTTTCAAAGACAAAACTTCACAGTTTTTACGGGCTCATATAAGGAACAAGGAAAAAAAACTAAGTGATCCCTGAGATACATTCACAATCTAGGACCTTAAACAATACAAACTACTAATCAAACAAAAACACACTCCCTGCCAAAATTCGAAAGGTGTAGCTATATTAAAACTGAAATCTTGTCCATCCTGGATCTATGAGATTAGTAGATGTCTTTTATGTGTTAACTATATTGTTGACATTTTATTATTACTGGGTGAATATTCATTAATAATAGTAATAGCAAATGTACGTGAGTACTTACTGCATGTAGCTACTTTTCTTATATTTTCTCAACTCTTTCTATAAACTTATGTGAAGGATATTGTTTTCCATCTAAGAAAACTGTGGTCCTTCAGCGTCACACAAGTTAGTTCGTGGAAGGGCCCCAATATCATGTTTGACTCCCAAAACACATATACTTCATTCATTTTATGTTGAAGTTTCTCTGATCACCTCAGTTTTACTTCAGACAGTAAAAAACTCTACCCAATTCTGCAAGATGATTCTTAATTATGGGTGAACATTTTAATTCTGGAATCAAAGTGTGCCACATATGCAAAGTAAGTGATATAATTAGCCAAGGAACAGGAAGTTCCAAAACATTTTGCAATAGGCTTGAAGTTACGTACTTTTGAATGCTGAAGCACAAGTAGAAAACTAAAGCACACAGTGACTGCAATCAAGACACACACTTGGAAGCAATTTCGGTACAGTCACAACTCTTCAGGACTGAGGTTCCCCTTCCCTCAAATACAGATCTGTCATTCTTGCCTTTTACAGGGGACTCAGAATCAAAAGTCAGGCTATTTTGTGAGAGCAAACAACAGGACAGGACCTGGCAGCAGCTCTGGGGAGCATTTATCCGCATTTTTGTCTTGCTCTCTTTCTCTCTGTGCCTCACCAGGTACTTCCTCTCCTTCTTTCAGTTCCTCTGCTCTTCTCTGTGGAGAGGCATGTCATGCTGTTTCTGCCCTCTCTCTCTGTGGCCCGAGTCATAATGCCTGACTTCTTGCTCGCATGTGGCTCTTCTGGACCCAGCGACCAGTGCTTCCTTTAACTTCAACCCTCTACTAATCACCTCAGGTATCTAATTTTCCAGTTCTCCAGGGATCACTCTGATGAGTCCAACTCATCTTTACAAAACGTCGGTTATCATCAGGTGTGGATCCGAAGTCACCATGTCTGAGCTGTCTTTTGTTCAGTGTCTGACTCCGTTTGTTTGTATTCCGTGTATTTAGAAATACAGTCACACGTTATAAAACATGGCCAGTGCCTTCTTGGAGGTTAGGGGACAAGGAAACTTCCCAAGGAAAACGGTATGAAAGAGCTTGGTCAAACACAACTTCCCTACTGCATCCTGTGTAGTAATCGAAAGGGATTTCCAAGCATCGATGGTACCTAAAAGCAGTATGCAAGCATCTCTGAGGGAAGTAATTCACTTTTCCTGTTACTGAACACAGTACCACCTGCTGCATAGTGTTGATGCAATTTAAATAATAATGTGAATAAAAGCAATGACAAAATAAATGCCATTCGTTGATCTCTTGTTGTATGTCACACACTTCACATACATCATTAATAATTCCTCCAGTAACTGTAAAGGATGGATACAAACATCTGTATTTTAGAGAAGAGATAGAGGTTCAGGAACCTTAAGTAACTGGTTATATCACATGGAAATGGTAAATACTCAGGTTTCTCTGATTCCAAAAGCTTTACTTCTTTACCATATTTTGCTGATAGTATATTTTTGTATTTCAACCGGCAGGTATATTTTAAAGAAATTAAGATGAGAAAAATACGAGACTACATTTATGCAGATATTCACCTTTTCTGTTTCACTTCCTTTATCCCTGAAGTTTCAAGTGAACCCTGGCATCACTTCTTTCAACCTAAAGAAATCCATTTTCGAATGTCCGTATTGAATAGGTCTGCTTTGATAAAGTCACCTTCATCCCTCAAAGGTATCTTTCCTAGAAACAGAATTTGAGGTTGATAGTTCTTTTCTTTTGGCACCTTGAAGATGTTCTACTGTCTACTGGCCTCTGTTATATCTCATAAGAAACTGTGGTCCTTGCATTACTGTTCTCCTGCATTTAATATGCCATCCCCTTCCCCTCCCCCAACCTGCCTGTGACTATGTTCAAAATTCTTTTCTTTATCTATGTTTTTCTGATTTTTATTTTGTGATTTTATTCTGTGTCTGGGCTAATTTTTGTTTGTTTGTTTGTTTATTCCTTTTGGAGTTTGTTGAGTTTCTGTTATCTAAACAAGTCCGGGAAGTTTTCAGGCATTATTTCGATGAATGTTCTTTCTGTACCAACATTGTCTGGCTCTTCCTTAGGGATTCCAGTGTCACAAATGTGACATCTTTTGATATTGTCTCCCACATCTCTGAGACCTTAGCCATTTTTGGTTTCAATTGCTTTTCTTTCTGTTCTTCCAATTGGGATAATTTCTACTGCTCTGTCTTCAAGTTTTGCCTGCTTCATTTTCATCTCCATTTTGCTATTGAGTTCACTTCATGGATTTTAAATTTCAGATATTATATTTTTTACTTCAATTTATTATTTTTATCTCTTCTAAGAATTTCTATTTTTCTATTCATTTCAACAGTGTTTACCTTGGCTCATAGCAAATGGAGTAGCTGCTTAGCTGCTTTAATGTCTGTATGAGAATTGACACATCTGAACCATCTTTAGGTTGGCGTCTGCTGATTGCTCATTCCTTTGAGAATTGGTCAGATTTTCATGAATGTTAGTGTATCAAGTGACTTGGGTTATAGCCTAGACATTTTGCATTATATTGCTAGACTTTGCATATTGTAAAAAACCCTCTGGAGAACATTGATTTGTTGTTTAAAGGGGCGATCCACCTGCATGTCTGTCCTTTACTTCTGTGGTAGTCTTTGCAAGGTCAATTTCAAAGCCTTTGCTATGCTGTTTGGGTCTGCCTGGGGCATGTGCCACTCAGGGCTCTGGTACTTGGGTGGTTTTGATACTGTAATTTGTTCTCAAAGCCTTCACTGAACTGCTCTGGGCATTTTCTGCACATGCACAGCTTGGGGAGTAAGCTCATCACTGCTGTAGGTTCAAACCCAGAATTAGACATTCTCTTCCTTGGGTCTCTCTCATTTGTGGGGTTTCTCCCACACCCTCAGGCTTCCAAGGCCCACGTTTCCAGTTTTTCTGGCTGGAAAGATTAGGGTTTTCTGAGTTTTGGCCTCCTGAGCCATAGCCCAGTTCCATGCAACTGTAGTACAGTGCAAAGCAGCACAAGAAAAGAGAAAACCTACAGCAGTGGTTACCTCATTCCTTACAAATTGGGGTCCCTTTTTCTCATTCTTATAGCCAAAGGGTTAAATCATCACTTGGGATCTTAAGTGTCCATGCCTCCCTGGGGTAGCCGTGCAGATCTACTTCTGAAGCCTTGAGGGCAGGAGTAGGAGGAAAAAAAAATTCAACACTGGGACTATCCTTGTACTCTGGCTCACAGGGACCCCGTTTCCTTCTGATTTAGCCAGAATGATGATCGTAACTATGGGTTTTGTTTTTGTTTTTGTTTTCATTTTTGTTTTCTGTTTGCACCTTTTACAAAGTTCCAAATCTGGCTTGTCTTCAGGCCCAATCTAGGAAGAGGGGAAAAAAAAAAAAAAAAAGGAAGAACTCAGAAAACACTTTGTAGCCAATTTTATCTTTCCTTAGGCTGAAAGTTGCCTACTTACTGTTTACATTTCTAACTCCTCAGATAGTTATTTGCCTTGTGGGTCCACGTTTTAGTCGTGATCAGGGGAAATACTGAATGGGCTTCTTATTCCCTGGCCTGCCTCTTATTCACGTTTTCACCCCTAGCACTTGCCACAGAACCTATCACATGATAAATGTGAGGCTCACCAATGTGAAGGGATATTTGTGTGTGTGTGTGTGTGTGTCTGTGTCTGTGTGTGTGTGTGTGTGTGTGAATGAATGAAAATGTAAACTGCGAAGCTTGCCAATTCTCCAGCAAATTCTGGTAGAACCTGGACAGCACACGTTTGGCTCACAGTCTGCCACTCTTCCCACGCTCAAAAATGATCAGTCCTTCTCCACTGCGTAGCTGCCTGCAGAGCCCAAATGCAGCCATAGAATCCTCCTACACTGCAGACCTGGAAGCCACTGTCAAGTGAACAGCATGGGCACGAGGGGTACAAACCGGCATTTCACCCCTGTCTTTCAGAGGTGGCCACACAAAATGTGCAGCCTGCCTTTCCCATTTAACTGCAGTGCCTTCTCCCCGCAAATATCCATCGTCCCATCCTCTTTTCTATAAGATTTCAGCTGATGGACATGTTTTTTCCTTGCCAGGTGGGCTTGTGGAGAAAACTCTTTTTTTTCTTTTTCTGCTTTCTTATATCAAGTCTATATTTTCATGAAAAAAGGTAACTTGACTAATGTGTTTTATGGAGCTTTCTCTCATTTACACCAAAAGGTACTTATTTTAGTGTTTTAGCCCTTGGGAAATGATGAATTTGTTTAATAGATCGGTAATTATCCTGCTCAAAAATGATCATTAGAATTCCTCTGTATTTGATTACTATGTATCACCAAACCCAAAATCCATTTATCACCAGCTGCACCCATTAATTCAGCCTTGCTGGTCCAGGCATAAGAGATTACTCTAAGTTCTCATTTTGAGTCTTTCTAAGAAAAAATATTGGTAGAAAATAGTGTGCCTTAAATAAACCTGATTTAAAATCTCAGTCTGTACAAACTTTTATTTTTGGTTTTACTTGCTATTTTTATTACCTGAAGACTACTTTCCTATGGCATCACAATTTTAATAGAAGTATACTTTTCTTTTACGGGATTGGAGTGATTATTACCTTCTAGTGAATTATAGTGGTGGTAAGAGGCCATATTTGTAAACGTGATGCGTTTTCATGTCTTTGTATGTTTGGTATGGAACCCTATCTGTGACCCAATTACTTACTCAAGGGTACTCTTTCCAGAGTTTTGGAATATCTCCACTTCTAAAATGGAAAATTTGTTCAGGAAAATGAGCTCCTAGAATATAATGAGCGTGTGTGCGGCGCAAATGCCGAACACGGGTGAACTGAAGGTCGAAATCATTGAGTACAGAGTTATCTAGTGAGGTTTCCTTGGATCTAAGTCGGGACCTGTGGCTTGGGATTGCGCCCAGCAGTGCTGTGGCTGAAATCAGAACAATAAAGAGGAAAGAAACTGGGTGGTACCATCTAAAGCAGTGTTCACAAACTAAGTGTGTTTTTCTTTTCTCCTTCACCCCACCCCCGGGTCTCTAGTTTACCGTGGTTTTTGGGCAGTCCTGATGCTTCTGGGGGTCGTCGTCGTGGTGACCGCGAGCTTTCTGATCATCTGTGCAGCCCCCTTCGCGAGCCACGTTCTCTATAAAGCCGGCGGAGGCGGGTACATTGCTGCAGGTATGTGCTGCGCAAAGGGTGCAATTTCCAGCGATGGTTTTCCTCCATATCTTCATATTCTCCTTTTCTAGTTTCAGATTTCAGGCTTCTCGTAGTGGTAACACAATGATATTCATACGCAGTATTTCCTGAGCGCCCACGACATGCACACCCCTCTCTGGAGACTGCATTTCCCGTGTGCTCCACAGCATCTGCTCCTTGTATCCATATTGTATGAAGAGGGCACTAGAAGGGAATTAACCTGTTTACTTTCTCTCTGTAAAATGGGGTCATAACATGTGTCCCTTTAACATCACCATGTGGGTGAACTTTTCTGTGTGCTTTTAAAGAGATAGCACCCGATGATATTACAAACCTGCGTGATTTATTTATCACAGGTAAAAAGCATCTCTTTCTACAATGTCACCATTCAGTTTTCTTAGCTGTGGTTCATGGGCATTAGCGAAACACATTCTCTCCCTGGCAAAGCCTGTGTTTGTTTTAGCTGGCTTTCCAACTAGTCTTTTTAATGCCTGCTTATGGTGATCATAGCACAAATAGAAAAATAATTGACTGGGTGTATCTGGTGAATGTTACATCTTTTTCATTTACTTGAGAGGTAAAAGCCAGGACACTAATATGAAAATATAAGTGCATAGGTGATTTATAAAGATAACAGTTCTAGAAAATTAGACAAACTTTACCACGAGTAAGACCAAATTGCACAAGACTGGGCTACACTGTAACGTCAGGTAAGAAGGACAACGTGTTTCTGTAGGAAATGGTAGTGACAGTAAAGGGACAGAATGGATAGCTTTGTCATCTCTAAATCATTTCAGAGACAGCTTGTCATGTGTTCTATCATCATTTAATCGATGGCCAATTCACACAGTTCCTTTGAGCACACTTCTTACACAGCATTGTACTTAATTCTGTAGCAAGAATAAAAAAGAATAATCAGATACAGATCTTCTGTTCAAAGAGCTCAAAAAAGAAAAAAAAACCTCATCAAATCAGAGTTCTCTTTAACCCATTCTGTCATTCTTTGGTCTTATATTCAATTCTTTTCCTCGCTGGTTTTTCAAGGAGCTTGTTTTCAAGGGCCTGAATTTCCTCACAAAATTTACCTTTTCAAGGTATACAATGCAGTGTTTTTTAGTATGTTTCCAGAGTTGTGCAAATATTACCACTCTCTGATTCCCAAATATTTTTATTCCCTCGCAAAGAGACCTCATCATCTCCCCTCCTTTCCTCCTTCTGGCCTGAAGTAAGCAATCATCTACTTTCTGTTTCTATGAGTTTGTCTGTTCTGGAAGTTTCATATAAATGGATTCATACAATGTGTGACATTTTGTGTTGGGCTTCTTCCTTGTCAGTATCATAATTTATGATGTCCTTTCTTTAATTCATAATTCCAAAAGACCAAACCCCTTATAGGTCTTAAAACTGACCATTTTCTGAGCCAAATATTTTTCCCCCCCAAGGAAGAAGGGAAAAGCACATTCTATGTTTGCTTCATTAAAAGGTCTAGTGAAGGTTTATATTTTTTCATGGTCTTCCCAGAAATAACAGCTGTCTGCCAGAGTGTGTAAATATTTGTTTCTTCTCATTCCTTGCTTTTATTTTTCATCTTTTCCAATAAGGGAAATATGTACAGCTAGTTGACCCTTGAACAATATAGTTTGAACTGTGTGGGTCCACTTACACACAGACTCTTTTTTATAAATACAGTGTAGTCCTATAAATGTATTTTCTTCCTTATGCTTTTATTAATGACATATTATATTCTTAGCTTACTTTACTGTAAGAATACAGTATAAAACATATATACAAAGTATGTGTTAATCAACTGTTATGAGTAAGACTTCTGGTCAAGAGTAGGCTATTATTCCTAGGGAAGTTAAAAAATATAGGCAGATTTTCAACTACACGTAAGGTCAGCGCTCCTAATGCTGCATTGTTCAAGGGTTAACTGTAATAGCATTGGTTTAGTACATATTATGGACAGCGCAGTTGTTTTAGGCTCAGAAATGCTCTCATTCTTGGTTCATTCTGATAAAAGAATTATGCATCTCTGTGTATGCTTAGTGCTTTTGAAAACAAAATGTTGGTCAGTTTTAAATTGTGCGAAAAAATAGTATATCTAAAGGATTATATTTGGCTAAGAACTCTGTAGGGAGGTAAAGCCTTGGATATGTACTCCTATACTTATGGCCTGTGGGATTTCTTTTTCTGATGAATTTTTGCTGTATGTTGGTATGGGGCTGAGGTCCTCCTTGCCAAGTCTTCATGCAAAACCCCCTGGGAATTGAGAAGTGTCCATGGTATTCTGGGGTCCATTCTGAAAGCAACTGAACTGGACAATTACGAGAACAGTTCCTTTAAAATTTAACTTTTAATTTCCTTCATGGCAGAATTCTTTAGTGTTTGTGTAAGGCCATTTGTTTTCCAAGAACACAGAGGGATTATTCTGTTGGATGGGACAAAATATTACTGTTTATTTCATTACCTTGGGCAGAAAAAGTGATGTTTTCAAGAATAACGAAAGTTTATGGTCTAGTGGCAATTTCCACAATGAAGCACAGTTTTGTTAAGGCAGTTATGGGGCCGATAAATTATCCTGAAGCTTGAGTACTTTAATAGAAGAATTTGTAAAATTTTTTCATTGTCTATTATTAACATTCTCAGGTAATGTTAATAAGCAACTTATCCTTTCAAAGCTGAAGATGGAAACTTACATGTTATGCTATATGAACACTAGGAAAACATGTAGTAAACACTAGGGTTTTGGGCCAGCCAGATTTTTGTGTGCCACACTTAATATGGCCCCATGCATATAATCATCTACTGAGTTAAACTGAATTGAATTTATAATGCTTTCTTTGGAAAGGATGTTATAGTTTCAAAATGAAGAGATCTCATTCCATGCATCTGATAGTTTAGAATCTCTCTGTTTTTTGCGGGCCTCATCATTCCTTGCCTAACTGAGCCTCCCATGCTGCCCTGTGCCAATGCTCTGTGCTCTGTGGGGCAGTTAGTGACAGGTGCAGCTTGGGCTCAGGGTTGCTGTGCCAGCTTCATCAATGCCACAAACAAGATTGCCATCTCTCTCTATTTGGACAGATGACTGTAGGATAGGGGATACCCAAATTCCAAATGGCCATTGCTGGGTGTGTACGTGTAGAAAGGCTCTTTGGCATTAGCAAGAAGACTGTTTTTGGGCATTCCATGCATGACTGAGCCATGCTGATGTCACAGTTGTCAGTGTGAGTAAGGGGTGGGGTCCATGGTATTCCTCTTGCTCCGTCAACAGGCTCAACAGGCTCAGAGCAAAACGAGAGGGCATGTGTTGTCCCTCCTTGCATCTGGGCAGATTCCTCTTCAGGCAGGCTCTGGCCACGTGCTCCCTGAGGAGGTTCAGGTCGGAACCACATGCATGGTAACTGTCAGGATGTGATACCACAGAACCTGTTTCAGTGGGTCTCATCATGCACACTACAAGCCTACACAGTTGCTGACATTTGTTTTAATGTGGACTCCCAGAGAACTTTCAGATCCAAAGGGGGCTGACACCTATCTTCTCCTAACCCTGTGATATTGGAGGTGACAGGAAAGATGCGGGAAAAGATAGAATGGGTAGGCATGGCATTAGAAAACATTCAGGTTACATGGGGGAAATTATGATGGCACGGAATATTCCTGGTGCCTGGGCAAAGTGACGTCAATACAGGAATTGTTGTGCAGGAGTAAGACTTCTAAGTGAACAGGAAAGAATAATGACATGATCTGGAAGTTCCGGGACACTGACATTGGGTGATAGGCCATAAAAACTAGAAATCTGTATTTTAGCAGCATGTTAGGGTACAAAGATTTTTCTTTCGTAATTGAAATCACCTATTCCTGAGTGACAAAGTACGATTATGTTCTTCTGCTGATTGTAGAGCTAGACAGTCCCTCCTGGGTAGAGGTCCCTGAAAACCTTCTGAAACTTGGCTAAATCCCTTGTGGGACCCTCAGGCTGGTGAGACTACAGGGACTTCTTGTAAGTCAGAAATTTAGCAGCACTTGTTTTAGACCCAGGTAGTAGTAATGGAAGTAAATGGTACCTCTGCTGTTAAGTGGACTTTTGGAACAATTAGTCCCCTGGAGGCCAAGTAGTGGTTTGACTTCTGCCCTGTTCCGTGACCACAGGGTATACTCCTCACCTAGACAGGTGTTGCCCAAGCTGTTACTGGTCACCAGGGATACAAACTGAGTGAGTTGGGGTGAGTTGTATAAATCCTTTACCATGTGGGATGAACCGCCTGCAGCACATCCCTCCAAGCTCATCCCTGCTCCCTTCGGATCCAGAGGACAGTGCTTTCTAAAAGTGTAGTGATGTGAAGCCTCTTTAAAAAGTAGCATCGGGGAGCGCTTGGGTGGCTTAGTCGGTTGAGCGTCCAACTTTCGCTTAGGTCATGATCTCACGGTTCGTGGGTTCGAGCCCCGGGTCGGGCTCTGTGCTGACTGCCAGCTCAGAGCCTGGAGCCTGTTTCAGTCTGTGACTCCATCTCTCTGACCCTCCCCTGCTCATGGCTGTCTCTCTCTCTCCTAGAAATAAATAAAACATTAAAAAATTTTTTTTTAAAAATAAAATAAAAAGTAGCATCGGAAAGGTGAGTAGATATGAAGGGAGTATAAGATTCGGAATCCAAAATACAACATAAAATACTGAATCAGAAAGAAATCAGATTTGCAGTTTGTTTTCCTTTTTCTTTCAAAAGATCAATGGAATTTGTAGTAGCTCATTAGTTAAGCACATTTATTTCTATATGAGATAAGACAAATGTCATGGTTGCCAACTACAAGGTACTTTTTCACCTGAATCTTAGAAAAAATAGGTCACAGTCACAGAGCCAAGGGGCATATTTCAGATGTTCTTTTTTTTTTTTTTTTTTTTTTTTTGGCTGAGACTGCACACGTGGCTTCCAGGAAGCACTCAGTGTCATACCTTGCTTCTCACGTCTTCCTCCAGATAAAGCAGAGCGAGAGGAGTATGTGGAGGAAACAGAAGACCATGGGCAGGAAGGGATTAGGGAAGAATTGCTGACGGTCCAGAGGCAGGCGTTCTAAACTTACGGCATATGCATCTCCCTGCTTGCACCTGCTGTCTCCATGTCTATATTGTGAGAGGTCCAGGCTATAAACAGCCGCTCACCCTGAGCAAGCAAAGGGGCCTCTGTGTTAGCAGAACAGACCTGGAAGGCCAGCGAATACTTGCCGTAATGGGTTTTCTAAAGCTTTTGGGTCTTTCTAAGTGCATCAGAGGTAGGCTTTCAGGAGAGGATCACAAGCATAATGTCCCAGTGGGGAACAGAATTATTTTACGAAAGTCCAGGACTTAGCATTTTACTCATAACTCTGTTCTGTTGGAGGTGAGTAGTGGAGGAGAGGAAAGGGTGACTAATGAAAACTGTAGGTTGCTGATATATCAGCCACATGTACTTTTTGTAGTAGAATTGGTGTCTCTGATTTTTATGAAATACAGAATGGCAGCTTAGATTTCTCTTTTGCTCAGTCAAAGGCTTAGTACAATAGATCTGCTTTCTAAGTACCTTCTTCGTACTTGCTGTGATAGTTGCTAGAAGTACTTGCTTTGTACCCTGGCTTTGTGCCTTCAGTTGTAACATTTGGGAATTTGTTCAGGAAAGTATTGTTTTGGACACTGATACTATTATAATGTGGGAAGACCTCCCTTCAAATTTTGGTGTGGAATTTTAATGTCCTCTATATGATTTCAAACATCAAGTGCTACAATAAGTCAACCTTAGCCAATATTAAATAGGAAAGAACTCTGAAGAATTTCCATTTACAAAAATACTTTAAAGCCTTATTACCTTTCTTTCTCAGACACTTCTTTGAACGTTTATTTTCCCCACATTGCCTTAACAGTTGGAATGTGTGTGACAAGCTGTTTGGATCAGACATGTCCTGGCTCAGTTTCAAACAGGGCACAACTGTGGGAGGTATATGGTGCTGCAGTGAAGGGGCAGGTCCCCAGAGGAATGTGTGCATACATGTCCTCACTGGAGACTCTCAGAGTGCTCGTTCCACTGCTGCCCAGACGGGTCTAGGGTATGAGACGTCAGTTTGGTAATGGCGTTCCTGGGACTTTCTGGAAAACCTTGAACTGCAAACATGAATGACTGCTCCCCATCCCTTTTTAGAAATGTATCTGTGTGCTTCTTCCAAGAACTAAAGCTACAGGCCTAGCAAAGGAATGCTTTTACTCATGTGTCATTGTATTTGGGGTATAATTAATTTCCACACAGAAAGGGAGTTTGCAGATGTGTAGGGTGGCAAGATTCTTTCCTGTTTATAAATATCTCTGGTTTGGGGGTAGATGTTGGTGTGGTGTAAAGACAGGATGAGTTTCTATCACTTCATTCTCCTTTAAAGTATGTGTATCATTAACATCTACTATTAATTTAGTTCTGTAAGGGACTTAGTTTCTTTCCAAATATTCTACTTTGTTCCACTTCCTTCCCCCAAATAGTCACTTTGCTCAGAATAATTAGTGCATGAGTAAGGCATATTGCTTTTATTACTAAAAAATTTTAGGTATTTTCTGAGGACTCCCCCCCACCTTTATATTTACTTGTAGTAAAGAGAAGCACATTAGATACAGACTCCTCTGAATGACCAGATTGACATACTAAGAGTCTATCATAGAGATTTCTATACCTAAAGGGTTGTTGGAGAAGGACAAGAAGTTTGTTCACTGGATGCTTAGGCAGAAAGTGTCCTTAATATATACAAGGGAAGCAAAAGTGATATTTAAAAAAAGGAGGGGACAAAACATAAGAGACTCTTAAATACAGAGAACAAACTGAGGGTTGCTGGAGGGGTTGTGGATGGAGGGGTGGGCTAAATAGATAAGGGGCATTAAGGAAGACACTTATTGGCACTGAGTGTTATAGGGGATGACTCACTGGAATCTACTTCTGAATCATTATTGTGCTATATGCTAACTAACTGGGATGTAAACTAAAAAATGAATACATAAAAATTTTAAAAAAGAAAAAAAAGAAAAAGAAAATGCCCTTAATACACAGAAGTGAGCAAAGGTCTAGATTCACCTGTTACCCTCTCTGAAACGTTCAGCTATGGGCCTGTGGGGTGACTGGTGCCACCTGGTGGACAATTCCAGTAAGACATGGGCTCTCTCCCTCACTTCTGAAATCTCAGAACTGGAAGACATCATGGCAGTTTATCTTCTTGCCTCTTGACCAGTCCTGAAATAGCCCAGTCATATGAGAAGCTCTGGTGCTTTAAAGATTTCAGAGAATAATATTTTCTAGCTATTAGCAGGAGCTCATGCCAAAGCTCAATATAAACAAGGATAATAACAAAACAAAAACATGCTTGTTACCTGCTTGTCCTATTCCGGGCACCTTGCTAAGTGCTTTACTCCCATTCAGTCCCCATGACTGCTGTCAGTGGTAGGTGCCTGCATCACTCCATTTTACCAGCAAAGACACCAAGGCAGAGACAAGTACAGAACTTGCTCAAGGTTGCTCAGCTAGTAAAGTGTAAAGCTTTCTAGCCTGTACACCTTTGAGGTCAGGTTTACACCAGGGCAGTCAGAATCCAGGCCTGTGTCCTTCAACCACTTCCTACTTAGTGAGTGTGACTGTGAGTAAATATATCTGTGGCGTTCCGATGAAATCCCTAATGAGTTGTATGGATGGATAAACCCTCATGATCATTCTCTATCAATAACCCTTTCTCAAAAGAGTATAGACTATTGGGTGCACAGAATGTTTAAGGTCTATGATGATTATGCCAATCTAAGAAAGTAATAATTATTTGGAAAATCTGACAGACATTATATAGGTTTGGTTGGCTAAATAAAAGCATGGTGCTAGATAATGAAAGAGAGGGGACAATTAATGTATTTGGACGGTAGTGTGATGAAGTGTGGGCATCAATGAATACTTGGAAATCAGATAGATGTAATGAAAATATACAGGCAGGAAACTATAGCTATATAAGGTATTAGGCTATCTCAGAAAACTGGAGAAAAATCAATGGAAAGTGAGTCTGAGAAAATGAAGAATGGAAATTTTTTATGGTTGATCATTATACATTAACAGTTTCAAAATTTCTGAAATGTGATATGTAAAAAATGAGCACAATTTAATTATAAGAGAAAGCAATAACATAGTAATGTAAAGGAGATTACAAAAGTATAATTTAAATTATGTTTAAGAACTTCTAATGTATTTTCCTGGAAAAACTAACTTTTTAATGAACAAACTAATGGATACTTGAGTGCTTTGAATGTATGTTATAGGGCACCTGGTGGCTCAGTAGGTTAAGTGTCCAACTCTTGATTTTGACTCAGGTCACAATCTCATAGTTTGTGATTTCAAGCCCTGTGTGGGGTCTGTGCTGACAGCCTGGTGCCTGCTTGGGATGCTCTCCTCTCTCTCTGCCCTTCCCCTGCCCGCATTCCCGCCCCCTCTCTCTCAAAATAAACCTGTTTAAAAAAAACTTGTTAGAATATAATGACAGGTATGACTCTTTAGAAAATGTAGAATTGGCAAAATTTCCTTTCCCTATCATATAATGTTTAGAAAAATAAGTATACATTTTAGATCTGGAATGGACCTGTGAGAATAGCCTGTGCAAATGCCCCTGTTCCCTCCTTTAGCCTGACACATAGGGTTTCTTAAAAGTTGAGAAAGGTCTGCAATTTTTAAGATTCCTATTCTATTAGAAGTTAATA
Source organism: Hyaena hyaena (assembly GCF_003009895.1). NCBI lineage: Eukaryota > Metazoa > Chordata > Mammalia > Carnivora > Hyaenidae > Hyaena > Hyaena hyaena. The sequence goes on from NW_024081921.1 coordinate 445,532, forward strand.
CATGCCAAACTGGTTTACAAATATTAAGGCATTTTAAGTGTTTACATATTATACATTAATACTATCTCTTTTTAAAACACATAAATGTTTTAATTGCAGATATTATCCAAAGTCCTTTATGAATGTGGGGCCCAAATCACATGACACTTATAGACTCCAGTGTCATCCATATCCTGAAGGAGCACCGTTATTCCATCCCCAGAAGTTAAACTCTTGCCCATTCTCAGGAAGGGTCTACCTCTTTCTCCTTGGTTGTACTTGTACAGCCTCTAAGTTAAAGGCTAACACTGCTCCCTAGATACCTGAGGGGCAACTGTCTTTCCAAAGGAGTCCCAGAAAACAAAGATGTCGGGGGGTGGCCTTCTGGTTCCTAATGAAGGGTGTGGAGGAAAGCCTGAGCAGGCACACCCAGGTCACTGCCATGGCATCTGTAAGCCCAGCATCATCTTACCAGTCTGGCATAAGATCATAAAAAGATATTCATATAAGATCATAAAAAGGTATGGGCATAAGGTCACAAAAAGATATTGTTGCCAATTTCTTTCTTCAAAACCATTTGTCTAAGGAAATGTAGCCATCACTTCAGGATTCTATGTTTGAATTGGAGCATCATAAACCAAAATATTCATAGTAGCTTAATTCAGTATAGTCAAGACCTAGAAAGAACCCAAGTGGTCACCAATAGATAAATGGATAAGCAAAATGTGGTCTATTCCTACAATGGAATAGTGCTCAGCAGTAAAGAGCTGGGAACGGCTAACACATGTACAACATGGTTGACTTCTCAGTCATCATGTTGAGTATGAACAGCCAGAGACAAAACTACATGCCATCATGCTCTCATTCCTATGGAACTGTAAGGGCAAAACTCTGCTACAGTGACAGATGCTTTGGGTGAGGGCTAGGAGGAGGCATGAAGAACCTTTCTGTAGTGATAGTGATGAATATGTTCTATTTTTAATGGACTGTGGCTACACTGATGTTTACATTTATCAAAGCTCATCAAACCATATACTTGAAACTTGTACATTTTGCTCTATGTGAATTATACCTCGGTTTTAAAAATGAGAAAGAGAAATAATGAGTTTCCAAAAAATAAGAAAGAGAAACAATGAGCCTGGAATGCTTTTTACCCATTGGAACAACCTTCAAACCATTGGGGCTTAATATAATACCTTCAAATATTAGTATGGGCTAAGTTAAAAAATATTTGTATGAAGACTGTTTGTGAATCCTCTGCAAAAGCCCCTTGTGGGGACATTGTCTGTTATGTTGTTCAGTGTCCCTATGCAGATCTAAGAAGGTGTTCATTATGTGTTTTCTTACCAATTGCTGTGTTTCGTTTTAGAAAATGATAGTAAATACATTGCTTTTTGTTTCCTTTTTGTTCTTTCTTCTGGGCATGGCAGACCCACAGTTACCATACTATCCTCTGTATGCTTACCTACATTCCAGATTTTTTCTTCATTTCTATAGTTGGCATGAACCCTCTCCCTGCCCTCCAGGGACCTTCACCTGGAAAAGTAACCTCATCTCCCACCACCTCCTTGGAATGTTTTTCCTATTGTAGGATGTTTTTTGAATGTCTTCAGCCTAGTGTGTAATACCTGCTAATCAGGGTGTATCAGGGTGTCCATTTGAGTTATGCCATAGGTTACTTTGGGCTTGTGGCAGTTAACTATTGCAGACCCTGTTTTCATCTTCTGAAAATAGATGCAAGAAGCAAGCTGAAGCTATCATCCTAAAAAAAACTTTTTTATGCTTATTTATTTTTGAGAGAGAGGGAGAGACAGAGAACAAGGGGAGTTGGAGGGTGGCAGGCAGAGAGAGAGACACACACAGAATCCAAAGCAGGCTTCAAGCTGTCAGCACAGAGCCCTGTGCGGAGCTCGAACCCACAAACCATGAGATCATGATGTGAGCTGAAGTCGGACACTTAACCAACTGAGCCACCAGGCGTCCCATCCTAAAACTTTTTGAAGCTTACCGTCTAGTTCTGTGTAGATGCCCTTGCTGAATATTGCCCTGGCTCTAGAGTACAGTAATCCTCCAGGTAGAGGAAAGGTTATTGGTTTCTAATTCTAATATTCTAATTTACTGTTCACTTTAACTTTCTTCATAATGCTTTTTTTTTTTTTATTATGGAATTCCGTGACCTTTCTGGTGGCCCATAAAAGCTGCAGTGAGTTGCCACTGAATCTGTGTGGAAGCATGACGCAGGAGACTGGTGGAAGCATCTTGGGTTTATGATTCTTCACCAAGTAACCAGTGGCTGCCCGAGATTCAAGTTGTCAAACACATTTCAAAGGCACTTCAGTTACATCTAAGCAGTTAAAGATGAAGTTTATAATTTTTCAGTAACTCCAAAAGGCTTTAGTTTTTTAATACAGGTATGTCTGTTTCTAGGGAAGTATATATAGGGGTTTGACGTTTGCCTGTCTTTTTGAAGAGTTTCCATTTCTGTGGCTAACTTTTCCCTAGGACTGCATTTTTAAACTTGGTTTTTATAAAATCATATACAAAATCTCCATAGTATGTCTTATTTTCTTCCCTGCTTGTTTCTATGAAATATTGAGGACATAAAGTTTTATTTTTTTAGTCTGTGACATGGTGTTGGGGAAAATTCTTCTGTACTTTTTTTTCCACATTATGATCATTTCCATATTGTTTATCATTAGCTGTTGTGTTCCTAATGGGTAGTTGTGACTACATTTTATGTGACCTTTGTTTCAGAGGACATGCTTTCTAAATTAAATTCTTTTTTTTTAATTCAATTCTTGATATCTGTTTTTTATTATGTTTTAATGTTTACTTATTTATTTTTGAGAGAGAGAGAGAGAGCAGGGGAGGGCCAGAGAGAGGAGAGAGAGAGACAAGAGAGGGACAGAGAGAGGAGAGAGAGAGAGAGAGAGAGAGAGAGAGAGAGAGACTCCCAAGCAGACTCCATGCTGTCAGCACAGAGCCCCATGCAGGGCTTGAACCCATGAACCGTGAGGTCATGACGTGAGCCAAAATCAAGTCAGCTGCTTAACGGACTGAGCCATGAAGACTCCCTAAATTCTTGATATTTAGAGGGAAAGGTTTTCAATTTCATTAGAGAATCCATGTGAAATCGTAAATTTAGTGGTTCTTCCTCACACTGCTAATTAATAAGGGAGCCAACATGTTCTTTTGACTTAATTGTCCGTGGTTTTCTTATCACAGATCTTTATGGGATTTGGTACCTTACTTTGATTTTGCCTCCAGTGAGCTGTTTCGTGAATTTTTGTTGGTCTTCAAAAAATTAGGTATTTTTTTTTTTTTTTACAAATAGTTTATTGTCAAATTAGTTTCTACATAACACTCAGTGCTCATCCCCAAAGTGCCCTCCTCCATGCCCATCCCCCCCTCCCCCCCACATCCATCAGTCCTCA